>NC_137046.1:19632346-20099846 GCF_032717465.1 Coenobita brevimanus
ATAAGAACAACACAATCAATGTCACAGTTATCAACAAAGTAAATGAAGTGACCACAGAATGGATGCTTGCACAGCCAGGTTTAATTTCAGAAGTGAAAGAAAGAAGCTGATTAAAAATAAAAGATGTTTCCTAAAGAAGTAAGTGGAACTAAGTGGCCTTTCAGTTAGAAATAAAGAACTGATATCAGGCTATAAGTTATGCTCTGTGTGACATTGATAGGATGAAATATATACTGACAAAAGTGTTAAGGGGAATCAGCAGGGGTATTAGAGAAAGCAAATACAACATAGGCCAACAGATATTCCAAAAACGACCCCCAAGTTCAAGAAAAGAAGACAACAGATGAAAGTGAAAACAAAGAAAGATTAAATGGATAGAGCTGAATTAAATAAACTTATGAACAACATACAGATAGAAGAAAAACAAAAGAGAAGCATGGATCAGATAAAAGAATCTATAAAAAGGGAAAAAGTCTGAAACAGGTCCGAAGCATAATGGCAATGAGAGAGGAGTATATATATCTAGTTATCATTGAACAAATTATAAGTACTTGATCAGTAAGTTAAGTGTGATCACATAGGCATGGCTACAACGGCTGCTCTATAAGAAGCTCCTATATAGGTTTTATGGTCGAACCTGTTGGCTGGATTCTTGAAGTGCATGTAAGGATGGGAATACGAGGAGCTACCTAAATCATTCTCTCTCTCTCTCTCTCTCTCTCTCTCTCTCTCTCTCTCTCTCTCTCTCTCTCTCTCTCTCTCTCTCATCTAGCATTTATTCTTTAATACAAAATATAATAAGCTACAAAGTACACTAGATAAACTCTATTTTCTTCGTGATGTGTTCAGCTAACGGCGTCATGATTTTGGAGCATTACCTTCCCTTAGGCGGCCTCACAAAAAAAAAAAAAAGGCAGTTACAAGTATTCAGCATAAACTACCACTGTTCTAACCTGTGAAATCACCGCATCCGACCAAACAGATACAACAACACTCTTCTCACTAGCTCATAGCCACATCGTATGTTGAGTATACCTAACCTTTACCCGCAACCCAGTACACAAACATTGCCACATCCCATCACCATTGCCATCATCATCACTCCTTCTCACTACCATCATTACTGATACTAACGCCCCCGCTATTACTCCATCATCGACCACGGCCACCGCCATTTCCTCACGACACCACACACAACCGGAGGGAACTCCTTAATATTCCATAAAGTGATTGTTATCCCGACATGTCCACGGCCACCACCACTACTACACGACACACACACAACCGTTCGTCGTTTGTAGTTTTTCTCCATCTACAGTGAAGCCAAGCAATACATTAGGGATGTATCGGATGTCAGAATTTAAATATCCGCGGATGCGGATGCAGATGCGGATGTGAAACTATGACATCCTCGCGGATGCGGGTGCTGATGCGGATGTTTTCAGGATATATTATTACATAATCATTTAACTAAAGCTCGGCCCTTGGAGACAGCTGCCTATCCCTTATCCCGGCCTTGGGACTTGATTTTTTCCTACTTTTAAAGTATTCGTGGCAGAACTCCCAGCTGCTGTAAAAAATACAGTGTTTTCAGACAGTGGTACTTTCACCACTTTTCTTTAACTTACTGTGACACTTCCCAAGCCATAGTCTCCATAACACACACTCGCACACGCACGCAGCCATACACACCAATATAAATGCATTTTGACTTCTATTAACTCTGTTAGACATTACAAAGTACCAAGGTAAGCGTATTACCCATACGACTCTCTTATAGACTTCGTGGAGTTAGTCACAGCACTTTGGTCTTGTGCAGACCAAAGTATTATAGAATAATTACAAAATTTTCGCCCTTATGACCGCCTACCAAGATAAACAGTAAACACAGCAAGCAAGTCGCATCACGGAAAAACACTAATGTTTTTGTCTATAACAAAGGCATTGTATTTTGTATATCTATCACATCCGCTTTATGTCTCGTTTAAATGCGGATGCGAATGCGGATGTTTATTTTTACATAAGCGCGGATGCGGATGTCGAAATGGATGCGGATGTTTCGCGGATGCGGTTGCGGATATCCGATACATCCCTACCATACATTAGCCCGGTCACACAACCAGGTGGGACTCACTGATATTACACTGAGGGAGTGTCGGCCGTTCATAACCAGCCTGTTGATCGTGACGCTACTCTGATCTTTCCACTGTACTCGAGCTGCTTCTCGTTGGTACTTGCTAAACAACACAATTACTATTGTTTTGAAAAATGTAACATTTTCTACCACAACAGCTGGGTACATGTGTAAATAATGAGAGTACAATCAGTGTCAAGGGATACATAAATTTGTCTCACTTGCCAACGAAAATTCTTTGACCCATTCTATCCGGCGACTTACTTGTGTGTTATATTCTTGGTACTTGCGGAGATTATGCAAATGTGGAGGACCTTTCTCACTGAAAGGATTAATAAAGGCTATACTTAACCCCTGCATTTTGAAAAGTCAACGCTGCACTGAATGAAATCTTCTGGAAACAGCGAGAGTAAACAGACAAACAGACAAAAAAACAAAAAAGACTTCAACACACCGAAACTGCTGCCAAACTGAATAAAATCCTCAAACGAAAACTATACGACGATGTAAACGTCTTCATGCTGCTAAGTTACTGGTGACAGTATCTCGGCATGTTTTTCGTGTTAGCAGTTACTTTATTTTTTCTATAGTCGCGGTGCACGACTCAGGTTGTCATTACCGTACCCTGGCAACCAACCATCTAGAAGTGCGTCCGATTCCGTATCATTGCATACACGAACCATATTATTAAGCTCGAACATATTATACACAAATAATATTATACACTAACATATACACGAATCACATGCGTCTCATTTTATTCACGAAATAGGACGTACTGTTGAGAGGTAGGTTGCAGGGCACGATGATAACCCCATAGTTGCGCGCCGCGACTATAGTGCGTGCAACTCGTGTTTTGTTTGATCGAAAAAGTATATATATATATATATATATATATACGACCAGGAGAGGTACAACACACCACCGTTAAGCAATTGACTGTGAAGACAAATACCTTCTGAGCTGTAAACGAGGACTGAATTTAGGAAAATAACGATCACCGGGGGGTGTATGGAAAGCCACACTACAAGGTAATGCTTATATTGTAGAAAATCACTAATCAATGTACTGTGCAGGTTCACAGAAGGGGGGGGGGGAGGATGGATGTGATAACTATTAAGCACTCCTTTATTCCAGTGTTAAAATTAAAAGGCAATTGGCAAACAAACAAAGAAATAAACTCCAGTATCAACACTGGGTTTCACAGGATAATGGTTACTCCAGTATCATAACAATGAGGAATAACACTCTGGGATAACACAAAGTCATAGGGTAGTAGTAGTTGTTAACTAGGCAGTCTGGCCGAACAGCCCGAGCCCCTAAGGAAGGCAATGGCTGGGACCAGGCTTTCCCACAGAGCTCTCAAGGAGTGTATGTTGTGTTGTTGGCGTAGGTGATTGTGTGCAACGCAGTCTTCCATAATGTGCTTAATAGTATGGGGTGCTGTGTTACATTCTGGACAGGCATCTGCGATGGAGTCATCCAGCCTCTTCTGGTAACTTGAGAGGGCTGGATGATGCCCGCAACTCAGGCTGGCCAGGTGGACCCTATCCTCTCGAGGGAGATAGGATTCAGAAGGGTGGATATCAGTAGGCTGTGCATGCAGCTGTGTGTTGCCTTTAAGTGACTGAATGGAGCGGCGAGTGCTTTGAGTATGGATATGCTCCTGGAAGCTGGTCTGAGGCGGGCGAGGGGGGAGAGACGATTGTATTTGTGTATGATATCGTGTGCTGGGCGTTGTTTTGATGTTCCTTGTATGAGTGGATGTGCTGCCATGTAGTGTGGTGGATGTTGTGGGTTTGTGGAGGCTGCAGCATGAATTTGGGTGCCTCTCATGTCTAGGTGATCCTTGACTTTGAGGACTTTGGTTTCTTGATGTAGGTGGTCTGTGGGTGTAGTAGCTGTGCAGCCTGTGATTATTTTTAGGGCCTTGTTCTGTATGGTCTGTAGAGTGTTGTAGTGTGTTTTAGTGAGGATAGGAGCCCAAGCAGGGCTTGCATAATTCATCCCTGAACGTATGTATTGTTTGTATACTGTGGTGGTGGTTTCTTTGTTGTGTCCGAATGTTGTCTGGGCAAGTGACCTCAAGGCATTGAGTCTTGGTGTTATTTTAGATTTAATGTTTGTGATGTGTTGTTTAAATGACATTGATGTATTGTATGTTACACCAAGGATTTTGGGTATGTGTGTGTGTGGAAGGGGAGTGTTGTTTATGGTGAGGTGTGGAATGTGACTACGTTCTGCTGTCCATTTGTGAGAAAAGTCACTGTAGATTTCGCTCAGGCTATTTTGAGCCTGTTTGTGGTGAACCATTCGTGTAGTGTGTTGGGATAAGGCTGGAGGATGTGTGCAGCTGTGTTGGCGTTTTGGTGTGTACATGTAACTGTTATATCATCTGCATAGGAAGCTATGCGTATTTGTGGTGTGTGGGGTGTAGGTATGTCGTGCATGTATAGGTTAAAGAGTGTAAGGGACAAAACAAATCCTTGGGGGACGCCATTTGTGAAGTTTCTGTTGTTCGAAGACTAACCGGCAAATGCTACATATGCACATCTGCCTGCTAAGTAGTTTGCCAACCATCTTTTGGTGTTATTGTGTATGTTTGTGTTAAGTATTTTGTTTGTGAGATTGTGGCGGGGAATCGTATCAAAAGCTTTGCTGATGTCTAGTGTGCCTAGGAGTGTTCTGTGTGGTGGCCTAGCTGAATTCATGCCATCAAAAACTCTCTGTGTAAGGTCTGTAAGAAGACTGGTTGTGGAGTGTAGCGGCCTAAAGCCATGTCACAGGTTAAAGTAAAATGCTGGGGAAAAACTCTGGGGAAAACAGATCGATAGTAAATGGTCACAAGTGGGGGGAAAAGCCAATTATTTATATCAATGGTTGACAATCTCCAAAACTAACAACACTGGGGAAACAACTCTGTTCGGAACATACCCTAATTAATGTGGTGGGGGGAGGGCTCAGGTACAGTACGGGGGTCCGATTTAGCTTGTGGCAGTGGAGGAACTCCGCGCTTCCGAATCCTTATATATTAGCAAAAGGATGACGTAACACAGAATAGCTATTACAAATGCTGAGTGATGAAAATGGTGATGGGGGGGGGGGGGGGGGCCATAGGGTAATATAAAATGGTGTAATAGCTTGGAATGCTACGTAACTTACTGTAATACACGCGAAAACCACACGAGAGTAAAATAAGAACATCGTATGAACACTAAACTCAGTGCACAATTCGTGGAGGAATGAAAAGGTAAAGAAGCAGCACAAATTCACAATACTGAACAAGCAAAACATACCCTACTGTCTCTCGCAGTACTCAACACTGATGAGGCGTCATACACTCAGAGATACAGATACCTTTCACAACTCGCCACAATATATATATATATATATATATATATATATATATATATATATATATATATATATATATATATATATATATATAGATAGATAGATAGATAGATAGATAGATAGATAGATAAGAGAACTGAGGAAGGAAAAGAAATTAATAAAAAAAAAAGTAATCCATACACAAAATTACTGGCGTCCTCCATTCATAAAATATCTGTAACAGTTGGACTTGAACAGTTGTGGGTTGAAGTTCGGGGGGAAACAACTCCGGGGAAGCGAGTTCCAGAGAGATGCAGTTCGGGGAATAAAAGATTAATTTTCTGATAGGCAGTAGTTCTGCATTATGGCTGTGTGACATTCCGGCATGAAGGAAGGCATGGCAAGGTCGCACAATGGACTCAACTTCGTCTGAGCAGTTGTTATAAACATATCTGTAACATAATGCATGGGAGGCAACATTCCTTCTTACTTGTAGTGGAGGTAGTTAATTTGTAAAAGCAGTGTTATTAATAATTCCAACAGCTTTGTTCTGAATTTTGTCTAGTTGTTTTAGTGCAACCTCTCCACATCCATTCCACAAGGGTGAGCAATATTCATGCTGAGAGTGCACATGACTCTTATAAATTATAGCTAACTGTTCGTCAGTGAACAAGTTACGGACTCTGTACAATAATCCAAGTTTCTTTCATGCAGTTTCAGCAAGTGATCTGACATGAAAGATCCAGCTGAGGGCATTGTTAAGTAAGACACCGAGAATTTCAGTGCGTTTGGAGATGGGAATATTAGTAGCACTGAAGGTAATATACAAATCTGGTAATATCTGTCTATTAGTATATTGCATATACTTGGTTTTACTAGCAGTAAATGAGACAATGTTGTTTTGTCCTCATTCATTGATCGTAGATAAGTCCTGATTTATGGAGATGGCTGTACAGAGTTGAGAGTTAGAGATATTTGTCTTTGTAAATGGGTGTTTGAGTGTTAGTGAACTGTAAAGTGTTGAGTCATCTTCATATGAATGGATGGGATTGTGGGTGACAGATAAGAGATCATTAATATGAACCAGGAACAGGGTTGGCACCAAAACTGATCCCTGTGGCACGCCGGTGTTAATTGAGTGGAAATTGGAATATACATCATCTACTTTTATTTTTCAGTCACTTAAATAGGAGGAAAGCAGAGGAACATACGACGTTCGTCCATAGCAAGGGAGTTTGGACAACAGGGAATGGTGCCACACTCTGTTGATAGCTGTAGAAATATCAAGAGTTTCTACAAGAGTTTCTCCATGTAGGTCAATTGATTGATGGATGATATGAGTCAGAAGACTGATTATGTCAATCGTGGATCTTTCGTGGCGATAACCACATTGTCTGTCACTAAGTTGTTGGATTCAAGATGTTTGACTATGTGCTTAGTAATTAAAATTTCAAGTACTTTACCAAGAGAGGATGTGACAGGTATAGGTCCGTAATCAGAGGGGTCACAGGAACTTCCTTTCTTTGGAATTGAGTGGGTATTGCCTTCTTTCCATGAATTATGGAAAGAAGTACACATGCATACTCTGAATAATTTAGCTAGAAGAGAGACAAGTTCTGGGGAACACTTTTTCAAACAACTGGAGGAATTTCATCTGAGCCTGGAGCTTTCTTGGTTGGTAAATTGTCTAGGATGGATATAACGTACCTTGTCTGTATTTTAAGTGGAATAATTTTGGGGGTGTCAAGTTCTAGTACTGGGACGATCCAGCTGACCTCCTCTATGGTAGAATTTCTGGCAAATGTACTGGCAAAGATATTCACTTTCCCACGCGGGTCATTTTAATGTTGCCATCTGAAGATTTTAGCGGAGAAATGGATGATGACTTGTTAAAGCTATTATTGAAAGATTTGAGAGTTGACCAGAATATTCTAATGTCATTAGGGTTGTTAAATAGTTCTGATGCTTGATTTTGAAGAAAGTTTGATTTAGCGATATGAATTACAGCCTTTGCATGGTTTCTAGCAATTTAAAATTGATAGAGTGGTTCAGATGTTTTTTATTTTAAGTATGAGTTATATGCTAATGACTTTTGGGCTGTTGCTCTAGCACAGTTGCTATCAAACCATTTTCGAGAGTTCAGTCATTTAGTGAACTGTTTACTTAGAATGAATAAATTTATACCGGCAAGTATTGTCATTAATGTGGGACTGGGTAGAATTAACATCACTAGAGAAGAACGACTGCCATGGAATGTCAGCAAGATCATTTCTAAATCCATCCCAGTTTGCCTTATCAAAGTGCCATCGGGTCTCCCTGGGACAGGTTCAGAAACGAGAGGAGGTCTGGGAGGGTTGAAATTAATAAGGCTTTGATGAGATTGTGGTCAGAGAATCCCAGTGGTGACAGTACTTCTATCCTGTATTGATCTGGATTATTTGTCATGAATAGATCCAAGAGATGGGCATTATGGTCAGGATTATCAAGGTATTCTTGGTTGGTTGCTTTACCAACAGGGTGAGATTAAACAATTCCGCAAACAGCTCACACTCTAGACCAGCATCGTCAGCCCTGGCAGAATGCAATAACCATTCAACATCATGTGGCATGTTAAAATCACCCAAAATGGAAATTTTCGGTGCTAAGGGCAAAGGTTAATGTTGCTCAACTGTGTGGTATATGGAGTCAAATACACAGGGTTCTGTAGAAGCTTTATTAGGGAAGCGATAGACTACTACTAAGATATATTTTGGTAATATTTAGATAATTTAGTTTATACAGTAAGCAATCAAAATTAGTTGAAGTGAAGCTTTTAAAATTGTGTCAACTGCATATTCCAGGATTTGATATAATAATAGGTTCCACCCTTGTTAGTGGAAGTTTGTGAGGAGATGGTAACCAGTGAATATATATATATATATATATATATATATATATATATATATATATATATATATATATATATATATATATATATATATATATATATATATTGTTACGGAACAGAGAGAGATAATGAACACTTCCAGGTGAGAATACTAAAACTCACTACTGTCCCGCAAGGTTCCAGGTTCAAAACAAAAGAGTTAGGTAAAATTAACAAGTTAAAGTTTAATGCTCAAACTAACAACTAAACATTCAGGACTCATAAGGATAATGTAATGGCAAAAAACAGGTTAAATATATGGTTAACTGCAATAGCCTCTATTAACACAGAAATTAGCAAGAGTAAATTCTATCTAAGTCAGCCCTGATAAAATGAGAAAACCGGATAATGCTCAGTTAATGCAAGATATATTATTACAGATACAAAATATTAATAATAATGGCTGACATCAAAAAACTCCACATGAATCACAAAAAACCTTACCAGGCCTACGAATTAACACCTTATGCTATACAAAGTACAAGAAAAAAAAATGTAATAACATTTATACTCAAATTACACAGCAGCTAGATGGTTGAGCCGAGACTTCCTGAGCACTCAAGAAAATAATAACAACTGTACAGGGGAGGACAGAGATGTGGAACAAAATGAGGAGTAGATCTTAAGTGGCAATTAATGCAGAGACTGAGCTCATTATATAGGGGCCGGCAGAGCTTGGATACAACTTGTAACAAGGACAGCGCCAAATGAAGCTTTATAGGGGACAAAGAGTTGACACTCCTGCTCTGAACAACAGAAAGAACGACTTACTCTACTATAAGGGGAGGAGAAAGAGGGAGTGGGAGGTAGACCACGGAAGCTTGGTCACTATGGAAGCTACGAGGCGAATCGTGATCAAACATGCAGCAACTGTACGTTAGAAATTATACAAAGGATGATGAATCATAGGCTTTGTAACACCTCCCCCACAAAAAAAAAAAGAAATTTACAAAAGGAAATTTCTTATTACTCTAAAAACAATCTGTCTAAAGTCTAGATAAGCAATCTGAATAACATTTTCTTTCCCCTTGACATGTTGTATGTCTAATGAATACTCAGGAAGAAGTAGACTCCATCTTGTCAATCTCTGATTTTTATCTTTAAACTTACAAATAAGGAAGAATTTCAGTGGGGTTATGACTCAGTAGTAAAATGACTATGGGGGTCAAAAACCAGAACATGTAAATAAAATGAAGAATGCTGTAAACCCAAAATCAAGGCCAAAAGCTCTTTCCTCAATAGTTGAGTAGTTCTTTTGAGGTGGAGTGAACTTCTTACTGTAATAAGATACAGGGTGTTCAATACCTGATACATCCTCTTGCAGCAAAACAGCCCCCAGCTCCTGTATCACTTGCTATGTCAACAGCCATCTTAAAAGGCTTAGCAAAATTTGGAGTAGCGAGCACTGGCTGACTTAATAGGATAGCTTTAAGTTTGCTGAAAGAGGATTCACAGTTATCGGTCAAGACAAATTTAACTCCCTTTTTCAGTAGGTCAGTAAGTGGGTGATACAAGAATTGAAATGTTAAGAACAAATCTCCTGTAATAACCTACCATTCCCAAAAATCTTTGTAGCTCTTTCCTACTTTTAGGTCTGGGAAGATCACTTATAACCTGAGCCTTAGCTGCTGGTGGTGCAACATGCATCCATCACCACCATTACGTACCCAAGGTACTGAACTTTAGCTTCACCCAAACTCACACTTTGATAAATTAGCTACAAGGATTAGCCTGAACCAAACGCTCAAGAAATTTACTGACATGGCATAGGTGATCTTTCCAGTTGTCACTGAAGATTAATACATCATCAATATAAACAAACACACCCTGCCAAACCCTCTGTTACAACATTCATGAGCTTCTGAAATGTGGCTGGTGCATTCTTCATACCATATGGCATTACAGAACATGCAAAAGTCTTTCCTAGTGTTACAAAACATGAGATCTCACTAGCACGTTCAGTCATAGGTACTTGCCAGTATCCCTTTAACAAATCAAACTTACTTATGTACCTAGCCTTTCCGATCTTGTCTATATGCAATCTTCCACATGCGAGGGAGAGGGTAAGTGTCTGTTTTGGTTATCTTGATTAACACGTCTGTAGTCGATGCAAAGCCGCTGTGACCCACCTGGCTTAGGGACTAGAGTGACAGGAGAACTCCACTCTCTTGACAGGGCTCCAATCATCTTGTGGTCCAACAGGTAGCGGCTCCTTCTTGGATGAGAGAGGAACCTTCACTGGGTTCACACGGTAAGGAGGCAGTTTAATTGGCTTTGCGTCTCCAACATCGACATCATGCATCAACACAGTGGTTCTTCCTGGAGTGTCACGGAACACTTGCGGGTACTCCTGCAGTAAAGCCAAAAACTCCTGCCTTTCCTCGGGAGCTAGATGAAAAAGCTTAGTCTGGAGATCATTCATGATATCAGGATTCTTCCCCAAACTATCACTCAGGCTCATGCTGCATGGGAGAACTTCACTTGCAGACTCGGGTGGAACAGCTACAGTGCAGACTGGGTTATTTTCGTCCCGCCTGTGATATAACTTTAGCATGTTGATGTGACAAAGTTGCTTGTTCTTTCTACGATCTGGTGTGGCGATGACATAGTTGCCATCACTGAGTTTCTTCTCCACGAAATAAGGACAACTAAACTTGGCTTGAAGAGGTTGCCCATGCATTG
The DNA here is from genome assembly GCF_032717465.1 of Coenobita brevimanus. Classification (NCBI taxonomy): domain Eukaryota; kingdom Metazoa; phylum Arthropoda; class Malacostraca; order Decapoda; family Coenobitidae; genus Coenobita; species Coenobita brevimanus. Next base: position 19,643,422 of record NC_137046.1, read on the forward strand.
ATATCAGAATCAAAACCTGATTTCCTGGCTGAAAGTGGAGTAACCTGGACTTCTTATCATACCAAGTCTTCATCTTCTCCTGAGCAGCTCCTAAATTCTCTCTCGCCAGCTGTAAAACAGTGGACAGCCGTTCTTTGAACTTCATCACATACTCCAGCAGGTTGACGTCATCTTTCTCCGACAGCCAGCATTCCTTGAGTAGCTTAAGGGGTCCTCTTACTTCATGGCCAAACAGTAGTTCAAAGGGTGAGAAGCCCAGTGATTCATTTGGAGATTCTCTTGCGGCAAATACAACGAATGGAAGACCTTTATCCCAGTCTTTCTGATGTTCCAAACAGTATTTCCTGAGCATCGATTTGAGTGTTTGATGATATCTCTCCAACGCTCCTTGGGTCTGGGGATGGTAAGCTGAAGACGTGATCTGGGTGATGCCCAGCTCTTTCAGAGACTACTTGAAAACATTTGACATGAAATTACTTCCCCAGTCTGACTGTACCTCCTTGAGCAGACCAAACTTTGAGAAGAACCCCAGCATTTCCTTAACCACGTTCTTTGCTGAGATATTTCTAAGTGGAATGGCTTCAGGATAACGAGTAGCCATATCAATCAGGGTCAACACATAAGAAAATCCTGAAGAAGTCTTACGAAGAGGGCCCACAATATCCACCAACACACGGGTGAATGGCACCTCAAAAGGAGGAATGGGAACTAGAGGTACAACCTTTTCGGTCTGATTACACTTCCCCACAACTTGACAGGTGTGACAAGACTTACAATACCAGGAAACATCTCTGAAGATACCTGGCCAGTAGAAGTGTTTCAAAATGCGTGCCACAGTCTTCCTCACTCCAAGGTGTCCTGCCAAACTGGAATCATGAGCCACTCTAATGATATCCTGCCTACAAACACGAGGGATGACAACTTGATGTACAACCTCCCATTCACAGTCGGCTGATGCTGTTGGGGGTCTCCACTTTCTCATAAGTACTCCTGACTTTATATAATAACAAGTAGAAGCACCAGCTGACTCTTCCTCACTGCAAGCAGAGTTAGCTAGACCTTTCAACTCAGGGTCAGCAACCTGGAACTCAACCAACTCTTGACGAGACAAATTATCAACACTACGGGGTACTGCCTCATCTGGTGAGTGGTCCAAATTAGCAAGAAAAGTGTCAGCTAGGATAACATCATCATCATCATTATCCTCTAAGTCACCAGTAACTTTAGACTTAGCCCTAGTGACAGCACATGCAGAGAACACGTCAGGGATATCACAATCCTGGGTCGCAGTCACTGGTTCACTAGGCAACTGAGGAGCTGGACACACTTGACTTCCACCAATATCATTTCCAAGTAAGAAAGTTACACCTGACATTGGGAGTGTCTCAACCAACCCAACCATAACGGAACCATTAACAAAACCAGACTCTAAATTCACTCCGCACAGAGGGACAGAGAAGTAATTATTCCCTACACCTTGTAAGATTACAGTTTCATCAAAGGAATTAACATTAGAGCCTAGAACACTGGTCAGCATAAGGGACTGGCAAGCACCTGTATCACGATATATTTTAACTGGTTTCCTGTTATTACTGTCCAGAGAACTGACAAAACCATCAGACAGGAAATTAGCACATGAACTCTTGAGAGTGTCACCCATGTTACTGCTCAAAAGAGGAGCTTCATCATGAGAATTTAATTTACCCCTCAAAGCAGGTTCAGTTAACTCAGTTAAAGAATTCTGGGAACTCTCAAGGGTGGACACTAGACCAATTGACTGAATATTTAAAGACTTCTTTTTGTTCACATCACGCTGTCTCCTGAAACATTTCTCCGTAGTATGACCAAGCTTACTACAATAAGTACATATACTTTCTGAAATTTAGAGGTGGAGCTGGTATTTACTTCCTTAGAAACATCATCTTTATTCTCTTTCCTGTTACCTGTACTCTGAGTAGAGGCAACGTACTTACTCTCAGCTTTCTTTTTTTCTTTAGAATATCTCTTGTGAGTGAGAACATATTCATCAGCTAAAACTGCAGCATCAGACAAATTATCTATTCTTCTCTCATCAAGATATAGGCTTACATTTTTTATAATACACTTTTTGAAGTCCTCCAGCAAAATCATCTGCTTAAATTTATCAAGATCAGAATTTACGTTCATAGAATTTAACCACTGCTCTAACAGATCTTCTTTGATTTTTGCATACTCAACATGGGATTGCTTATCTTGCTTATAAGTTGTCCTAAATTTTACTCTATAGGCTTCAGGAACAAGCTCATAGGCCTTAAGAATCAAGCTCTTAACTACATCATAATTATCAGATTGATCCTGAGGCAAAGATGCATAAGTTACTTGAGCTTTACCGGTGAAAACAGTTTGAAGGAGTACTGGCCAATACTTTTTATGCCAATTAAAACCTGTAGCTACCCTCTCAAACAACTGAAAATACTTTGTTAAATCAGATTCATTAAAACGAGGGACAAGTTTAACATTTTTAGCCACATCAAAATCATCAGAGCTAGATGATCTAGTTCCACCTTGTTTCATGCGATACTCATGGTCTGCCTGAATCCTAGCTAGTTCAATTTGTGCCTGAGCCTGTGCCTGTGCCTCCTGAATACGAGCCTGAGACTCAGCCTCCTTAGCATTTGCCTGAAACTCAGCCTCATTAGCACGAGCCTGAAACTCAGCCTCCTTAGCATGGGCCTGAAACTCAGCCTTCTTAGCACGGGCCTGAAACTCAGCCTCCTTAGCATGAGCCTCCTGCAGGGCTAGCTGTAACTTAGCTATTTCAATCTGCGTTTGCTGATTTGGAGGAGTTACATTAAACAAGCTTTTATTAATCATGTCAACAATTTGATCTTTAGAATGATGAGAGCGAACAGCAATTCCCAATTGTTGAGCAACAAGCTTAAGTTCATTCTTTGTTCTGTTTTCTACATCACACACTGTTTGCACATTTGACAAAAAATCTTTGGCTTCATCAAGCTTAGTAATAGTAGACATCATGAATAAATCACAGTCACAAAATATCAAGCAATATCCTTATGATAATATGCTGAATATCCTGATAAGAGGTCGCCCAATTTATGTTACGGAAGAGAGAGAGATAATGAACACTTCAAGTGAGAATACTAAACTCACTACTGTCCCGCTAAGTTCTAGGTTCAAAACAAAAGAGTTAGGCAAAATTACAAGTTAAAATTTAATGCTCAAACTAACAACTAAACATTCAGGACTCATAAGAATAATGTAATGGCAAAAAACAGGTTAAATATATGGTTAACTGCAATAGCCTCTATTAACACGAAATTAGCAAGAGTAAATTTATCTAAGTCAGCCCTGATAAAATGAGAAAACCGGATAATGCTCAGTTAATGCAAGATATATTATTACAGATACAAAATATTAATAATAATGGCTGATATCAAAAACTCCACATGAATCACAAAAACCTTACCAGGCCTACGAATTAACACCTTATGCTATACAGTACAAGAAAAAAAAATGTAATAACATTTATACTCAAATTACACAGCAGCTAGATGGTTGGAGACTTCCTGAGCACTCACAAAAATAATAACAACTGTACAGGGGAGGACAGAGATGTGAACAAAATGAGGAGTAGATCTAAGTGGCAATTAATGCAGAGACTGAGCTCATTATATAGGGGCCGGCAGAGCTTGATAAAACTTGTAAGAAGGACACGCAAATGAAGCCATAGGGGACAAAGAGTTGACACTCCTGCTCTGAACAACAGAAAGAACGACTTACTCTACTCTAAGGGAGGAGAAGGGGGGAGTGAGGTAGAACACGGAAGCTTGGTCACTATGGAAGCCACGAGGCGAATCGTGATCAAACATGCAGCAACTGTATGTTAGAATTATACAAAGGATGATGAAATGATAGGCTTTGAACAATATATATATATATATATATATATATATATATATATATATATATATATATATATATAATCAAAGGTGACTGTGCTGCTTTGGCTCCTGCTGCCCCTGTCGATGGTCTGATCACCAGGCCACCCTGCATTCCACCAACACATGCCCCTAGTGCCAGGCACTTACTCTCCCCACCAACATATATTCCTGGTGTCAGGACCTCACTCATCCCACCAACACATGCCCCTGGTGTTGGACCCTCACTCATCTCACCAACATATGTCTCTTGGTGCCACACCCTCACTTACCCCACCAACACATGCCCCTTGTGTTGGGCCCTCACTCACTTCACCAACACATACAGCTGGTAATTATGGTTATCTCTTCCCTACTGAGGATGAGATGACAATATACAGTCGTATTAATTTTGAATTATCCTGGAAATGGATGGATCCTTGTCACCTCTTCATAATCAACTTTTTTTTTTTTTAATTTCTGTACACGGATCAGTAACACTCTCGCTTAATACTGATGTAAAATAGGTTGATTTTACACAGAAATATAGATTGGTCATAAGAGAATACCAAGGTCCTGTTTACAAACTAATATGCTACAAAGATTTACTAAGTTGCTTCTAAAAAGTCCATGATGCTACTTTACATTTTTTTTCTTTAGTAAAGGTATCTCACAAAATGTTACATTAGGCACGCTATGTACTGTATATGTGCTTCGTCTCTGGTTTACAGCCGAGCCTCTTCAAAGGGGTAATCCACACTAGGAGCTACATTGCGGTACATACATGTCTTTGAATTTCAGTCGTGCGTGCAAGTACGTTAATGTAGTAATTAGCGCAAGATGCTATGTTAAGTACGTCACGTTGCATAGTTTTTGAAGCGAGTTCCTTTGGTGAATGAGCTCAGCAATAATTCACCGACATTTAGTACCAATCCATAGTGTGGCTCGCACAACTTCTGGTGAGAGACAGTCCTTCAGCGTGCATATGGTGCATCAGCTGTCCCTCTAAAATTATACATACTAATATCACTATTTGTTATTCCTGAGGATAGTGATTAAGAGATACTGTAACATCAGGATATAATGCAATATCAGGATTATAAAATACTGCCCACGTACTCCCTACGAAACGTGTATGCCAATGTGACAACTATTGCTTATTTCCATGGCGTATAGTTGTAGCCACCCTACTTCCCAATATATATATACTACCAACAGGTTCCTAATAATGACCCATAATGACTGTCAATACGGGCGAACATTTTCCCCTAAGTCCTGTTCCATTAGAGATTACATTCCCGTACCGTAATCTCTCATACAGTACGGGATAATACAAGATTCCCCAAAAGACGGCTATGATGATGATCTTAATTGCGGGAGTGGTGTTTGTGATAATTATGATGATAATAACAACATCCAGAAGTTAACAGCTCTCAAAGTGGGAGAAGGAGCAATGATTTTATGTGTACACTACACCCACGAATGCATGTGTGTGTGTGTGTGTGTGTGTGTGTGTGTGTGTGTGTGTGTGTGTGTGTGTGTGTGTGTATAATAACTCAGTTTTGATCTCATTACCAAAACAGTGTTCACAGCATTTACGAAACCCTCCTGAAGGCCCGATCAAAGTATATGGAAATATTTACCACCCGTGTTGAGAAGCGAGCGGAGTGGTAATGTTTTCAGTTGTGAGGTTGGTTGGCTGGCTTTGTTTGCGTATTGGTAAACACAAACAAACAAGATATCTCATGAACAGCTTGAACTATCAATATGAAATTTTCTGGGTATTAAGATGTGGAAAAAATCTTGGACGAGTTCGAAAATGGGCACTCAAGGGCAAGGGCAAGGTTACCATAATGGCTGCCAAAGGTCAACTAGTTGACCTTCGGTGATCTTGACCTTGACCCCAAGTGTTCATTTTCGAACTTGTCCAACCACCCGCGTTGCGAAGCGAGCGGAATAGTAATGTTTTCAGTTGTGAGATTGGTTGGCTGGCTTTGTTTGTGTGTGGGTGAACAAGATATCTCATGAACGGGTTCAGCTTTCAATACGAAATTTTCAGAGTATCAAGACATATCCAAAATCTTGGACGAGTTCGAAAATGGGCACTCGAGGTCAAGGTCAAGGTCACCATAATGGCTGCAAAAGGTCAACTAGTTGACCTTTGGTGATCTTGACCTTGACCCCAAGTGACCACTTTCGAACTCGTCCAAGATTTTGGCCATATCTTGAAACCCTGAAAGTTTCATGTTGATAGTTCAAAACATTCATGAGATGTCTTGTTTATCCACACATAAACAAAGCCAGGGAGCCAACTTCACAACTGAAAATTTTACTCTGCTCACTTACTACCCGTGTCGCGAAGCGAGAGGAGTGGTAATGTTTTCTGTTGTGAGGTGGGCTGGTTGGCTTTGTTTGTATGTCTTTGACATCCTGAATTTGCGTCAAAGCAGGATTGGGGGTGAAAACTGTGTGTCGAGGAAAATCTTTCTGGCTACGCGGTTAGTGAGATCCAGTTGTGAGATGGCTGCTAGTTATATTATAAAATCATGTGTCGTAAATTAAGAAGGATTAGAAGACGGAGAGAGGGTGTATCCACACCCAGTTCTTAGACCCACCCCACACACAAAAAAAATACAGAATGTGTGTGTGTGTGTGTGTGTGTGTGTGTGTGTGTGTGTGTGTGTGCTGCCATATGTCTACAAGCTGAAAAATTGCATCTTTAACCATATTATTAGTGGCAAGTAAACAATATACTTTTTATATATTTTATATAATTTGGACTCTTAAAACACACTGTGCAGATGTCAGATAATATATTATAACATTGATGACTGCATGAATGAGACTGCATAGGGCCGACTGGGATACGATTACAATGAATTACACTCTCCTCGTTACGATAAGTGACTCAGATCATTCCGTCCCAGTGCTAGCCCCTGTAATGGTTTGGCAATAACTAAGTGGATGGATGAGTTGAGGGTCATCCAAAGAGTAAACTTATTAAATTTTAGAACTGTATGCCAGAGGTCAAAGTCACCGGTCAAGATCAACTTTAACAGTTTTTGTCCAGTTTTGACCTGACTTTGTGGAAGGACTGAGGACGTGGCAAGAGTAAAACGATTCTTTAAAGAACAATCGCTCAAAGGTCAAGGTCACGGGGAAATGTCAAAGGCAAGAATCACAGAGGAAGATTTACGTATTATGGATCTGATATGAACTAAATTTGGTCGAAGTATTAAGGGTCAAGCAAGAAGGAAGGGATTCAGTATTGAAAACAATTAGTCAAAGGTCACGGTCACAGGACTAGGTCATATTTCAACTCATGTGTCTGTGTGAAAATAAAATAAAATAAAATAAAATATTTCTCTTTTGATATGGATGAAACTTGGCGGTTGAACTGACAATCACCCAGTGGGTTTATATATATATATATATATATATATATATATATATATATATATATATATATATATATATATATATATATATATATATAATACTGGGTTACAGACCAATGCCATATGGTAAGATCCATATCTACATTTTATATCTGCTGTTTACTACATTTTGTGGAAGTTCTCAGGTTAAAACATTCATGGAGGGACTCGTCCTTGAGAACAATAAATCAAAAGTAAAGGCAACAGGGAAGGGTAAAGCATTCCAGGGTGATAGGGCAGTTAGCTAAAATAGCTGTGATCTGACTGGAACCAAAATTGTTACAAGGGCCAAGTGTTATGCAGACATGAAGTAACATAATATCGAATGTAATCTAAAGTCAAGCTCACAGAGAAAATTCATATATTCCACACAGACCAGCTGGTGGACCCAGGTTTCGTACTCTCTGCATGCTCCTACTTGTCTAGGCGATATTCTCCTTTGGCGAAAGAGTGAAGGTTAAAGAAAATCAATCTCCAGTAACCCATCTCAGGATAGGAGGAATTTCATTTTTACTAATGGTAGACGATTGTATTCAGCTAAACACTGAACTTTCGCCGTCTAAATGCTAACTCCACAATAAAAAACAATAAATAAATAAACAAAAAGCTTTATCTGCTGAAGCTTTATTAATCTGGCTGACGAAACTAGGGAAACAAACAACTGGAAAGAACGATAAAACCTCCATGTAACTCAGGCTGCGGACTGATTCACTCAGTATACGGGCAAGAAATTGCAATTCGAGTTAATTAGGAGAGATTTTGATGGAGGGAGGGAGAGAGAGAGAGAGAGAGAGAAGGGGGGGGGAGAGGAAGGGGTAAAGGAATGAATGGAGGATTTGGGAGAGAAATGATGTCCATGGTTATGAAGAGAGGGAGAGGGAATGGAGAGGTCCTCAGATGACATTGATGGAAGGGCAATGACGCCAATCATCTCGCAGTTTCGTGTCTCTTAAATTAGAGACTTGCGAAGATACGTTGTAGGATAATGATTAGCAGGTAAATAATTCATGTTCCTTTGCACCAGAGCCGCAGTATAAGTTCCTCCAAATTGTTTCTTTTTTTTCTGAATATGATGCTTTAACTATCATTTCAATTGTTAATGCATATTATTTCCAATACATCCATATATATATATATATATATATATATATATATATATATATATATATATATATATATATATATATATATATATATCCATATCTGTCTATCTATCTATCTATCTATCTATCTATATATATATATATTGTGTGTGTGTGTGTGTGTGTTCTTACCTTACCTAATTGTTCTAACCTAATAGTATATTTACAGGAATAAGTCAAACTCGTACTGTCCCGTGTCTTAAACCATTTTTATCGTACATATCCTTAAATTTATGAATTGTTTTGGCACACACTATTTCATTCGATAGTGCATTCCACTGATCAATTGCCCTATTTGGGAAACAAAATTTCCTTAAGTCTTTATCGCCTCTCCTTTTTTGCTGTTTTTTGCAGCAGTCCTCTTGCTGATGCATCCCCACAGGTTATGAAATCATTCATATCTACTTTCTCCTTCCCTGATATGCATTTATAGAGCATAATCATGTCTCCTTTTTACCTTCTCTCCTGTAGTGTAGGTAGATTCAGTTTTTCTAGTCTTTCTTCGTAGCTTAAATCCCTTAAGCTTGGTACCCATCTTCTAGCGGCCGTTTGTACTTTTTCAATCTCATCTATGTGTTTGAGATGAGGACTCCAGACTACTGATACCTACTCCAGGGTTGGTCTGATGAATGATGTTTTTATCTTTCTTAGCATGTCTTCATTTATGTATAAGAATGTTATTCTCGTATTTGCAAGCAGTGTATACATGTTCCGTACCTTTTCACTGATGTGGTCAGCCGGAGATAGTCTGTTGTTGATAATCACACCTAGGTCCTTCTCTCTTTCTGATGTGTGTAGGGTTTTATTTCCAAACTTATAATCCCAATCAGATCTTTTTCCACTTTTACCAAACGTGATTACATGACACTTGTCCACATTGAATTCCATTTGCCATGTATTGCTCCATTCATGAAGTTTAATTCTTCTTGTAGCTCTTTGCAAGAGTCTGCATTAGTAATTCTCCTTTATATTGTTGCATCATCAGCAAACATATTTAGATAGCTTTCATTTCCATTGTTGCTATATATGGCATTTATATACACTAAAAACATAACTGGTGCCAGCACTGAGCCCTGTGGAACTTCGCGAGTCACTTCCCTCCATGATGAGTAATTTCCCCATCTCATTTTCCCTTTTTTGAGAAAATCTTACATCCAACAATAGAGTTTGCCTCGGATTCCTACTTGATGATACAGTCTTTGGTGTGGTACTCTGTCAAAAGCTTTCTTGAAATCTAAATAGATACTGTCCACCCATTCTTCTTTTTTCTGTAATGTTTCTGTTACTCTATTGTAGTAGCTCAACAGATTAGTAACACATGATATTCCCTTTCTGAAACCAAACTGTCTTTCTGTTATCATATTGTGTTCTTCTAGATGATTTACCCAAAGTTTTCTTATCAGCTTTTCTAATACCTTCCTTACAACACTGGTTAGTGATACTGGTCGGTAGTTGAGTGAATTTTGTCTATTCCCTTTCTTGAATAAGGGAACAATGTTTGCTTTCTTCCAAATATCGGGTAGTTTACCTTGTCCGAAGGATTCCTTGAACATTAAAGATAATGGTTTACTTAATTCCTTTGCACATTCATGTAGCACCCAACATGAAATTTCATCTGGACCATTTGCGTTTCCTTTATTTAATTTGCTTAACTCCTCCTGTATTTCTTTTTCTGACATATGTATATTTGGTAATATATGTGGGCATGCATGTTCCATATCATCCCTCTCAAAATTATTTTCTTCTGTAAAAACTGATTGGAAATTCTTATTTAGTGCTTCACAAATATCCTTCTCTTGTGAATAGATGATCTCCTCATCCATAATGGATTGTATTTTATCTTTTACTTTGGTTTTGCTTCGGATGTAGCTGTAAAATAGCTTCGGTTGATCACTATTTTTATTTATGATTTCTTCCTCAAACTGTTTTTGGGCTTCCCTCCTTATTCTTGTATAATCGTTTCTTGCCTGTTTGTAATTATCATATGCCCTTTCACTATTGTGTCTTCTGTATCTATTCCACAACAAATCTCTTCTTTCTTTTGATTTTTTACACTCTGTATTGAACCATTTCTATATTTTCTTTTCTGCTTCTTTGTGCTGTGGGATGCACTTCTGGACTCCTATTTCATAAAATTCACAGAATTTTTTATATACAGCATTTAAATCTTGTCCTGTAAGCTCATTTTCCCAATCTGTTTCTAAGAAGTACTTCTTTAGGACGTGGTAATTTTCCTTGTTATAATTTAGGCTTTTTTTGTAACTTTCATCGCTGTTAACTATGACATGCAATCCTGAAGTTGCAATTTAGTACTGCATGGTCGCTTTTGCCGAATGGAGGGTGATACACTAAATTGTTAATATTGTTTTCTTGCCTAGTAAGTATAAGATCTAGTACTGTGGGTACATCAAGTCCTCTTTTTCTGGTGCTTTCCCTAACATGTTGGGTTAAGAAAAACTCCTGCACGAGCTCCAGGAGCTTTTGGTCCCAACAGCTTTCTTGGCTTCATAGTATTCCAATTTTTATTTGTGTTAAAATCTCCAGTTAGTATGATTCTTTCCGATTTCTCCACCATTCTATGTAGTAATGCTCTTAAACTCTGAACTGTACTCTCTGCCAGATCCTCAATATTCGTGTCTTTCCCATGTGTTTGATCTGGGTGGCATGTATAAATTTGCTACATTTACTCTCCCTTCAGATGTATTTATCTCTACTGCAATCAGTTGTACTTGTAAGGGTATATCTAGTTCCAGTTCTTTGACTTTTAGATTTTCCTTTGTTAATATTGTAATTCCTCCTCATTTGTTTAAGTTCATATCTCTTCACCATATATTGTATTCCTCTAAGTTTAGGATGTCGTTTGATATCCTTGGTATATAATATGTGGTTCATTTTCTCTGATGTAATCATTCATCTCTAATAATTTAGGTACCATTCCATCTACATTTGAATACATCAACTTAATCATCTTGTTTACATACTTGTCATGACTTGAGTCTACTACCTTCCTCCTGTTTATTCCCTCCTGGTTATGTACCACTTTCGAACCTTCAATCCAATTACTTTGTAAAATGTATTCTTCTCCTCCTCTGATCTTCCTTCATTCTTTGTTTTTGCTTCCTCCCTCTTCTCTTGTAGTAATTCCAGTTCCTCTTGAGTTAGGCATCTTTTTTTCCATGCATTTTTGAATTCCTCTTTTTCCATGAGTTTCTTTGCATTTTTTTAGTATCTCCTCCACAGTGTTTACACTCTGGAAGGTTACCTTTATGGCCTTGACTTATTTCTCTCATAGTTCCCTAGCCTTTTGTGTTCCTCTATGTCTTTATTACAGATTTCCTCTGATACTTCCTTCCTTCAATATGCTCATTACATTTGCCATCTCCTTTTTGTCTCTCGAGATCCTGTTTTTTATTTCTTCCTCTTCTATACCAGTGATTACTATAGATTTGTTGATATCTACTGAATCTTTGACCTATTTAGGATTGTTTTGGATTATTCGTTTCACTTCCTTTTTAATGCATTTTTCTTCAACTTTTGTTTCTAAGTTTTTCTTTACTTTCACGATTTCAGCTTAGTGGTTTCCACATCATTTTTGTAGCATTGCATTGCTTCATTCACCTGTGTTATCTTTCCTCAATATCACTGTTCTGATCTATCAGATTGCTTACTTGCCTAATTGTCTCTGTATCATTTTTAAACACTTCCATGATACTCTCCTGGTTGACTACTGTTTTTGCCATTTCACTAATTTTCCTTCTAAGTGAACCCACTTCTACTGTTGTGTCTTTCTTGTTGACCTCCTTTCCTAGTTTTTCTATTTCTTCCTTCTGCATGTGCAACTGCTTCTTAATTTCACCCATTTCATTCTGAAATGCATCTCCAGTCTGTTTACCTATTCTACCAGCTTACTGTACGTCTCAGTTTCAACCAGTTCCTGTTAGAAATCATCATCCTGCTTTCTACCTTTATCCCTTTTCTTAGCTCCTTCTAAACTTGACATCATGTGGTACTAAGAGAACAGATTCTACTTACATTCCCTGTGTGTGTGTGTGTGTGTGTGTGTGTGTGTGTGTGTGTGTGTGCTATACACCTTTTGTGCATTTGCTCATTTCATGAAATAGGTAATCTGATGCCCATTTTGTGAAGGGTGCAGTCATTTGCCCAGTTCGTGATTTAAGACCAGTCCCTGAATTGGGCGGTGTCGTGGATTCTGCCTGAAGACCACCTTCCGACCTGGTAACTCTAGCCCCACGATGTGCGCCCGTCACTGTTTGACCATCAACCTGTAGGTGCACAGATACATAATTGTGGTGTGGAGGACACGACTTCAGTGCGGCTGATGTATGTATTTAACGGTGACACAAAACACACTGTTGTTGAATGTAAAGTATAAGAGCTCTTTACTTCTGTGTGTTCTGCCTTTCTAAGTTGATCAGAGCAGAATAGTGACTGCTACATCGCCATGAACTGCGTATTCCATTTTTCAAGTTTGTTGTCATCTGAATTCGAGAAGAAAGCAACTTCGATTCTCGGGGAAGGTAAAACTGGAAAGAGAATAGAAAGAAAAAATTACTATATTCTACAAACTTACAAACTGGTAAACTTTGAAGAAACTGAGAATGTAAAGAAAAACGACATATCCTGCCACTACAGAAATTGCTTAGAATGTGACTGATCAGCATCATGTTGTAGGTGGCCATGCTGGAGAATAGAAGGCATAATACAAGGTAGCAGAGCAGTATGCAAATATACCTCGTTCCCTGACTGCAGTAGTTATCAAACGCTGTGACGCAACACCAGTAAACACCGTCACAAGTAAACTAGTCAGGGTGTTGTTTTCTGGCGATTCTCAAAAAAAAAAAAAAATAAATAAAAAAAATAAAAAACTAAATGTATCCAAGTCACATTAATGGATATGCAGACCATGACAGATGGAAATTTCTGCTACATCATGCATGATGTACATTACCCGAAAAAAGTAATGAAAATGTTTCTAGATTTTGAAGCATCTCAGATACTGTAATCTGACGATGGAGAAGAATTCACCGCAGGAGTAACTGAAAAGCTTTCATTATTATGGCCTGACCTCGTGTTAGTGAACAGACGACCCCGACAACCACAAATCCATGGTTGTATTGAAGCTGTTAATGCGGAGGTTAAGGCAAAACTCACAATGTGGGTCTTTGACAATAACTGCCCAAAATGGAGCTTCGACTTCAGGTTTGTTCAATGGTCAGTGGATTCTTCATACCAGGAAACAATTAAAATGACTCTGTACAAAGTGTTGGCAGAAACTGATCCCCACTGCACCCAAAATCAAAGTGCTTGCCATAATTTCCAGCTCGTATTAAAAGCAGCGTTAATGATGATGTACCAGTAGAGATAGAGCCCATATCAGCATTTAGAAATACAAGTGAAATATCCCAACAAGAGACGAAGTCAGAGGGTATGTTGTCACAAAATGATATGCAATCCACACTAGCAGTGTCACTGACACCGAGAATACCTGAGATGACTGGTTTGGACGCAGGTGAGGAAGTTACAGATGCAAAAGCAGAGCCTGAATGTGAGTCGTCAGAAGGAAATGTTGCTGTACATCCTGTAGTTGTTGCATGGCACAGGGCTCACATCCACATAGCGCTTCAGTCAGAAGAGGAAAAAAACAATGCTTATGCGGAGTACAAAATCGGTGCCAGTTATGGATGTAGGCCAGAATATTGCAGTTCCTGCCTCGCAGTTTAACCGCAGTAAGGGTAGTCCTCCTACTGTACCTGGAGTATTTCTGGCTGAGGACAATAGTGATATTACATTCGGAACTAGGATAGGAATAATCAATGGCAAATTGTCAAGGAATCAGTTTGAATCAATTAAGTATCGGGGTCTCAAATCCTTTGCAGGTACCAGTGTATGGGTACTTGCTTGACCAAACATTGCAGGTGTCTTTGAGTCGAACATCGTTGCAACAGTGCCTGTCATTGCCACAATCATGCTATGATGTTGGCTGAATGTTTCAAATGAGTAATGTTTTCCATGACTTTTTTTTATATTTTGTCTTTACATGAGCATTTAAAATGAAATATAATAGTTTTTAATTGATGTGAAAGATCCACTGATTGTCTGCTTGATCTGAGCCTTTGTAGTGAGCTTAGATATATATAAACGTAATATGAACATGAACTGCAATATCATGGACCGTGAAGAGAGAAAAAAAATGGGTGGATAAAGGTGATGAGAAGGCCATTACATAAAACGGGCAGGGGAAATCTCGCACAGTTACGGAACTGGGCAACAGATCATGAGCTATACAAATGACAGAACGCATCACGAGATAGGCAATCAAGTTGCCCATTTCGTGAAATGAGCAATTTACACATGTGGTATATATATATATATATATATATATATATATATATATATATATATATAATTCTTCTGACCACGTACTGATTGGCAGACATAAGGGATGCTGTGGTTGAACCAATGTTGCATACTATAAAGCATGCTTACATCCAGTTGGCTTCCGCGGGCTGACTACATTTGGTTCACATACTAAACGCACATCCGAAGCCACTCCAACACAGCAAAAACTTACAAGCACTTCTCGCCCTACATTCAGTCTCTACCAGACAGCCTAAACCACTTGGTAGAGATACATGGGCTGTATCAACTCCACTTCGGTCGGGATAGGCCGGTCCTGCAGTGGACACTCGAATGGCTGATGGTGATTGTACATATATATATATATATATATATATATATATATATATATATATATATATATATATATATATATATATATATATATATATATATATATATATATGGGGATGCCCATCATCCACTCAGTGTACAGTGATGCCATATGAGCTCTACACTGAGTGACAAGCCAAAGGGTTTCCTGTACCCAGGAAACCATTTACTACACTGGGTGGTAAACATATAACCGGGGTTTCTGGCAGGGTTAAGTGTCCCCCAGATTCCCCTATCCAATATCACTAAATCATTAAATCATGGCAGTCGTTTCAGAGAGCATCAGAGGGCCCAATACCTGCCCAGGGCCCCATCCAAATGGGCAGATTTGCGTGGCCATGTGGAATGTGAGAGGTGTGAATGAGAAGAGAAAGAGGGTGGAAGTGGTGAATGTGTTCAAGAGTGCAAGATATGCTGTGATGGCATTATGTGAAACGAAGATGACAGGGTGCGAAGTGGAGGAGTGTGACAGTGTAAAAAATATGTAAGATCGGGAATGAACGGGAGAGGAAGATGTAAGACAGGAGTTGCTTTGTTGATGATTTAGGTGTGGCAGAGTGGAATGAGAGATTACAAATGTGTCAGCTCGAGGTGTATGTATGTCAAGTTCAAGTCTGAGAAGGTGAAAGTGGCAGTGATTGTAGCACATGCACCGTATGAGGACAGGAGAGAGAGAGAAAGACAGGTTTTGGGATGAGCTGGGTGAAGTAGTGGGAGAGATGCCCAGGAGCTATAAAGTGATCGTAATGGAGGATATGAATGGAAGAGTAGGCACTGGTCCTGAAGATGACATAATGGGTTGTTATGGAGTACCAGGAGGAAATGATAATGGGAATCGACTAAAGGATGTGTGTCAGGAGAGGAGGTTGCGCATTTGTAATTCGTTTTTCAAACACAAAGATGCACATAAATATACACGGTGTAGAGGAAACGGGGATCGTGTTGAAAGAAGCCTGATTGATTACATGCTCATAGAGAGGTCGATTATGGGAATGGTTGCTGATACGAGGGCTGTGAGAGGACGATGTGTAGGTCTGTCGGATCATATGATCGTGGTATGCAAGATCAAGCTGAGAGGAGTGAGGTGGATCAAGAGAGAGAGGAGCAGTCAGGGAGAAAGACTGAAAGTTGAGAAGCTGAGGATCTAAGAACTGGCAGATGATTACAGGACCAAAGTAGAGGACAAGTTAGAATCAGTGAACTGGAATGAATTGGATCTGGACAGCCTGTGGAATGCTTATAGGGATTTCTTAGTTAGGAATGCTAAAGTGGTGTGTGGTGTGGCAAGAGTATCAACAAAAAAGAAGGGTACAGCATGGTGGGATGAGGAGGTAAAGAGAGCTGTGGAGGAAAAGAGAAAGAAGTGGCTGAAGTGGTTTCAGTATAAGGATTCAGTTGAAATAAGAACTGAGTATATCGAGAGCAAGAAGCACGTAAAGAGGCTGGTGAAGAGGAAAAATAAGGAGGTAAATGATGATCTGGGAAGAAAAATCAATGGGAACTACTCTGAAAATAGGAAGTTACTCTGGAAAGAGGTGTGGAAATGTAGAAGTGAAAGCGGAAAGAAATGTGATGGTGTGATGAATGCAGGTGGTAGGTTACGAACCCATGGAGATGAAGTAAGGACAAGATGGAAAGAATATTTTGAAAGCCATGATGAATGGGAATAGAGAGAGCAGAGCGGCTGTAAACATGATTGGTTTTGTGGGTGTGCAGAGAAGGAGTGCAGTGCCAGGAGACGTGATGCTAGCACAAGTGAAGAGCACTGTGAAACGGCTGAAAAATGGGAAAGCAGCTGGGGTTGATGAGGTGTATGCAGAGATGCTTAAGTGTAGTGGAGAGAGTGGAATGAAGTGCTTGTTGGAGATATGTAAGAAGGCATGGATGAGTGAAACTGTGCCTGCAGAGTGGAAAAAGGCTGTGATTGTACCCCTATACAAAAGTAAAGGTGAGCGGAATGAGTGCAAGAATTATCATGGCATAAGTTTATTGAGTGTGGTAGGGAAGGTATATGGAAGAATTATTATAGAGAAAGTAAGAGAGATATCAGAAGGCCTAGTGAGTGATGAGCAGGGTGGCTTTAGGAGTGGCAGAGGATGTGTGGGTCAAGTATTTGCAGTGAGATACCAGAGAAGGCTTGTGAGAAGGATCATAAGGTGTTTATGGCATTCATGGATCTGGAAAAAGCATACGACAAAGTAGACAGAGAGGGATTGTGGAAAGTTTTGCGCATGTATGGTATAGATGGTAAGCTGCTAGGTGCTGTCAAGAGTTTTTATGATAGTAGCGAAACAAGTGTAAGGTTTAATGGGCATCTAAGTGAATGGTTCACAATCAGTGTGGGCGTGCGACAAGGTTGTGTGATATCCCCATGGTTGTTCAATACATATATGGATGGGGTGATGAGAGAAGTAAAAACACGAGTAATGGAGAGAGGGATGGCGTTGGTAATGAATGGTGATAGTTGAAATATCTCAAATTTGCTGTATGCTGATGATGCAGTACTGCTTGCAAGTACCGGACAAGAACTTGGTAAGCTAGTGCAGAATTTCGCTGATGTTTGTGAGCGTCGTGCCTTGACAGTAAATGTAAAAATGAGTAAAGTGATGGTTATTGAGAGAGAAGGTGACTCCCAGTGTGATGTCACAGTGAATGGAGAGAGACTGGAATTGGTGAGAGTTCAAATACTTGGGTACAGTGGTAGAAAAAAAGAAAATGTGAAAAAGAAGTTGAAAGTAGAGTGACACAAGGAAGAAAAGTAGCTGGTGCAATGAAGGCCTTGATAAGAAACAGAGGCTGGAGTGTTGCAGCTGCACGAGGCTTAAAGAGAGAGTGTTGGTGCCAACTTTAACATATGGGTGTGAGACTATGGTGTGGCATGAAAACGAAAAGTCAAGAGAGAGAGCAGTGGAGATGGGGCTGCTGAGGAATGTACAGTATATGGAGTTCAGAGGGTGGATAGGATACGAAATAATGTGCTTCGTGAAAGGGTGCGAAGTGAGGAAGTCGGTGGACAACAGAATCGAAGAGAGTGTCCTGAGATGGTATGGTCATGTGGAGAGAATGGATAACAACAGAGTGGTGAAAAAGGTACACCTGAGCGAATTTGAAGGAGGGAGGAGGCGAGGTAGGCCAAGGAGAAGGTGGAGAGATATGGTGGGTGAGTGTTTGAGGAAGAGAGGTTTGGAAGTCGGTGAGGCTAGGGAATTGACAAGAGATTGAGCTGGCTGGATGAATGTTGTGAGGAGAAGTGCATGATCAGGGATTTTGGCACCCCTTGTGAGCATGGCAGTGTCCGGATTGACTCAATCAGATACGTCTGAGTGACTTGGAGAATGTGGTGAATGTTTTTTGGCGTATCCAGTAGAGCCAGGATTCCGGGGGGCTTGAATGATGAGTGAATGGAAGTGTGGCCTGTTTGATTTCGGCAAGTTTGTGCTGTCTGGACGTTGCTGCTACTCCTAACCCTGCCCATGGGTGGGAAAGGAGGTCCGGATGATGATATATATATATATATATATATATATATATATATATATATATATATATTGTTACGGAACAGAGAAAGATAATGTACACTTTAACTGAGAATACTAAAAATCACTACTGTCCCGTAAAGTTCCAAGTTCAAAACAAAAGAGTTAGGGAAAATTACAAGTTAAAGTTTAATGCTCAAACTAACAACAAAACATTCAGGACTCATAAGGATAATGTAATGGCAAAAAACAGGTTAAATATATGGTTAACTGCAATAGCCTCTATTAACACGAAATTAGCAAGAGTAAATTTACCTAAGTCAGCCCTGATAAAATGAAAATACACTGGGTAATGCTCAGTTAATGCAAGATAAATTATTACAGATACAGAATATTATTAATGATGATGGACATAAAGATCCCTACATGAATTACAAAAACTTCACTAGGCCTACAAATTAAACTTATGCTATACAGTACAAGAACAAAATGCAACAACACTTATACTCAAATTACACAGCTGCTAGATGGTTGGAGACTTCCTGAGCACTCAATAATAACTGTACAGGGGAGGACAGAGATGTGAACAAAATGAGGAGCAGATCTAAGTGGCAATGATGCAGAGACTGAGCTCATTATATAGGGGCCAGCAGAGCTTGATAAAACTTGTAAGAAGGACGCGCAAATGAAGCCATGGGGACAAAGAGCTGACAATCCCGCTCTGAACAACAGAAAGGACGACTTTCTCTACTATAATGGTAGAAGGGGGGGACTGAGGCAGAACACGCTCGTGATCAAACATGCATCATACTGTGCGTTAAAATTATACAAAGGATGATGAAATCATAGGCAATGTAACACCACCCCACAAAGAAAAAGAAATTTACAAAGGAAATTTCTTATTACTCTAAAACAATCTGTCTAAAGTCTAGATAAGCAATCTTCAATAACATTTTCTTTCCCCTTGACATGCTGTATGTCTAATGAACACTCCTGAAGAAGTAGACTCCATCTTGTCAATCTCTGATTTTTATCTTTAAACTTACTAAGGAATTTCAGTGGGTTATGATCGGTATAAATGACTATGGGGTCAAAACCAGAACACCAATTAAATGAAAAATGCTGTAAACCCAAAATCAAGGCCAAAAGCTCTTTCTCAATAGTTGAGTAGTTCTTTTGAGATGGAGCGAACTTCTTACTGTAATAAGATACAGGGTGTTCAATACCCTGATCATCCTCTTGCAGCAAAACAGCCCCAGCTCCTGTATCACTTGCATCAACAGCCATCTTAAAAGGCTTAGCAAAATTTGGAGTAGCGAGCACTGGCTGACTTAATAGAATAGCTTTAAGTTTGTTGAAAGAGGATTCACAGTTTTGGTCCAGACAAATTTAACTCCCTTTTTCAGTAGGTCTGTAAGTGGTGATGCAAGAATAGAATAGTTAAGAACAAATCTCCTGTAATAACCTGCCATTCCCAAAAATCTTTGTAGCTCTTTCCTACTTTTAGGTCTGGGAAGATCACTTATAACCTGAACCTTAGCTGCTGGTGGTGCAACATGTCCATCACCAATTACGTACCCAAGGTACTGAACTTTAGCTTGACCAAACTCACACTTTGATAAATTAGCTACAAGATTAGCATGAACCAAACGCTCAAGAAATTTACTGACATGCCATAGGTGATCTTTCCAGTTGTCACTGAAGATTAATACATCATCAATATAAACAACACACCCTGCCAAACCCTCTGTTACAACATTCATGAGCTTCTGAAATGTGGCTGGTGCATTCTTCATACCATATGGCATTACAGAACATGCAAAAGTCTTTCCTAGTGTTACAAAACATGAGATCTCCCTAGCACGTTCAGTCATAGGTACTTGCCAGTATCCCTTTAACAAATCAAACTTACTTATGTACCTAGCCTTTCCGATCTTGTCTATGCAATCTTCCACACGAGGGAGAGGGTAAGTGTCTGTTTTAGTTATCTGATTAACACGTATGTAGTCAATGCAAAGCCGCTGTGACCCACCTGGCTTAGGGACTAGAGTGACAGGAGAACTCCACTCGCTCTGACAGGGCTCAATCATCTTGTGGTCCAACATGTAGCCAAGCTCCTTCTGGATGAGAGGAACTTTCACCGGGTTCACACGGTAAGGAGACAATTTAATTGGCTTTGCGTCTCCAACATCGCCATCATGCATCAACACAGTGGTTCTTCCTGGAGTGGCACGGAACACTTGCGGGTACTCCTGCAGTAATGCCGAAAACTCTTGCCTTTCCTCGGGAGGTAGATGAGAAAGCTTAGTCTGGAGATCATTCATGATATCAGGATTCTTCCCCAAACTATCATTCAGGCTCATACTGCATGGGAGAGTTTCACTTGGAGACTCGGGTGGAACAGCTACAGTGCAGACTGGATTATTTTCGTCCCGCCTGTGATATAACTTTAGCATGTTGATGTGACATAGTTGCTTGCTCTTTCTACGATCTGGTGTGGCGATGACATAGTTGATATCACTGAGTTTCTTCTTCACGAAATAAGGAACACTAAACTTGGCTTGAAGAGGTTGCCCATGAACCGGTAGCAGAATCAAAACCCGATCTCCTGGCTGAAAGTGGCGTAGCCTGGACTTCTTATCATACCAAGTCTTCATCTTCTCCTGAGCAGCTCCTAAATTCTCTCTCGGTAGCTGTAAAGCAGTGGACAGCCGTTCTTTGAACTTCATCACATACTCCAGCAGGTTGACGTCATCTTCCTCCGACAGCCAGCATTCCTTGAGTAACTTAAGGGGTCCTCTTACTTCATGGCCAAACAGTAGTTCAAAAGGTGAGAAGCCCAGTGATTCACTTGGAGATTCTCTTGCAGCAAACACAACGAATGGAAGACCTTTATCCCAGTCTTTCTGATGTTCCAAACAGTATTTCTTGAGCATCGATTTAAGTTTGATGATATCTCTCCAACGCTCCTTGGGTCTGGGGATGGTAAGCTGAAGACGTGATCTGGGTGATGCCCAACTCTTTCAGAGACTGCTTGAAAACATTTGACATGAAATTACTTCCCGGTCTGACTGTACCTCCTTGGGCAGACCAAACTTTGTGAAGAACCCTAGCATTTCCTTAACCACGTTCTTTGCTGAGATATTTCTAAGTGGAATGGCTTCAGGATAACGAGTAGCCATATCAATCAGGGTCAACACATAAGAAAATCCTGAAGAAGTCTTAGGAAGAGGGCCCACAATATCCACCAACACACAGGTGAAAGGCGCCTCAAAAGGAGGAATGGGAACTAGAGGTGCAACCTTTTCGGTCTGATTACACTTCCCCACAACTTGACAGGTGTGACAAGACTTACAATACCAGGAAACATCCCTGAAGATACCTGGCCAGTAGAAGTGTTTCAAAAGGCGTGCCACAGTTTTCCTCACTCCAAGGTGTCCTGCCAAACTGGAATCATGGGCCACTCTAATGATATCCTGCCTACAAACACGAGGGATGACAACTTGATGTACAACCTCCCATTCACAGTCGGCTGATGCTGTTGGGGGTCTCCACTTCCTCATAAGTACTCCTGACTTTACATAATAACAAGTAGAAGCACCGGCTGACTCTTCTTCACTGTAAGCAGAGTTAGCTAGACCTTTCAACTCAGGGTCAGCAACCTGCAACTCAACCAACTCTTGACGAGACAAATTATCAACACTACGGGGTACTGCCTCATCTGGTGAGTGGTCCAAATTAGCAAGAAAAGTGGCAGCTAGGATAACATCATCATCATTATCCTCTAAATCACCAGTAACTTTGGACTTAGCCCTAGTGACAGCACATGCAGGGAACACATCAGGGACATCACAATCCTGGGCCGCAGCCACTGGCTTACTAGACAACTGAGGAGCTGGACACACTTGACTTCCACCAATATCATTTCCAAGTAAGAAAGTTACACCTGACATTGGGAGTGTCTCAACCAACCCAACCATAACGGAACCATTAACAAAACCAGACTCTAAATTCACTCTGCACAGAGGGACAGAGAAGTAATTATTCCCTACACCTTGTAAGTTTACAGTTTCATCAGAGGAATTAACATTAGAGCCTAGAACACTGGTCAGCATAAGGGATTGGCAAGCACCTGTATCACGATATATTTTAACTGATTTCCTGTCATTACTGTCCAGAGGACTGACAAAACCATCAGACAGGAAATTAGCACATGAACTCTTGAGAGTGTCACCCACGTTACTGCCCAAAAGAGGAGCTCCATCATGAGAATTTAAGTTACCCCTCAAAGCAGGTTCAGTTAACTCAGTTAAAGAATTCTGGGAACTCTCAAGAGTGGACACCATTCCAATTGACTGAATATTTAAAGACTCCTTTTTGTTCACATCACGCTGTCTCCTGAAACATTTCTCCGTAGTATGACCAAGCTTACTACAATAAGTATATTTACTTTTCTGAAATCTAGAGGTGAAGCTGGTATTTACTTCCTGAGAAACATCATCTTTATTCTCTTTCCTGTTACCTGTACTCTAAGTAGAGGCAACCTACTTACTCTCAGCTTTCCCTTTTTCTTTAGAATATCTCTTGTGAGTGAGAACATATTCATCAGCTAAAACTGCAGCATCAGACAAATTATCTATTCTTCTCTCATCAAGATATAGGCTTACATCTTTATAAATACACTTCTTGAAGTCCTCCAGCAAAATCATCTGCTTAAATTTACCAAAATCAGAATCCACATTCTTAGAATTTAACCACTGCTCTAACAGATCTTCTTTGAATTTTGCATACTCAACATGGGATTGCTTATCTTGCTTGTAAGTTGTCCTAAATTTTACTCTATAAGCTTCAGGAACAAGCTCATAGGCCTTAAGAATCAAGCTCTTAACTACATCATAATTATGAGATTGATCCTGAGGCAAAGATGCATAAGTTACTTGAGCTTTACCGGTGAGAACAGTTTGAAGGAGTACTGGCCAATACTCCTTGGGCCAATTAAAACCTGTAGCTACCCTCTCAAACAACTGAAAATACTTTGTTAAATCAGATTCATTAAAAGGAGGGACAAGTTTAACATTTTTAGCCACATCAAAATCATCAGAGCTAGATGATCCAGTTCCACCTTGTTTCATGCGATACTGATGGTCTGCCTGAATCCTAGCAATTTCAACTTGTGCCTCAGCCTCCTTAGCACGAGCCTGGAACTCAGCCTCCTTAGCATTTCCTTGAAATTCAGCCTCCTTAACACAAGCCTCCTTAGCCTGAGATTCAGCCTCCTTAGCACGTGCTTAAAATTCAGCTTCCTTCACACGAGCCTCCTGCAGGGGTATCTGTAACTTAGCTAAATCAATCTGCGTTTGCTCATTTGGAGGAATTACATTAAACAAGCTTTTATTAATCATGCCAACAATTTGATCTTTAGAATGATGAGAGTGAACTGCAATTCCCAATTGTTGAGCAACAAGCTTAAGTTCATTCTTTGTTCTGTTTTCTACATCACACACTGCTTGCACATTTGACAAAAAATCTTTGGCTTCATCAAGCGTAGTAATAGTAGACATCATGGATAAGTAACAGTCACAAAATATCAAGCAATATCCTTATGATAATATCCTGAATATCCTGATATGAGGTCGCCAAATTTATGTTACGGAACAGAGAAAGATAATGTACACTTTAAGTGAGAATACTAAAAATCACTACTGTCCCGTAAAGTTCCAGGTTCAAAACAAAAGAGTTAGGTAAAATTACAAGTTAAAGTTTAATGCTCAAACTAACAACAAAACATTCAGGACTCATAAGGATAATGTAATGGCAAAAAACAGGTTAAATATATGGTTAACTGCAATAGCCTCTATTAACACGAAATTAGCAAGAGTAAATCTACCTAAGTCAGCCCTGATAAAATGAAAATACACTGGGTAATGCTCAGTTAATGCAAGATAAATTATTACAGATACAAAATACTATTAATGATGATGGACATAAAGATCCCTACATGAATTACAAAAACTTCACTAGGCCTACAAATTAAACTTATGCTATACAGTACAAGAACAAAATGCAACAACACTTATACTCAAATTACACAGCTGCTAGATGGTTGGAGACTTCCTGAGCACTCAATAATAACTGTACAGGGGAGGACAGAGATGTGAACAAAATGAGGAGCAGATCTAAGTGGCAATGATGCAGAGACTGAGCTCATTATATAGGGGCCAGCAGAGCTTGATACAACTTGTAAGAAGGACGTGCAAATGAAGCCATGGGGACAAAGAGCTGACAATCCCGCTCTGAACAACAGAAAGGACGACTTACTCTACTATAACAGTAGAAGGGGGGGACTGAGGCAGAACACGCTCGTGATCAAACATGCAGCATACTGTGCGTTAAAATTACACAAAGGATGATGAAATCATAGGCTATGTAACAATATATATATATATATATATATATATATATATATATATATATATATATATATATATATGTGGCCAACCTATAACACTCCACTGTAGGTCATAGGCATCTCCCAAACGCTTCGACCTCGTTGATCATAGATCATGTTTACATTCTTTTCATATGTGTCAGAAATTAGACAAGATTCTATTACATTTCTTTCATCTAAGCTTTTTGATCTTGCTAGAATCTTGGAGCCTGTCCAGTCAATATGGTGATCACTGGATGCTTTGTGCTGAAATAAACCACTACTCTGTTGGGTTGTCCTTACACTGTATTTATGTTGTGAGATTCTAGTTTCCAAATCTTTTCCAGATTGTCCTATGTAAAAGTTGTTACAGCTTTTACACGGGAATTTGTAAACAAAGCCTGAATTACTGAAAGGGCTGTTCCTGATGAGTTTTTTTTTTTTTTTATGGTGTTTTCATATTTGAATACTACTTGTACATTGAGTTTCCTCAGTATGTGAACAACATCAAGAAAATTTTCATGGAAGGGGAGGACAAGGGGAATGTTCTGGCGATCTGGCTTATTAGTTTTTCCTTCAAGGAATCGTTTCTTGGCTGTATTGTGGCACTGAGTTAGTATGCTTTGTGGATATTTTAGCTTCTTTCCAATACTTTGAATCATTTTTAGTTCATCATCTAAAAATTCTGGGTCTGAAATTCTATATGCTCTTCGGTACATGGATATGAACACAGATCTTTTTACATTAATATGATGGTTTGAATAGTAATGAACATATGACATAATATTTGTAGGTTTTCTGTATACCTTAGTCTTCAAAACATTTTGGTCCGTGATAACTTTTACATCCAAAAATGGCAATTCATTATCCACTTCCATCTCATGAGTAAACTTAATCAACGGAACTAACAAATTTAATTGCAGGAGAAATTCATCAATGGGAAGACTGTTAGGCCAGAAGCACAGGATATCATCAACGTATCGGAAGTTTGGCTCCTTTGTGGAGGTCAGTAAATGTTTCTCAAAGTATTCCATGTAAATATTTGCCAGAACTGAGGAGAGGGGATTACCCATGGCCATACCAAATTTTTGTGTGTAAAATTTACCTTCAAAGGTAAAAGAAGAGTTCACAATGCACAATTTAATTAGCTTGATAATGGTTTCAGAGGTAATACCATCAGTGTTACTACCCAGAATGCTTGGCAGGAAAGTTAAAACATCATCAACAGGGACATATATGAATAATGATTCAGCATCAAAGCTGACTAATTTGTAGGGGTACATGACATTTAGAGATTTTAACTTTCTTACCAAATCCTCATTGTTTTGTACAAATGAATCAGAGATAGTGCCTACAACAGGGGGCAACAGTGTTACAAGCCACTTGGAGAGCTTGTATGTCGTAGAGCCTACAGAGCTTACAATTGGCCTGATGGGGTTGTTTGGTTTGTGAGTTTTAATCAAGCCATACATATATGGTGCAGATGGATTTTGCACAGAGAACTGTTTGATCAAGTCAACCCTTCCTCTTAGCGAAGTCTTGATTTCTTTATGGAATTTTCTACTTTGTTTTTCAGTTGGATCACTTTTTAATTCACTGTAGGTGTTGGTGTCACGCAACAGTTCACTCACTTTTTCCTTGTAGTCACATTTGTTCATGACTACTACAGCGCTGCGTTGATCAGCTGTAGTTATATGCAGGGAGTCATCTTTTTTTCAATTTGTCCAAGGCATTCACAAATCTTTTAGGAGCAGAGTTGTTATTTTTCTTAAACATTGCCCCATATAAAATGTCACGAATAATCTCACTATTTTCACTTGATTGTTTTTCCATTTGAAACAAGGACTTTCCAACCTGCACTGGGTTTATCTTCTTGCCATAAGAAAACGATAAACCATAACCTAGGGCACATAGGGTATCCCGATCTAACTCTTTAGATGACAGGTTTATGACGCAATCTGGATTCATATGTATGTTCCAATACCTGTTTTCAGTCAGTCCTTCTAATTTCTGTTCATGTTTACGTTTCACACTAATAGTTTCATTGGTGAGAACTTGATAACTTCAGAACACAGTTTTCTCTCACTGTTATCAAGTTTACATACTGAGGAAACTCAATGTACAAGTAGTATTCAAATATGAGAACACCATAAAAAAAAAAAAACTTATCAAGAACAGCCCTTTCAGTAATTCAGGCGTTGTTTACAAAATCCCGTGTAAAAGCTGTAACAATTTTACATAGGACAATATATATACAATATATATATATATATATATATATATATATTGTTACATAGCCTATGATTTCATCATCCTTTGTGTAATTCTACGTACAGTATACTGCATGTTTGATCACGAGCGTGTTCTACCTCACTCCCCCCTTCCTCCCTTATAGTAGAGTAAGTCGTTCTTTCTGTTGTTCAGAGCAGGAGTGTCAACTCTTTGTCCCCTCTGGCTTCATTTGCGCGTCCGTCTTACAAGTTGTATCAAGCTCTGCCGGCCCCTATATAATGAGCTCAGTCTCTGCATTAATTGCCACTTAGATCTACTCCTCATTTTGCTCAGATCTTTGTCCTCCCCTGTACAGTTGTTATTATTGTGAGTGCTCAGGAAGTCTCCAACCATGTAGCAGCTGTGTAATTTGAGTATGAGTGTTGTTGCATTTTGTTCTTGTACTGTATAGCATAAGGTGTTGATTCGTAGGCCTAGTAAAGTTTTTGTAATTCATATTGTCAGCCAGTGGTAATAATATTTTGTAACTGTAATAATATATCTTGCGTTAACTGAGCATTATCCAGTGTTTTCTCATTTTATCAGTGCTGACTTAGATAAATTTACTCATGCTAATTTCGTGTTAATAGAGGCTATTGCAGTTAACCATATATTTAACCTGTTTTTTGCCATTACATTATCCTTATGAGTCCTGAATGTTTTGTTGTTAGTTTGAGCATTAAACTTTAACTTGTAATTTTACCTAACTCTTTTGTTTTGAACCTGGAACTTTGCGGGACAGTTTTCTCTGTTCCGTAAAATAAATTTGGCGACCTCTTATCAGGATATTCAGGATATTATCATAAGGATATTGCTTGATATTTTGTGACTGTGATTTATTCATGATCTCTACTATTACTACTCGTGATGAAGCCAAAGATTTTTTGTCAAATGTGCAAACAGTGTGTGATGTAGAAAACAGAACAAAGAATGAACTTAAGCTTGTTGCACAACAATTGGGAATTGCTGTCCGCTCTCATCATTCTAAAGATCAAATTGTTGACATTTTTAATGAAAGCTTGTTTAATGTAACTCCTCCAAATGAGCAAACGCAGATTGAATCAGCTAAGTTACAGCTGGCCCTGCAGGAGGCTCGTACTAAGGAGGCTGAATTTCAGGCAAATGCTCGTATTCAGGAGGAACAGGTTCAGGCACAAATTGAACTAGCTAGGATTCAGGCAGACCATGAGTATCGCATGAAACAAGGTGGAACTGGATCATCTAGCTCTGATGATTTTGATGTGGCTAAAAATGTTAAACTTGTCCCTCCTTTTAATGAATCTGATTTAACAAAGTATTTTCAGTTGTTTGAGAGGGTAGCTACAGGTTTTAATTGGCCCAAAAAGTATTGGCCAGTACTCCTTCAAACTGTTCTCACCGGTAAAGCTCAAGTAACTTATACATCTTTGCCTCAGGATCAATCTGATAATTATGATGTAGTTAAGAGCTTGATTCTTAAGGCCTATGAGCTTGTTCCTGAAGCCTATAGAGTAAAATTTAGGACAACTTATAAGCAAGATAAGCAATCCCATGTTGAGTATGCAAAAGCAAAGAAGATCTGTTAGAGCAGTGGTTAAATTCTAAGAATGTGGATTCTGATTTTGGTAAATTTAAGCAGATGATTTTGCTGGAGGACTTCAAAAGGTGTATTAATAGAGATGTAAGCCTATATCTTGATGAGAAAAGAATAGATAATTTGTCTGATGCTGCAGTCTTAGCTGATGAATATGTTCTCACTCACAAGAGATATTCTAGAGAAAAAAGGAAAGCTGAGAGTAAGTACGTTCCCTCTACTCAGAGTACCGGTACAGGTAACAGGAAAGAGAATAAAGATGATGTTTCTCAGGAAGTAAATACCAGCTCCACCTCTAGATTTGAGAAAAGTAAATGTACTTATTTTAGTAAGCTTGGTCATAGTACGGAGAAATGTTTGAGGAGACAGCGTGATGTGAACAAAAAAGAGTCTTTAAATATTCAGTCAATTGGTCTAGTGTCCACCCTTGACAGTCCCCAGAATTCTTTAACTGAGTTAACTGAACCTGCTTTGAGGGGTAACTTAAATTCTCATGATGAAGCTCCTCTTTTGAGCAGTAACATGGGTGACACTCTCAAGAGTTCATGTGCTAATTTCCTGTCTGATGGTTTTGTCAGTCCTCTGGACAGTAATGACAGGAAATCAGTTAAAATATATCGTGATACAGGTGCTTGCCAATCCCTTATGCTGACCAGTGTTCTAGGCTCTAATGTTAATTCCTCTGATGAAACTGTAATCTTACAAGGTGTAGGGAATAATTACTTCTCTGTCCCTCTGTGCAGAGTGAATTTAGAGTCTGGTTTTGTTAATGGTTCCGTTATGGTTGGGTTGGTTGAGACACTCCCAATGTCAGGTGTAACTTTCTTACTTGGAAATGATATTGGTGGAAGTCAAGTGTGTCCAGCTCCTCAGTTATCTAGTGAGCCAGTGGCTGCGGCCCAGGATTGTGATGTCCTTGATGTGTTCTCTGCATGTGCTGTCATACTAGGGATAAGTCTAAAGTTACTGGTGACTTAGAGGATAATGATGATGATGATGTTATCCTAGCTGACACTTTTCTTGCTAATTTGGACCACTCACCAGATGAGGCAGTACCCAGTATTGTTGATAATTTGTCTCGTCAAGAGTTGGTTGAGTTGCAGGTTGCTGACCCTGAGTTGAAAGGTCTAGCTAACTCTGATTGCAGTGAGGAAGAGTCAGCTGGTGCTTCTACTTGTTATTATATAAAGTCAGGAGTACTTATGAGGAAGTGGAGACCCCCAACAGCATCAGCCGACTGTGAATGGGAGGTTGTACATCAAGTTGTCATCCCTCGTGTTTGTAGGTAGGATATCATTAGAGTGGCTCATGATTCAAGTTTGGCAGGACACCTTGGAGTGAGGAAGACTGTGGCACGCATTTTGAAACACTTCTACTGGCTAGGTATCTTCAGGGATGTTTCCTGGTATTGTAAGTCTTGTCACACCTGTCAAGTTGTGGGGAAGTGTAATCAGACCGAAAAGGTTGCACCTCTAGTTCCCATTCCTCCTTTTGAGGCGCCATACACCCGTGTGTTGGTGGATATTGTGGGCCCTCTTCCTAAGACTTCTTCAGGATTTTCTTATGTGTTGGCCCTGATTGATATGGCTACTCGTTATCCTGAAGCCATTCCACTTAGAAATATCTCAGCAAAGAACGTGGTTAATTAAATGCTAGGGTTCTTCACAAAGTTTGGTCTGCCCAAGGAGGTACAGTCAGACCGGGGAAGTAATTTCATGTCAAATGTTTTCAAGCAGTCTCTGAAAGAGTTGGGCATCACCCAAATCACGTCTTCAGCTTACCATCCCCAAACCCAAGGAGCGTTGGAGAGATATCATCAAACACTCAAATCAATGCTCAAGAAATACTGTTTGGAACATCAGAAAGACTGGGATAAAGGTCTTCCATTCGTTGTATTTGCCGCAAGAGAATCTCCAAATGAATCACTGGGCTTCTCACCTTTTGAACTACTGTTTGGCCATGAAGTAAGAGGACCCCTTAAGTTACTCAAGGAATGCTGGCTGTCGGAGGAAGATGACGTCAACCTGCTGGAGTATGTGATGAAGTTCAAAGAACGGCTGTCCACTGCTTTACAGCTGGCGAGAGAGAATTTAGGAGCTGCTCAGAAGATGAAGACTTGGTATGATAAGAAGTCCAGGTTACGCCACTTTCAGCCAGGAGATCAGGTTTTGTTTCTGCTACCAGTGCATGGGCAACCTCTTCAAGCCAAGTTTAGTGGTCCTTATTTCGTGGAGAAGAAACTCAGTGATGTCAACTATGTCATCGCCACACCAGATCGTAGAAAGAACAAGGAACTTTGTCACATCAACATGCTAAAGTTATATCACAGGCGGGACGAAAATAATCCAGTCTGCACTATAGCTGTTCCACCCGAGTTTGCAAGTGAAATTCTCCCATGCAGCATGAGCCTGAGTGATAGTTTGGGGAAGAATCCTGATATCATGAATGATCTCTAGACTAAGCTTTCTCATCTACCTCCCGAGGAAAGGCAAGAGTTTTCGGCATTACTGCAGGAGTACCCGCAAGTGTTCCGTGCCACTCCAGGAAGAACCACTGTGTTGATGCATGATGTCGATGTTGGAGACGCAAAGCCAATTAAATTGCCTCCTTACCGTGTGAACCCAGTGAAAGTTCCTCTCATCGAGAAGGAGCTTGGCTACCTGTTGGACCACAAGATGATTGAGCCCTGTCAGAGTGAGTGGAGTTCTCCTGTCACTCTAGTCCCTAAGCCAGGTGGGTCACAGCGGCTTTGCATCGACTACAGACGTGTTAATCAGATAACCAAAACAGACACTTACCCTCTCCCTCGTGTGGAAGATTGCATAGACAAGATCGGAAAGGCTAGGTACATAAGTAAGTTTGATTTGTTAAAGGGATACTGGCAAGTACCTATGACTGAACGTGCTAGGGAGATCTCATGTTTTGTAACACTAGGAAAAACTTTTGCATGTTCTGTAATGCCATATGGTATGAAGAATGCACCAGCCACATTTCAGAAGCTCATGAATGTTGTAACAGAGGGTTTGGCAGGGTGTGTTGTTTATATTGATGATGTATTAATCTTCAGTGACAACTGGAAAGATCACCTATGCCATGTCAGTAAATTTCTTGAGCGTTTGGTTCATGCTAATCTTGTAGCTAATTTATCAAAGTGTGAG
This sequence comes from Coenobita brevimanus, assembly GCF_032717465.1. Lineage (NCBI taxonomy): Eukaryota > Metazoa > Arthropoda > Malacostraca > Decapoda > Coenobitidae > Coenobita > Coenobita brevimanus. Next base: position 19,675,573 of record NC_137046.1, read on the forward strand.
TTTGGTCAAGCTAAGGTTCAGTACCTTGGGTACGTAATTGGTGATGGACATGTTGCACAACCAGGAGCTAAGGTTCAGGCTATAAGTGATCTTCCCAGACCTAAAAGTAGGAAAGAGCTACAAAGATTTTTGGGAATGGTAGGTTATTACAGGAGATTTGTTCTTAACTTTTTAATTCTTGTATCACCACTTACAGACCTACTGAAAAAGGGAGTTAAATTTGTCTGGACTGATAACTGTGAATCCTCTTTCATCAAGCTTAAAGCTATCGTATTAAGTCAGCCAGTGCTCGCTATTCCAAATTTTGCTAAGCCTTTTAAGATGGCTGTTGATGAAAGTGATACAGGAGCTGGGGCTGTTTTGCTGCAAGATGATGATCAGGGTATTGAACATCCTGTATCTTATTACAGTAAGAAGTTCACTCCACCTCAAAAGACCTACTCAACTATTGAGAAAGGTTTTGGCCTTGATTTTGGGCTTGCAGCATTTTTCATTTTATTTGTGTTCTGGTTTTGACCCCATAGTCATTTATACCGATCATAACCCACTGAAATTCCTTAGTAAGTTTAAAGATAAAAATCAGAGATTGACAAGATGGAGTCTATTTCTTCAGGAGTATTCATTAGACATACAGCATGTCAAGGGGAAAGAAAATGTTATTGCAGATTGCTTATCTAGATTTTAGACAGATTGTTTTAGAGTAATAAGAAATTTCCTTTGTAAATTTCTTTTTCTTTGTGGGGAGGTGTTACATAACCTATGATTTCATCATCCTTTGTGTAATTCTAACGTACAGTATGCTGCATGTTTGATCACGAGCGTGTTCCTCCTCACTCCCCCCCTCCTCCCTTATAGTAGGGTAAGTCGTTCTTTCTGTTGTTCATAGCAGGATTGTCAACTCTTTCTCCTCTCTGGCTTCATTTGTGCGTCCTTCTTACAAGTTGTATCAAGCTCTGCCGGCCCCTATATAATGAGCTCAGTCTCTGCATTAATTGCCACTTAGATCTACTCCTCATTTTGCTCACATCTCTGTCCTCCCCTGTGCAGTTGTTATTATTGTGAGTGCTCAGGAAGTCTCCAACCATGTAGCAGCTGTGTAATTTGAGTATGAGTGTTGTTGCATTTTGTTCTTGTACTGTATAGCATAAGGTGTTGATTCGTAGGCCTAGTAAATTTGTTGTAGTTCATATTGTCAGCCAGTGGTAATAATATTTTGTATCGGTAATAATATATCTTGCATTAATTGAGCATTATCCAGTGTTTTCTCATTTTATCAGGGCTCACTTAGATAAATTTACTCATGCTAATTTCGTGTTAATAGAGGCTATTGCAGTTAACCATATATTTAACTTGTTTTTTGCCATTACATTATCCTTATGAGTCCTGAATGTTTTGTTGTTAGTTTGAGCATTAAACTTTAACATGTAATTTTACCTAACTCTTTTGTTTTGAACCTGGAACTTTGCAGGACAGTTTTCTCTGTTCCGTAACAATATATATATATATATATATATATATACATGAGGGAGTATATCATGTGTGGGGAGAACCTTTAAATACTGTGAGGGAGTATATCATTATGGTGAAACTTAGGGGAACGAGGTCCGAAAAATAAATTGAATAATTAAAAATATTAGAGAGAGAGAGAGAGAGAGAGAGAGAGAGAGAGAGAGAGAGAGAGAGTGAGACTTAAAGCAAAGGGAGAGAAAACACTGTTCTTTCTATCGCTTGTGGTAAAAGTAGGTAGCGACCGGGAGAGTTATCTAGCTTTGTCGTCCTATTACTCAAAAACTATTGGGCATATCGACTTCCTGTAAGAACCATGATAAAGAGCAGTAAATTCTATGTATGTTCATTACCAGAATATAAGTCTTTGGGAGCATTTTTGATAGGAAAAGGCGGGGAACAAACTTCGCTTTTTTCCTCGCTTCCAGTAAAGGTCGAAAGTGCTTGGAGGAATAATCTCACTTTGTCGGCCAATTACTTGAAAACTATTGGACGTATCGATTTCCTCTAAAAACCATGATAAAGAGCAGTAAATTCTACGTATGTTCATTTCCAGAATATAAACCTTTGGGAGCATTTTCTGGTGGAAAAGTTGGGAGAACAGACTGCTTTTTCCTGACTAGCGGTAAAGTTGAAAGCGCTCGGAGGGGTAATGTCACTGTCTGCCAATTACTCGAAAACTATTGGACGTATCGATTTCCTGGAAGATCCATGATAAAGAGCAGTAAATCCTACGTATGTACAAGACATAACAATGTAATATCTATGATAAGAATTCGTTGTTACGTAGGCAGGAATATAGCAAATGCTGTGCACGCATCACGAAAGTGATGCACGGACGTGAGTTCCCAGTTGTTTTTGGAGATTTTACTCGAAAACTATGAGGCATATCGAAACCAACTGTTGCTCACTAGAAATATCGTGAAATTTTGCATAATATTATGCAATAAGAACATAAGGTGTGCAAGAAAAGTTCAGAATGAGAGCTCATTGAATTTTTTTCAAAAATGGCCTACAGTAACTGGCTATTTTCTCGATAACTACAAATCTTATCACAACCGGATTTGTCTCTTTAGAAAGCTGATGAAATTCTCTATCAAAACTTCTAATAACATTCTCCTGTATGATGAAAACATTCGAATGGTTATGTTGGGAAGTGAAATTGACGTTGCGAAATGTTTATTCACGGCCGCCTAATGTTGTTTTATTCGTGTTTTCCTGTTTTCTTGTGGTGTTTATTAGCTAGAACAAACATCAACGGATAAGACGACATAGGTTTCATGGCAGTATATTGATGTTTGGGTGGCGAAAATAAGGCGAGAATACGTGTTATTTGCCACGTGCGGGCAGCTGGGCCAAGAGGCCAGGCGGATAAAACTGTGCGCCAGAAAACTTACCAAAACTTATCGTGCATGAGAGGGTTAATTAAATGACAATTTAAATGCCTTGGAGTTGGAATATTAACCTGAAATTTTGGGAGAGTATTGCCAAATCATAGGTGTTTCCATACGGCGGGAAACTCAAACTCGATAAAAATGCGATTTTCACTTGAAAAACCCTGGCTAGTCCCTTTGGACCGCCAACTGCGGTCCATGGGAGGTTGGGGATGAGGTGGCCTAGAACCCTTACAGGATGGCCTACGACTCAGATGAGGTTAGTGATTTAAGTCTCACTGATGCTAGTTGGCCCTTCCACCATGGTTGCATCTTATCTAGTCTGGCACTACTAGGCTGAAGCAATACTCAAGCCTGCATACCACTCCAAGGTAGTGGTGAACAGTGTTTACGAAACAGGAATAATCATAGCCTTGCAAATTGGAATCATAATTGCAGTAAAAAAGTGATATGATGTTAGCCTTAAAATTAAAATGGAATCTAATTTTTTCACAAATTTATTTAAGAACTTGAAATGAAAACACGTGTTATAAATACTGTCTTTCCTGCCGCGTTTATTAAGTTCAATTTAAGAGTCCTCCCTGGGGTTAGGGGGGTTTCAAGAATACTCCCCCAGTATCCCTGCTTGTCGTACGAGGCGACTAAAAGGGTTGGTGGTGGGTTAGTGCCCCACCCTGTAAAAAGAACTAACTAAACAAGTGAATAAAGAGCCTCGAACCAGGACGGACCATACGTTGACGACTAAGGAACGGACAAAGGACATTCTTAGGGTGGGGACATGGAATGTGAGAGGAGTGAATGATGAAGTGAAAGAGAGAGAGATTGTTCAGGTGCTTAAGGATGCAAGAGTGGATATATGTGGATTTACTGAAACTAAATGGAAAGGTGAAAGGGTGAGAGAATGGGAATATGGTATAGGTATATGTGCGGTAGTTAGTGAGAGTGAGAGGGCAAGACAGGGAGTATGTCTGATGATATGCAAGAAAAGGAAAGAGAATATAAGATAGTATGGAACAGTGGGTGCAAGGATTGTATGGGTGAGGATGAAAGTAGGTATACAAGCATGGGCGATTGTATGTGCGTATGAGCCGACAGAGGATGGAGTGGCAAGAGTGAAAGATAAGTTTTGGGCGAGAGTAGAAGCATGTATGGACAAGTTTGAGAGGAGAGAGAGAGTGCTTTTGACTGGAGACATGAATGGCAAAATTGGGAATGTACGAGTGGATGGAGTGGTTGGTCAGCGAGGTGTGCCAGCTGAAGTAGATGGGAATGGTAGTGCTTTTGTGGACATCTGTGCTGGTAAGGGGTTGGCAATAGCTAACACCTACTTTCGGCATTAGATGATCCACAGGTATACATGGAGAGTAATGAGGAGGATGGATAGTGAACTTGTTAAACGAAAGGCAATGATAGACTACGTGTGTGTGGATGAGCGAATGAGAAGACAAGTGTTGGATGCAAGAGTGTGGAGAGGGTGGGGGAATGGAGTCTCGGACCATCACTTAGTGATGGCCAAGGTAAAGCTGCAAAGAAAATGGTTGAAGAGACGAAGGGGAAGACAAGAGGAAACAGCTCCTGTGAGAAGAGTGGAGAAGCTGCAAGATAGTGAGAAAATGGCAGAGTATAAGAACATAGTGGAAGAAAGATTGGGAAGGTATGAGTTAGAGCAGATGGAAGGGGTGGAAGACGTATGTAAGATACTCGCGGAAGAGATAGGCGCAGCGTGTGAGGTGGTTTGTGGAGTGAGGAGATGCAAGGGTGTGCAAGGGACAGCATGGTGGAATGATGGGGTGAAACGAACTGTGGAACAAAAGAAGAAGGCATATAATGAATGGCTAGCGAGTAGAGGTAGGGGAGAAGATGAGAGAGAGAATAGAGAGGTATATTTGAGCAGGAGAAGGGAGATGAAGAGACTGGTGAAGGAGAGTAAGAAGAAAGTGGGTGAAGAATTTGGGAGGAATCTGAGTGTGAAATGGAGGGAGAATAAGAGATTGTTGTGGAAGGAGGTAAAGAAAGTAAGGCAGTGTGAAAGGGGAAATAGTAGGGGAGTGAAAGATAGGAATAATAGATTGTTGGTGGAGAAGAGAGAGAAATTGAGGAGATGAAAGGAGCACTTTAAGGATTTGTTGAATGTGAAGAGTGAGAGCAGTGCGAGTATAAGTGGTTGGAGAATGGCTGCGAGAAGAAGAGATGAGTGGAGGGAGGAAGAGATCAGTAGGGCGAAAGTAGTGGAAGCAATGAAGAAGATCAAGATGGGAAAGGCCCCAGGAATTGATGGAGTGTGTGGTGAAATGCTGAGGTATGGGGGTGAGATTGTTGTGGAGTGGATATGGAAGTTGTGTAGATTGGCTTGGGAAGAGGGAAGGGTTCCAGAGGACTGGAAATCAGGTATAATTGTTCCTTTATACAAAGGAAAAGGGGAGAGAGAAGTATGTGGTAACCATAGGGGTATTTGCCTTCTTAGTGTGACTGGAAAAATATATGGTAGAATACTCATTGATAGGGTTAGGCATATGACAGAGGAGCTAGTTGGAGAAGAACAAGGGGGATTTAGGAAGGGAAAAGGGTGTGTAGATCAGATATTTGTTCTAAGATGTTTAGTGGAGAAGTATCTAGAGAAGGGAAAGAAAGTGTATGCTGCCTTCATGGACTTGGAGAAAGCTTATGACAGAATAGCTAGGCAAGGTATGTGGAAGGTATTAAGAATATATGGAGTGGATGGGAAATGTTGAATGCTGTGAAGAGTTTGTACGAAGGAGCTAGGGCTACGGTGCGAGTGGATGGTGAGCTGAGTGAGTTCTTTGATCTCAATGTGGGACTGAAACAGGGTTGTGTGATGTCTCCATGGCTGTTTAATATATACATGGATGGGGTTGTAAAGGAGGTGCAAGGTAGGGCAGTGGATGTGGGGGTGGCTGTAATGAATGACAGTGAGATTAATAAGATTCCGGTGTTGCTGTTTGCTGATGATACAGTATTGTTGAGTGAAGATGAATGGGAGTTTCAAGGTTTGGTGAATGAATTTGGGACAGTGTGTAGGAAGAGGAATCTGAAAGATAATGTAAACAAGAGTAAAGAAATGGTGTTTGAGAGAAATGAAGTCACAGAATGTACAGTGAGGTTGAATGGTGAGGATATGGAGAATGTGAATGCATTCAAGTACTTGGGTAGTGTAATGAGTAAGGATGGAACGTTGGGGGATGAAGTGCATGAAAGGATACAGCAGGGAAAGAAGGTTTTTGGTTCACTGAAAGCAAAGATGAGAAATAGGGAGGTGAGTATGGAAGTTAAGAAGTCACTGCATGATAGTATTGTGATCCCTACCCTGACGTACAGAAGCGATGCGTGGACCTTGCAAGAGGGGAACAAGTCAAGAGTGAGAGCAGTGGAAATGAGTTACTTGAGAGAAGCATGTGGAGTGACATGAAGGAACAGATTGACGAATGAAGAAGTGAAGGAACGTTGTGGGGTGAATGTGGATGTGGTTGAGAAGATAAAGAGAAATACACTGACGTGGTTTGGACATGTGGAGAGAATGGAGAATGAAAGACTGACTAAAAGGGTGTATGTAGGTGAGGTGTAGGGAGGGAGAGGGAGGGGTAGACCGAGGTTGAGGTGGAGGGATGGAATTGAGAGGTATATGAGGGAGGGGGAAGTGAGTTGGGGGGGGTAGTCAAATGGTGGGTGACAGAGCGACTTAGAGGCGTTTTGTCTGCGGCCACCCTTTGCGGGATTAGGGAGTCGGGCTATAGATAGATAGATAGATAGATTATTATTATCTCTTTTCTTTGTTATTCTTGCTGTGTTGTTCAAATATTTCCAATGTAAGAAGACTCTCACGTAGCAAACATGTTAGAAATTATCTCTGTTTATCCTTTCACGGCGACTGCGTGTTTTTTACTTTTGCCACTTTGCATGGTTTTCATCCTCAAAAGAGTCCGCATTCGGCAAAGTAATGTTTTATTTATGTCATTATTGAAACTGCAGGACAATATATTGAACCTGGGAGAAACCTGTCGTAGTTAAGTTGTTATTCCAACTTAATGGACACATATTGTTTAGAATATGCTATGTAATTCTTTGGCAAATATAACACTATCTATATCAAGCAGTTTCTTAGCTGCACGTCTCCTCTCAGGGAACTTGGACTGATGAATGCATTTGTATAATGGAAGAACATTTAGGAAAAAAGGCGAATACAAACAACAATGAGGCCAGTACAGCTGACACAGCTACGATCAATGATTCTTTTACATCGTCTGAAAATCGTGTCATAACATATAGGCACTTTCCTGAATTTCTGACAGCTAGTCACATTGGTTGAAATATAATAACTTGGAACCCCAGGTGTATCAAAGAGGTCGAAACCAAACGAGATCTTGTTACTGTAGTAAATAATAATCAGACGAAAGGCAGTTTTGATTAATAAATTTCGGCCGCCAGATGAGGCATTATAGACGTGAATTGTGCAGTATATTCAATTAATCAAAACAATTGACAGATTATTTTATACCGTGTTCTTCAAGAACAGGTTACTGAATGGAATAACTCTCTTTGATTTCTTCACCATATTTCAGTATGAAACAAAAACAGTCAGGGGCCAAATGATAGTCGCTCTCCAAAATATGTTACTGAAGAAGCTAACTTACTTACGAACCAAACTGAAAGAAAATTCGCAAACCTCTCCGGAAATCAGTCACTGCGTTTCACAAAAACTAGTACATATTTAAAACTTAGGCAATGCTGTGCTGTCGCAACCTTATATCTGACCTGGCACATACCGCCCACCTTCGTGCACACTTAACCAAGTGCATAACGCCCCCCACCCCCAAACAATCTTTTCATTTGATGGTGGACGTAAGGAGCACACCTTGAACACATTACCTTGGCCTTTCAGAGTCCTTGTGCATGTCGCATTGAAATCTCTGGATATTTTGTTTCATTATTTACAAAAAAAAAAAAAAAAAAAAAAAACTAAAGACACAGCATTCTACCTAGCAAAAGACACGAGTTCACAACAAGAAACATAACTATGTGAAATTTCATTACTCAATAGTGATTACTTTCTGAGTTCTGGCCCAGAAACGAAACCTCTATGCCGAGCCAGCAGCCCTGCCGCCCATCTCCACAGATGGACACCCATTCATGCTGGTGATAACAACACCCTCGTCTGATTCCGTCAGGTGGAGGATAAAATCATATGGTGTCTGACATATGATCATCTTTGATTATATTCTCACCACTTCCATATAGTTGCTGTTTCCTGATAATTTGGTGAAAATTCGTCTACAACTTCTCAAGTTATGTTGGGAGCACACACACACACACACACACACACACACACACACACACACACACACACACACACACACGCACACACACACACACGCTTTTGAAAACGGGCGATAACAATGACGTCAATTATAATAATGCTAGTAGATTTCTTTAGAGGATTTCTTAAACTCTTCCGTTAAAATTATAATCAAATATAATAATGCCATTTACAGTATCCTGAAATAGGATTATATACAGTCAAGGAGAGAGTTCTGGCAGTGAGGGAAAGACATCAACTTAACCCTGTTCAGATAGATGTCGGTCCATGTTGCATTGCAGGTAGATGTGGGTTTCTCAGACCCAAAAATAAAAAAATTCGGGGAAAATGTTTATGTTTCCTTTATTCCAATACTGAAAATAGAGTAACATATTTAATGTTGCCGCAACACAAACATGTAAGAAAAATGAACCATTCTTTATATATATATATATATATATATATATATATATATATATATATATATATATATATATATGTGTGTGTGTGTGTGTGTGTGTGTGTGTGAAAAAAAACTAAATAAATTTTGGCAATCTATAAGGAAAAAAAATCTGAATGGTTGCTTGAGTGGTCCCAATGCTTGGTGCTTCATGGTATGAAGAGGGACTGCCAGACACTGCATTCATATCTGCAATCAGGGAGAACAAAATATCTCACACACCTCAGGTAGACGTGGGTCTCACATAACCAACTTAAATTCACATCCCCTTATACTGCGGAAACGGAGAGAGAGAGCTTGAAGTAACTCCCTCACCCCTTGCATGGATACACAAAGTTAGGAAGCTACTGAGAAGAACAGGGCTCCCAGGTATTTAGAAGTTAATGAACTAGAAAAAAGGACAAGGGGGTGGGTCTCTCAGACCCACTTCTACCTGAGCAGAGATAAGCGACATCCCAGTCACTTACAATACAACTTACCTGATATAGTAATATATTAGGAGCAATCTACATAAACAGACTGATGATATCAAACAAATATAAAAAAGCACTTTCAGAGATCTGGGCCATGTGGAGGGGTTGGATGATAGAAAACTGACTGATGTCGTAAAAATACCCCCGCTAATACCAATATACCAGTCCTGTATGAAACAGCCCTGGCATGTATTGAGTATGGACGGTGGGTGTTAGCGCCGAAGTGGTGACATGTAGAGGTGTATGGTATGTAGGAGGACTGCTGGGCCTTGATAGCAGGCTGTGAAGCCTATGTCCAGAGTCGGACACACAAAAAAAAAAAAAAAAAAAAAAAAAACTCAGGAATGACCCAGTAAGCTTAAAGGGACACAGTCGCCATAAGCATTGTCTCTACCATAATGTCTTTTTAACCTTCCACATGACAAATTAAGACGAGGGTGTTGTTATCACTGGGATCAATAAGTGTCCGTCTGTAGAACTGAGTGGCTGGCCAGGCATAGAGATTTCGTTTCTGGTCTAGAACTTAAAGTATTCACTATGGAGTCATGAAATTTCATGAAGTCATGTGTCATATTGTGAGCAGGTGCCTTTTGATAGGTAGAATTCTGTGTCTTATATACTTTTTTTGAAATAATGAAATAAAATCAATGCGACCTGTGCAAGGACTCTGAAGGGCTCAGGCTGTGTGTCCTGAAGGCGTTCTCCCTTCATCAACCTTGAAAAGGGAAGATTGTGTGGGGGGGGGGGTGAGGGCCGTTATGCGCTTGGTTAGGTGTGCAGGGAGGTAGGGGGTGTGTGCTTGGTCAGATGAAGGGTTGCAACAGTGTAGGTCGCCTTTTTTTTTTTTTTTTTTTTTTTTTTAAAGGTCTTCACACTTTGTTGGACACCTACTGTGTTTCCTCACTTTCTTATATTCTTTCTTCTCCCTCCCAAACATTTTCCACTTTGGTGCTATTCCATTATGTCTATCAGATCGCTTGAAACTTCACACAGTTATTCCTTTAGACACTTTTATTATCTATTTTGACGTCACCGTTCTAAATAGTTTTCTCGGGTCCAAAATCAAACTATGAAAAATGTTGTACAAAAATTTTGAAAAGTTATGTTCTTTTGTGTTAATTACTCATCACGATAGTTGCACAGAACGTCAGTGTAGGCTACTATGGCTGTGAGGAGACTGCACTGCATTCCCTTGAGGATGTTTGCAATTTTTACACTTATATTAAATTTCTTCTCTTAAAAAATCAATTTCAGTCTGTGGCGGGGGGGACACAATCTGGCCGTACTATGGGGTGGTACTACTACTTTGCGGCCAGGTTATGTTAGGAAGAATGGTGTCCCAGTATTCTTTGCGTGTCGTAAAAGGCGAATAAAAGGGGCGGGGTGAGGGGACTAGGGACCCCCTCCTCTGTTTTTTTAGTTCCTAAAAAGAGACAGGCCAGAGAAAGGGATGGGATTGACTTATCCCTGTACCCGGAAGATTGAGTCTGTGAATGTACGTGGATGTAGTACGATTGAGGCTAAAAGGGAGGAGATTGAGAGAATGTTTGTGAGAAGAAAGTTGGATGTGTTAGCTTTGAGTGAAATGAAGATGAAAGGGAAGGGGGAGTCTAAGTTTGGAAATGTGAAAGGAAGATTGTCAAGTGCTGATAGATGAAGGACAAGAGAAGGTGTGGCCTTATTAGTGAGTCCGAAAGTACAGCAGTATGTAACCCCTTAAGGGCATATGTTCCCCATTTTCGGATTTTGTTTTTGTAAAACATGTGGTACCTTGTCTTCCTTTGAAGATGCTGGCCAGGCCGTCCAGGTATGTGAAGTGTTTGCCTAGGCCTATTGTGTGAAGTAAGTGTGCTCCCTCTTGTTTTCCCATTGTGGGATTTATTTGCGTTTTTAGTCCATCAGACTCATCGTATACTGTGCACGACACACGATTTTAGGACTTAGCGTATGCTCTACAAGTATAACTACTATAGGAGTGTGCCATTATTTTTTTGGAAATATATGTGTATGACTGTTTTTTTGTTATGTATCTTATGTTATTATATATTATATATATTATTTACATTATATATTATAGAAATACTATATATATACTACATATATTACACTTTATATTATACTTTATGTACTATATTATTTTATTGGGTTTTTCCTATTTTTTTTATTTTTTTTGCTGATTATAAGTAATATTATATAAAGACTAAGATAAAAGTGGAACAAAAGATTAAAGTGAAGACTAAAGTGAATATAAAGAATATATCGAAGGCAAAGGACAAAGGAAAAGGAAAGACACTGCTGTCAGACATAGAACTAGAGACTCTTGTGAACACCAGTGCATCAAGTGTGACCTCTCAGTGTGTCTCAGCCACAGCTAAACCCTGTGTACCGATTGTGAGGGGATGTAGGTCAGTAAAAGAAAACTAAACATTGTGTCTTATATTATCGTCATATTATCGTCATATAAAGTATCAGTCCTCATCATTTGGGTCTTAAAATCATAGTTTAGTGTCAAACGAAATTTACAAAGTCATTAGGGTGTATATACAGGGAACCATAACGTCATAAAAAATTTGTATAGTGAAAATTTCCCTTTTTTTTTTTTTTTTTTTTTTTTTTTTTAGCCCTTTTCAGGGTGTCTTCCCACAGTGACCCTCATGAGCCAGAAGTGTGAGCCACTTACAGGATACGGCCACGGGACCTGAGAAGCAGCATATATAATCTCAGATCTTAAATCCTCATACGGGCCGAGTAATAAATTTTTTATTCAGTTATGTAAAAAAAAAAGGCAATTTTGGTTAGGTTCCTTTAGTCACCCATAAAACATTTTTATTTTTCAATTATTACTAAAGTAAGTATATCACAGTAAAGTAGAAGAGTTTTTCTTTCTTTTCATGGCCAGAAACCCAATAAAAATTGATTACAACCTTGTGTTTTGATTTTTCAAAAAAAAAGTTGGTTACACTCAACGTGTGTTATACAAGACAGGTTCAAAAAGGTATGCCTTTAAGGGGTGTCATCGAGACTGATGTGGGTAAAAATGAATTTTAACGTGAGTTGTGGGTGTTTGTGAGTGCATATGGGCCTTGTAGTGAAAGGGATGAGGAAGAGAGAGGGTCTTTCTGGAATGATGTTGAAGAGTGTCTGCAGAGTTTGGAGCGAATGTAAATGTGGTAATGATGGGAGATCTGAGTGCTATAGTGGGAAATGTAGCAGTTGAAGGGGTAGTTGGTATGCATGGTGAGCCTGGAAGAAATGAAAATGGGGAGCGAATGATAGCGATGTGCGTTGAGCGAGACATGGTGATTGGAAATACCTTGTTTGAGAAGAAAAATATAAGTATACATGGGTGAGACAGAAGGATGGAAGGGTTGTTGACAGAGCATTGATGGACTAAGTGGTTGTGTCCAGGAATGTAATGGGATGATTGTTAGATGTAAGAGTTCTGAGAGGGGAGGGTGGAGGTGTGTCTGACCACTACCTGGTGGAGGGAAAGGTAAGAATAGGTAAGAGATGGGGGAGAGGTAGGAGACTTTGGTGTGGCAAGGAGGTTTTGAAAGTGAGTGAGTTGGATAAAAGAGAGAAAATTATAGAGTATCAGGAGAAATTGAAAGATGAGTGGAATGCAGTGAAAGATCAGGAAAATGGTAGTGTGGAGGAGGAATAGCAGTTGTTTAAGAGTGCTGTGGTGGGGCATGCGGAAGAGGTGTTTGGTGTGAGACGAGTGGCTGGTGCTGTAAGAAAAGAAAGAGAATGGTGGTGCGAGGAAGTAAGTATGGCCGTGGCTGAGAAGAGACGTGCATATGAAGTGTGGCTGCAGAGAAATGATGAGGTGTCACATGAGATGTATAAGGAAAAGAGGTATAGGCCGAGAAGGGCTGTGAGTGATTCTAAAGTGGCAGCAGATGAGAGGTGGGGTAGGCGGTTCACTGAGAATTTTCAACAGAATATGAAAATGTTTTGGAAGGAGGTGAAAAGGATGCGAAAGGGAGAGTCTGGGAAGGAAGAGTGAGTAAAAGCAAAGGATGGAAGGATGTCAACTGAGATGGATGCGGTAAGGAAGAAATGGGTGGAGTATTTTGAGAGATTGTTAAATGCAGAGGAAGAAAGGGAGGCTGAGATTGTGGCGGATAGAAGGGTGCAAGGAATAAATGTGTTGGGAAAGTTGAATGATTCTTTAATCACGAAGGAGGAAGTGGAGAAGGCAGTAAAAGAGATGAAAACAGGGAAAGCTGCAGGTATGGATGGGTGTACTGTGGAATGCCTGAAAGGTGGTGGAGCGACTATTGTGGACTGGTTAGTAAGATTGTTGAATGTGTGCTTTGTGAAAGGTATGGTGCCAATTGACTGGGGAAGTGCTTGTGTGGTCCCGTTATACATAGGTAAGGGTGATAAGTATGAATGTATTAGCTTTAGGGGTATAAGTCTGTTGAGTGTTTTTTTTTTTTTTATGTGTCCGACTCTGGGCATAGGCTTCACAGCCTGCTTTCAAGGCCCAGTAGTCCTCCTACGTACCGCACACCTCTACATGTCACCACTCCGGCGCTAACACCCACCGTCCATATTGAATACATCCTAGGGCTGTCTCATACAGGACTGGTGAATTGGTATTAGCGGGGGCATTTTTATGACATGTCGGCGGGTCTTCTTGTAGATCAGTAAAGTTTGATTTTTATGAAATTCAAATCCTTAAACTGTTCCCTGCCCCAACGGCATTTGAACCCGGGTCGGTTAGGACTACAGGCCACCTCTCTACCGACTGAGCCACCACCTCCCCCTAATGTAGATAAGGTGTATGGTAGACTGTTAAGAGAGTTAGAGAGGGTACAGAGGGAGTATGAGCAGTGTGGCTTTAGGAGAGGGAGGGGATGCGTGGATCAGGTGTTTGCTGTGAGACAGGTGTGTGGAAAGTATTAAGCGAAAGGTAAGGATGTGTTTTGGGCGTTCATGGATTTAGAGAAAGCGTATGATAGAATTGATAGGGAGGTTTGTGGACTGTTTTGAGATTGTATGGACTTGATGGTAGGTTACTATAAGGAGTGAAAACGTTTTTATACAAATAGTAGTGCGTGTGTAAGAGTGGGAAACACTGTGTGTGATTGGTTTCCCGTGAGAGTGGGACTGCGGCAGGGATGTGTGATCTCGCCTTGTTTGTTTAATATTTATATGGATGGTGTTGTAACGAAGGTGAATGCAAGAGTGCTAGGTGGAGGTCTGAGTCTGGTGAATGCTGATGGTAGAGAGTGGAATCTGAAGCAGATGCTGTTTGCAGATGATACTGCACTGGTGGCTGATTCAGAGGAGAGATTGAGACAGTTGATAGAGAAGTTTGGAAGGCTGTGTGAAAGGAGAAAATTGAAAGTAAATGAGAATAAGAGTAAAGTGTTGAAGTGTACGAGGTTGGTAGATGGTAGGAGGATGAATTTAGTATTGAATGGTGAGTTGCTTGAGAAGGAAGAGTGTTTTAAGTATTTAGGGTCGCATGTTGCTGTGGATGGAAGAATAGATGCAGAAGTGAAGTTTAGAATGAATGACGAAGGAAAGGTGTTGGGAGGAATGAAAAAAGTGTTTAGATGTCGTTCGCTTAGAATGGATGTAAAGAGAGGGCTGTATGAGAGTGCTGTAGTACCGACTGCGTTAAATGGGACTGAAACATGGAATATGGATGTAGCAGAGAGGGACAAGTTTGAATGTAACGGAGATGAGGTGTCTGAGGAGTATGGGTGGAGTGACGTGTATGGATCAAGTGAGAGATGCTGAAATGCGAAGGAGGACTGGAGTTGTTTTGGAGATGGCTGATCGAGTTGGGCAGAGGGTATTGGGATGGTTTGGGCATATGGAGAGAATAGATAATGGGCGATTGGTGAAAATGATAACTAGATCTGATGTGAGAGGTGTAAGGCTGAGAGGAAGACCACAAATAGGATGGATGGACAGTGTGAAGAGAGCGTTGGATGCGAGAGGGATGTCTGTTGAGCAAAGAAGAGTGGCTGTGCGTGATAGAAATGAATGGAGAGAAATTGTGAATGAATAAATGATGATTCAGCTCTGAGGGGATATTCTCCCGCATTTGGTCCGATCAGCTAATCAGGTCAGGTGCGGGTAAGGGGATGGGTCTATTTTGATGTGACACGGGTAAACCAGCTCTACTGTCGGGCCCTGCTGCTGATGTCACTGATTGCACTGCGCAGTTTACTCTCGTGCGGTGTGGTGCAGTGAGGATCTGTCCGTTCTCCCCTTTGGGGCTAAAATGCGAATGAATGCGTTTCAGTGGATGAGTAAATTGGGAGTGTGTCGTCCTGTCTCGGCTTCCTCCCTTTCCTTGGGGGAAGCAGCCTAGGTATTGTTACATAGCCTATGATTTCATCATCGTTTGTGTAATTCTAAAGTACAGTATGCTGCATGTTTGATCACGAGCGTGTTCTACCTCACTCCCCCATTCTACCCTTATAGTAGAGTAAGTCGTTCTTTCTGTTGTTCAGAGCAGGATTGTCAACTCTTTGTCCCCTATGGCTTCATTTGCGCGTCCTTCTTACAAGTTGTATCAAGCTCTGACGGCCCCTATATAATGAGCTCGGTCTCTGCATTAATTGCCACTTAGATCTACTCCTCATTTTGCTCACATCTCTGTCCTCCCCTGTACAGTTGTTATTATTGTGAGTGCTCAGGAAGTCTCCAGCCATCTAGCAGCTGAGTAATTTGAGTATAAGTGTTATTACATTTTTTCCTTGTACTGTATAGCATGGTGTTGATTCGTAGCCCTAGTGATTTTTTTTGTGATTCATGTGTTTTTATGTCAGTCATTTTTGATAATATTTTGTATCTGTAATAATATATCTTGCATTAACTGAGCATTATCTGGTTTTCTCATTTTATCAGGGCTGACTTAGATAAACTTACTTTTGCTAATTTCGTGTTAATAGAGGCTATTGCAGTTAACCATATATTTAACATGTTTTTTGCCATTACATTATCCTTATGAGTCCTGAATGTTTAGTTGTTAGTTTGTGCATTAAACTTTAACTTGTAATTTTACCTAACTCTTTTGTTTTGAACCTGGAACTTTGCGGGACAGTAGTGATTTTTAGTATTCTTTCTCACTTGAAGTGTTCATTATCTCTCTCTATTCCGTAACATAAATTTGGCGACCTCTTATCAGGATATTCAGGATATTATCATAAGGATATTGCTTGATATTTTGTGACTGTGATTTATTCATGATGTCTACTATTACTACGCTTGATGAAGCCTATAGAGTGAAATTTAGGACAACTTATAACCAAGATAAGCAATCCCATGTTGAGTATGCAAAAATCAAAGAAGATCTGTTAGAGCAGTGGTTAAATTCTAAGAATGTGGATTCTGATTTTGGTAAATTTAAGCAGATGATCTTGCTGGAGGACTTCAAAAGGTGTATTAATAATGATGTAAGCCTATATCTTGATGAGAGAAGAATAGATAATTTGTCTGATGCTGCTGTTTTAGCTGATGAATATGTTCTCACTCACAAGAGATATTCTAGAGAAAAAAGGAAAGCTGAGAGTAAGTACGTTCCCTCTACTCAGAGTACAGGTAACAGGAAAGAGAATAAAGATGATGTTTCTCAGGAAGTAAATACCAGCTTCACCTCTAGATTTCAGAAAAGTGAATGTACTTATTGTAGTAAGCTTGGTCATACTAAGGAGAAATGTTTCAGGAGACAGCGTGATGTGAACAACAAGGAGTCTTTAAATATTCAGTCAATTGGTCTAGTGTCCACCCTTGAGAGTTCCCAGAATTCTTTAATTGAGTTAACTGAACCTGCTTTGAGGGGTAAATTAAATTCTCATGATGAAGCTCCTCTTTTGAGCAGTAACGTGGGTGACACTCTCAAGAGTTCATGTGCTAATTTCCTGTCTGATGGTTTTGTCAGTCCTCTGGACAGTAATGACAGGAAATCAGTTAAAATATATCGTGATACAGGTGCTTGCCAATCCCTTATGCTGACCAGTGTTCTAGGCTCTAATGTTAATTCCTCTGATGAAACTGTAATCTTACAAGGTGTAGGGAATAATTACTTCTCTGTCCCTCTGTGCAGAGTGAATTTAGAGTCTGGTTTTGTTAATGGTTCCGTTATGGTTCGGTTGGTTGAGACACTCCCAATGTCAGGTGTAACTTTCTTACTTGGAAATGATATTGGTGGAAGTCAAGTGTGTCCAGCTCCTCAGTTATCTAGTGAGCCAGTGGCTGCGGCCCAGGATTGTGATGTCCCTGATGTGTTCTCTGCATGTGCTGTCACTAGGGCTAAGTCTAAAGTTCCTGGTGACTTAGAGGATAATGATGATGATGATGTTATCCTTGCTGGCACTTTTCTTGCTAATTTGGACCACTCACCAGATGAGGCAGTACCCCGTAGTGTTGATAATTTGTCTCATCAAGAGTTGGTTGAGTTGCAGGTTGCTGACCCTGAGTTGAAAGGTCTAGCTAACTCTGCTTGCAGTGAGGAAGAGTCAGCTGGTGCTTCTACTTGTTATTATTTAAAGTCAGGAGTACTTATGAGGAAGTGGAGACCTCCAGCAGCATCAGCCGACTGTGAATGGGAGGTTGTACATCAAGTTGTCATCCCTCGTGTTTGTAGGCAGGATATCATTAGAGTGGCTCATGATTCCAGTTTGGCAGGACACCTTGGAGTGAGGAAGACTGTGGCATGCATTTTGAAACACTTCTACTGGCCAGGTATCTTCAGGGATGTTTCCTGGTATTGTAAGTCTTGTCACACCTGTCAAGTTGTGGGGAAGTGTAATCAGACCGAAAAGGTTGCACCTCTAGTTCCCATTCCTCCTTTTGAGGCGTCATTCACCCGTGTGTTGGTGGATATTGTGGGCCCTCTTCCTAAGACTTCTTCAGGATTTTCTCATGTGTTGACCCTGATTGATAGGGCTACTCGTTATCCTGAAGCCATTCCACTTAGAAATATCTCTGCAAAGAACGTGGTTATGGAAATGCTAGGGTTCTTCACAAAGTTTGGTCTGCCCAAGGAGGTACAGTCTGACCGGGGAAATAATTTCATGTCAAATGTTTTCAAGCAGTCTCTGAAAGAGTTGGGCATCACCCAGATCACGTCTTCAGCTTACCATCCCCAGACCCAAGGAGCGTTGGAGAGATATCATCAAACACTCAAATTGATGCTCAAGAAATACTGTTTGGAACATCAGAAAGACTGGGATAAAGGTCTTCCATTCGTTGTATTTGCTGCAAGAGAATCTCCAAATGAATCACTGGGCTTCTCACCCTTTGAACTACTGTTTGGCCATGAAGTAAGAGGACCCCTTAAGCTACTTAAGGAATGCTGGCTGTCGGAGGAAGATGACGTCAACCTGCTGGAGTATGTGATGAAGTTCAAAGAACGGCTGTCCACTGCTTTACAGCTGGCGAGAGAGAATTTAGGAGCTGCTCAGGAGAAGATGAAAACTTGGTATGATAAGAAGTCAAGGTTCCGCCACTTTCAGCCAGGAGATCAGGTTTTGATTCTGCTACCGGTGCATGGGCAACCTCTTCAAGCCAAGTTTAGTGGTCCTTATTTCGTGGAGAAGAAACTCAGTGATGTCAACTATGTCATCGCCACACCAGATCGTAGAAAGAACAAGCAACTTTGTCACATCAACATGCTAAAGTTATATCACAGGCGGGACGAAAATAACCCAGTCTGCACTGTAGCTGTTCCACCCGAGTCTGCAAGAGAAGTTCTCCCATGCAGCATGAGCCTAAGTGATAGTTTGGGGAAGAATCCTGATATCATGAATGATCTTCAGACTAAGCTTTCTCATCTAGCTCCCGAGGAAAGGCAGGAGTTTTCAGCATTATTGCAGGAGTACTCGCAAGTGTTCCATGCCACTCCAGGAAGAACCACTGTGTTGATGCATGATGTCGATGTTGGAGACGCAAAGCCAATTAAACTGCCTCCTTACCGTGTGAACCCAGTGAAAGTTCCTCTCATCGAGAAGGAGCTTGGCTACCTGTTGGACCACAAGATGATTGAGCCATGTCAGAGCGAGTGGAGTTCTCCTGTCACTCTAGTCCCTGAGCCAGGTGGGTCACAGCGGCTTTGCATCGACTACAGACGTGTTAATCAGATCACCAAAACAGACAGACACCCTCTCCCTCGTGTGGAAGATTGCATAGACAAGATCGGATAGGCTAGGTACATAAGTAAGTTTGATTTGTTAAAGGGATACTGGCAAGTACCTATGACTGAACGTGCTAGGGAGATCTCATGTTTTGTAACACTAGGAAAGACTTTTGCATGTTCTGTAATGCCATATGGTATGAAGAATGCACCAGCCACTTTTCAGAAGCTCATGAATGTTGTAACAGAGGGTTTGGCAGGGTGTGTTGTTTATATTGATGATTTATTAATCTTCAGTGACAACTGGAATGATCACCTATGCCATGTCAGTAAATTTCTTGAGCGTCTGGTTCAGGCTAATCTTGTAGCTAATTTATCTAAGTGTGAGTTTGGTCAAGCTAAAGTTCAGTACCTTGGGTACGTAATTGGTGATGGACATGTTGCATCACCAGCAGCTAAGGTTCAGGTTATAAGTGATCTTCCTAGACCTAAAAGTAGGAAAGAGGTACAAAGATTTTTGGGAATGGTGGGTTATTACAGGAGATTTATTCTTAACTCTTCAATTCTTGTATCACCACTTACAGACCTACTGAAAAAGGGAGTTAAATTTGTCTGGACCGATAACTGTGAATCCTCTTTCAGCAAACTTAAAGCTATCCTATTAAGTCAGCCAGTGCTCGCTACCCCAAATTTTTCTAAGCCTTTTAAGATGGCTGTTGACGCAAGTGATACAGGAGCTGGGGCTGTTTTGCTGCAAGAGGATGATCAGGGTATTAAACACCCTGTATCTTATTACAGTAAGAAGTTCACTCCACCTCAAAAGAACTACTCAACTATTGAGAAAGAGCTTTAGGCCTTGATTTTGGGTTTACAGCATTTTTCATTTTATTTGTGTTCTGGTTTTGACCCCATAGTTATTTATACCGATCATAACCCACTGAAATTCCTTAGTAAGTTTAAAGATAAAAATCAGAGATTGACAAGATAGAGTCTACTTCTTCAGGAGTATTCATTAGACATACAACATGTCAAGGGTAAAGAAAATGTTATTGCAGATTGCTTATCTAGACTTTAGACAGATTGTTTTAGAGTAATAAGAAATTTCCTTTGTAAAATTCTTTTTCTTTGTGGGGAGGTGTTACATAGCCTATGATTTCATCATCCTTTGTGTTATTCTAACGTACAGTATGCTGCATGTTTGATCACGAGCGTGTTCTACCTCACTCCCCCCTTCTACCCTTACAGTAGAGTAAGTCGTTCTTTCTGTTGTTCAGAGCAGGATTGTCAACTCTTTGTCCGCTATGGCTTCATTTGCGCGTCCTTCTTACAAGTTGTATCAAGCTCTGGCGGCCCCTATATAATGAGCTCAGTCTCTGCATTAATTGTCACTTAGATCTACTCCTCATTTTGCTCACATCTCTGTCCTCCCCTGTACAGTTGTTATTATTGTGAGTGCTCAGGAAGTCTCCAGCCATCTAGCAGCTGTGTAATTTGAGTATGAGTGTTATTACATTTTTTCCTTGTACTGTATAGCATGGTGTTGATTCGTAGGCCTAGTGAGGTTTTTGTGATTCATGTGTTTTTATGTCAGTCATTTTTGTTAATATTTTGTATCTGTAATAATATATCTTGCATTGACTGAGCATTATATGGTTTTCTCATTTTATCAGGGTGACTTAAATACATTTACTTTTGCTAATTTCGTGTTAATAGAGGCTATTGCAGTTAACCATATATTTAACGTGTTTTTTGCCATTACATTATCCTTATGAGTCCTGAATGTTTAGCTGTTAGTTTGTGCATTAAACTTTAACTTGTAATTTTACATAACTCTTTTGTTTTGAACCTGGAACTTTGCGGGACAGTAGTGATTTTTAGTATTCTCACTTAAAGTGTTCATTAGCTCTCTCTGTTCCGTAACAATATATATATGTAGGGAGATAGTTTCAATCTTCATAGGACACCTTCCATGTAATGGACGTGTAAACCTTACGGCATGGCAGTAAGTTAATCAGGTGAGGATGTATGAAGGCTGTGTTTTGCAGGGATATGTGTTACTGGTATCATATTAACGGCACCACATCACCAATCCACTGACCTGATGCTGCATTCTTCCCTTTCTTTGTTGCTTTCTTTGATTTCCTTAGTTTCTGTCTTCTTTTTCGTCTTCTTCTTCACGTGTGCAATTGTGTATAAAACTAAAGAGATCTTCTTAGGCAAGTTATCAGTAGTCAAGCGAGGGGGAGCTTTACCAATGTCATTCGTAACCCCAGACATATTAAGTAAAGTATCCCGGAATGCTGCAGAGTTTATGATTACTTCTATTAATGCATGATTAATACACTGTATCCATAAATATACTGTACATGGGTCATAAGTGAGGGAAGAGTTTGGAAATGTGGATGAAAAGGTGAGGAGAGAGAGAGAGAGAGAGAGTAATGGACGGTGTATACTTACGAGAGGTGATAAAGCGTATGGGAAGATGGAATCATGGGTTTAAGAGAGTGTATGTGGTGGAGATAATGGAAAGGAGAGAAGAAAGAGTGTTTTCACAGCAATACTGAAGTTAACTGGTCTCTTTTGGGACTGTAGTGGATATCATTTTCATCCAGGGAAAAACTAACTTCACCTGGCTGATATCAGAGGCTAAGAAAGTGCCAGAATATTCGTGTGGTGTCAGTGTCAGTGACGTGTCTGTCAGATTAGGTGATGGCTGTGTTACTGAATGCGACAGATTTAGAAGAAAAAAAAAGTGAGTATGTTTCAGAAAAATCATAAGGAAATAAAATAATATATAAAGTCACTATATAGATAGATATATAGTTAGATAAACAGATAGACAGATAGATACATGAATAAATAGATACAGAGACAGAGACAGAGACAGAGAGAATTTCACTAAAGTCTTACCAATACTTTAAGTAAATCTTCCCGTATCCATAACCACATGGATGAGGAATCCCTTTAAAATATAATTAATTTAACTGACTAGGATTTATCATCTCTAACGTTCCATATCTGTTGAACTCCTTCATACCGAAGACGAATTATATATTTTGCAATAGATAACTTCAGATTACTTATTCATCTAAATCCCCGCCCTCCTCAAACTGAAGGGGTTCATGAATGTAACACCTCCAGTACGAGAAGTCCGACCTTAGCGATGCAGAAGATCACGAAAACAGCAAAAATTAAACGAGAAATTCATCAGAGTGAAGAGATTAACTTCGTGAAGGATGTAACGAAGAACACTGGTGAACCTACTGTTATGTGTAAGGACGCAAAAGTGGAGTCATATACATTTCCCTGACATAGCAGCAATTTGCACCAAGTATATTAGTCCATTCTCCGTGTACTTTTTTGATCTGTCATTTTTTTTTTTTTTTCCTAGACTTCGCTCAAGCTATTTTATTATGTCAGGCAATAATGGGCTTCCCATATATGCTTTACAAGGGAGTCTTGTGTAACGTTCATTCGTTAATTTCAGGAGAAAGAAGAAGAAAAATTAAGATTTTCTTTAACACATTACTAAATGCATGGGCTATGGGGAAAGGAGATTGCATTAAAGATAACATCAGTCTTCAGTAAGATAATAAAACCCGTTTCATATTGAAAGGGTTAATCAATAATTATGTTACTCATCCACTGTCTAAAGTGTATTCTAAGCCAAATGGAAGATTATGAATTTAGCAAGAAGCAAATGAGAACTACGTAATCAAATGAAGAGTTTAATTTCATGAAGGTTGAGAGAAAAAGTGTTGGTGAACATAACGTTTCTGCGTGAGGCAACACGCCAACCTTCTAGGAAGAGGAAAATGAACGTTTGTAAACCTTCAGAGACGCCTGGGAAGCCTACAGTGCGTCTTGAGTTAGACGTTACCATAAAAATCTACAGATTTCTTGCGAGTTACTGAATACGAAGTTCTTTTCCATATGCCTTGCATCCGTTGTTTGATGGACACATTGGAAGGCTGATATAATATGAATTACAGGTCTCTACATTTTGAAAAACAAAATTTAACAAAAATAACATGGAATTAGGGATTAAATCTTCAGTTCTTCCTACCATAGTGAGGTTTTTAACATACTGGATTTAGAAAGAATGATATAAAACGTCAGCTATTGGGACACTTTGTTCAGAATTTTTTTACGACACTCGCAAATCGAACATACTACTATATTAAAATATTCCCACAAAACTAACATATCAAATAAACATGGATCGTTTACATATCAGCAGGTATAAGATTCCCCTGATTCATTCTAAATCAAATAAGGATGATGGGTACTGTGATAATATTAGACTGTAACACTAGCCAAACAGGGCGATACTCCCTAGGTGGATGGCAGGATGGTGACAGGGAAAGCTGGAGTTCCCATTTCACCAACCCTCAGGACCTGTTCCTGACCATATCTTTTTGCTGAACGTTTCAGTGTTTTCATTATCACACAGAGTAGGCCAACATTCTGTCATTGACATCTACCTCCAAGTGTTCACACTACATGCACATCTGAAAACACACCTTCTACTCCATCCTCCTCATAGCAATGGCTCCTGCACTATTAAGAGCAAACGCGGTGCTACCTCTGATTGCCACCACCGACAGTGTAGGGCTAGCAGCACAGGGCTGTCTTGGTCGTCATCAAACGACTGTGCCGACAGCTACTATTGCTACCACAGATCATGCTCGTCAGCGGAGAAGTCCAGGTTCGGCCTTATATTTTAACAACATCCGTTGTCTTAGTACTAATCTGAATTCTGCTCACTTCCTCCTTGAATGTAATCCTCTCTAGATCAATTCCTCACAGAAACCAAAACCTCTCCATCCACTGACTTATCCCCAGACAGATTTCCTGATTGCCATTTCCTCGCAAACCTTCGTAACAAGGGTAGCTCTCATTGCTATATTAAGTGTGAACTCTAGTCCATTAATTTTGATTACTCATTATACAAACTGAATTTAACCTGATATATCTGAAACGTTTATTGCTCCAATGTCTCATCAGAACCGAAGGTATTTGACTCCACATCCACACAGTTGACCAACCTTAACCTCATCCTTACCACTGAAGTTACTGTGTGGGGTGCTTTTAACGTCCACAGTGTATAATGGATATTGCATTCTGCCAGGACTGACGATACTGGTCTGGAGTGAGAGCTGTTTGCAGAATCATTTAATCTTACTCGGTAAAACAAGCAACCTGAATATCAGGTGATCTTGACCATAGCACCTACCTCTTGGACATATGCCTGACAAATAACCCACATCAAAAAAGGATAAATGATTCGTCAATTGTCCCAAACTTTCCCGACCTTAGTCACGGTGACCTCATGACAGTATGACCGGGGGCAGACTTGGATGGATTTAGAACTTATCTAACTGGTATTCCGTGGCAATCGTTCTTCTTCACTGACATCAGTTCTACCCATTCTCATATTAATGGCTTAAAGCAAGCTGATATGGAATTGTTCATACGTAGTCAACAATCTACTGAAAGATCGGACCCCCTAGAATGGTTCGAGAGCAACTGCGCCAGAGCAACGACCCAAAGGTATTTAGCATATAACTCTTACTTAAATGCAAACACTACCGAATCCCTCAGTCACTTTAAAATAGCAAGAAACCACGCAAAATCAGTAATAAAACTTTCCAGATCAAACTTTCTTCACAACGAAGCATCCAGGCTATCAAATAATCCTAATGACAACCTAATATTCAGGTCAGCTTTCAATTATTGTAATAGCAACTTTAACAAGTAATCAACATTCTCCCACTAAAATCCTTAGATACAATGTAAATGACCCTTGCGAAAAAGCCTACATTCTCGTCAGTATGTTCGCCAGAAATTCTACCCTAGAGAAGTCAGTCAGAACATTTCTGTCCTAGAGCTTGACTTTCTCGAAATTGCTCCAATAAAGATATAGATTAGATACATAAAATTTTAGACAATGTGCCAGCCAACAAAGCTCTGGGTCCAGAAGGAATTCCTTTAATATTTTTGAAAAAAATGTTACCCAGAACCTGTTCCTGTCCTATCTAAATCATTCAAATTATGCAAACGTAATTTTTCATTCCCTACATCTTGCAAAGAAGCCAACATCCACCCAGCTCGAAAGAAACGAAATTCCTCTGATGCCTCTGATTACAGACTAATAGTGATCACATCTTCTCTTGGTAACATATTTGAGACTGTCATTAATAAACACATTGTTCACTTTGAATCCAGCAGTGTAATTAGTGACAAACAGTATGGTTTCTTGCCATGAAAAATCCACTGTTGACACAGTCCCATTACCCATACCATCCAACAATTTGACTAACATGGTGAAACCCATGCAGTAACACTTGATATTTCTAAGGTTTTTGACAGACTGGGACACAGTCCCTGCTATCCCAACACCCTTGGTACGTGCTAACATCTTTTGTCCCACCAATTTCTTTATATCTCAGAAACAGAAAGTTAAGAGTAAAGATAGATAATGTATATTCTAATTTTCGCTCAGTGCTGACGTGCCACAAGAAGCTGCCCTGGCTCCAACCCTGTTCATCATTCATCTTAATTATCTTTTGTCTGCCAAACATAATCCCATTCACTCACATGCAGATGATTCAATGCTCCACAGATTCTTCATATTGAAACACCCACTCACAAAGTTTGATCTCAGCACAGCTGTCTCCATAAATAATGACATATCTAAGATCACTCAATGAGGACAAAGTAACACTGTCTAATTATTTAAGTTAGGAAAACTAAATATATCCAGTTTACTAATCAACAGATATTTCCCAATTCATATAACAAGTTCAATGGAAAGAATCATCCTGTCTATATATTAGTGATGTATCGGATACTAAATTTTAGAGCTCCGCGGAGGCGAAGGCGGAGCCGGATATCTTTTTCCCATAAAATGCGGTTGTGGATAAAACTGCGGAGGTTAAGATACTAATTTTTGCGGACGCGGACACAACTGCGGATTATTTTCACCTCCATGTCCGCGGTTGTGGGAGCGTTTTTTTTTTTTTTTCTTTTACGAATATTATAGTACGTTTATGCAGTATAAAGTGACGAGTTTCAGCCATACTTAAGTGACTCCAGATATGCCTGTATATTAACACAGTACGTGTAACTATTGCGACAGAGAGAGAGAGAGAGAGAGAGAGAGAGAGAGAGAGAGAGAGGAACAATGAGAGACGGAGGGAGGAAGAGAGCTAATAGAGAAGAAAACAGAAAGAGGAAGAGGGACTGGTAGGTGAGAGGAACGGATAGGAGAGTTGTGGATGAATAGGAGAGAGAAAAAGAATTATAACAAAAAGAGGAAGGAGAAATACTGGATGGGTGGAGATGAGCAACCTCTGTGGTTCCTTGACGCGGAGGCCGATTATTATGCGGAGCTTTTATTATCTGAAAACGCGGTGGCGGATAATGATGCGGAACTTTTGTTGTCTGAAGACGCGGATGCGGATAGTAATGCGGACATTATTTTCACTGCGGAGCTCGGCGGAGGTGGAGGCGGAGGCAGATATCCGATACATCACTATAAGTATTGAAATTCTCAGTGTTTCACTTACCAATATCTTCAGTTAGACCCCTCACGGTAGATCACTTTTTTTATTATGCAAAAAAGAAGGAACCAAAGGCCAGGAGCCCACAAACTTTTCCATCCAAGAAAAAAATAAAAACAATGCAAAAGAGAACCAAATTCAAGATTCGTTCATTTCGAGATGCCTGGACACACTGCGTTTGAAAGACTGGACATCATAGAAAGTAGGAAGTACAGACAGAGGGAGACAGTTCCAGAGTTGACCTGTTGCATAAATGAAGGACTGGGAGTAACGGTTAACTCTTGCATTAGACAGATGGACAGAAAAGGGATGAGAGTTTGTTGCACCCGTCGTAGAGGTGGAGGGATATAAGCAGACAGTTCAGAGGAGCAGTGGCCATTGAAGTAGAGATAGAAAAGAGATAGAGGTGCAACAGTGCGGCGAAGTGACAGAAGCTGAAGGGAGTCTGTAAGAGGAGGAGAGTTGATGGGACGAAAAGATTTTGACTCCACCCTACCAAGAAGCACTGTATGTGAGGAGCCTCTCCACACATGAGGGTTGTACTCTTAACAGGGGCGAATAAAACCCATGTATAAAGTCAACAATTGTGGAGGGGTAAAGAAGGTATAGAGTCGGCTTAGCACACCCAATCTATTGGAAGCAGATATTACAAGAGATGCAGCACGATCTTTCCTAGATAAGTCCCGAGTGAATGAAACCCAAACATGTTCAAGGATGATGCAGGATTGAGCTGGATGTTATTAAACATTAGTGGGTACTCCTGTGGAAGACTGTGTCGGGTTTATATATGTAAAAACTGAGTTTTTGATGCATTAAAAACAAGATTATTTTTACCCCAGTCAGAGATACGAGCCAAGTCAGACATTAGGTGAGCCATAGCTTCATTCCTTGTTTGTTGAAGTAACTGCTGAGATGGACGTTGCCAGAACCGAATGGAAAGGTGAAGGGTGCAGTCATCAGCATACAAGTGGATAGGGTCAGATATACAGCTTAGAAGGTCATTGATGAATAAAAGGAAGAGATGTGGTGATAGGACAGAGCCATGAGGAACACCACTGTTGATAGATCTAGGAGAAGAATGATGGCTGTCTACAATAGCGGCTATAGAACGACCAGAAAGGAAGCTATAGATGAAGACACAAATAGAAGGATTGAAACCGTAAGAAGGCAGTTTGGAAATCAAAGATTTATGCCAGACTCGATCGAAAGCCTTTGAGATGTCAAGTGCAACGGCAAAGGTTTCCCCAAAGTCCCGAAAGGAGGAGGATCAGGAGTCTGAAAAGTAGCTGAGAAGATCGCCAGTGGAGTATCCCTGGCAGAACCCATACTGACGAGCAGAAGGAAGGTTGTGATAGGAAAGATGCTTTAAAGTTTTTCTATTAAGAATAGGCTCAAAAACTTTTGAGACACAGGATGTTAAAGCAACTGGACGATAGTTAGAGGGTTGGGAATGGTCTCCCTTCTTTGGGAGTGGCTGAATTAGAGCAAACTTCCAGCAAGAAGGAATGGTATAAGTTGAAAGACAATGGCAGGATGTAAGCACAGAAGCACAGTTCTTGAGAACAACAGGAGGGGCTCCATTAGGCCCATATGCCTTGTTAGTACTGAGGCCAATGATGGCAGAAAATACAGTAGCTGAAGAATTTTTAATGTCAGCCATGAGGAAGTCAGAGGGGGGAAGTGATAGAGGAACAGCACCGGAATCATCGAAGGTGGAACTGGAGGAGAAAGTTTGAGCAAAGAGATCTGCTTTATCAGTAGAAGAAATAGCTACAAAGCCATCAGAGTTGAAAAGAGGAGGGAAGGATGATGAACTAAAGTTGTTAGAAAGGTTTTTGGCAAGATGCCAAAAGGAGCGGGAAGAATTCGAATGGGAGAATTGAGAACATTTTGTACAGATGAAATTATTTTAACCAGAGCAAAGAACAGACTTAGTATGATTCCGGGTAGAAACATAAACAAAATGTGGTTCTGAGGTGGGTTGGCTCTGGTATCTTTTATAGGCCCTCTCCTTGTTGCAGACATTATTAGAACAAGCGTGATTAAACCAAGGATTTCTTGCATTAATCAAAGGATATGAGAAGGGAAAGTATGCTTCCAAGCCCGAAAGAATAACCTCCATAATGAGCAAGGCACACTCAGATAGCTCCTGGCCATGGAAGCAATAATCATTCCAGGGAAAATCAAAGAAGTACTGCCTGAGGGCCTCCCAATCCGCAGCTATGAAGTGCCACGGTTGACGTTTCTTTGAGGGGACCACAGGTCGTACCAGAGCGATAGGACAGGTCAAGGTAATAAGGTTGTGATCGGAGGAGGCCAACGGAGAGGAAAGATTAATAGTATAAGCGGAAGGATTAGTTATAAGGAAGAGGTCAAGCATGTTGGAGCTCTCTCCAAGGCATTCAGGGATATGGGTAGGGTGCTGTACAAGCTGCTGTAGGCCGTTAAGGATAGAAAAGATTTAGGCTTGTTCACCAGGTGGACCAGTGAAAGGAAAGTCAAAGGTGGTGGTGAACACTGGAATCTCCTAGAGTGGAGATTTCAGAGAAAGGAGAAACGGATAGAATGTGTTCCATCATAGAAGTAAGATAGTCGAAGAATTTTTCATAGTCAGTAGAATTAGGGGATAAGTAAACAGTGCAGATATATTTAGTCGAAGAATGACAGGAAAGCCAAAGCCAGAGAGTAGAGAATTCAGAAGAATCAAGTTCAGGAGCATGAGGGTAAGATAAGTCGTGTACATATACACAACAGCCATCTTTGGCTTTAAAATGAGTATAGGGAAAGTAGGAGGAGACTGAAAAGGGTTTGCTGTCAGTTGCCTCAGACAGCTGAGTCTCTGTCAGGAAGAGAAGGTGAGGTTTAGAGGAGGAGAGGCTGTGTTCAACAGAAAGTTGGAGGAAAGGGTGTGAATGTTGCAGAAATGAAAAAGAAGTGAGTCGCACGGTGATTTCAGGCACCTTGCTGAGTCGTCACCAGGAGAGTGACGGATATGGGCATTTATGGGCCCACCTCCAATGGGGACTCCAAGGCCTGGTTAATGTGTGCCATTTTTTTTTTTTTAAAGGAAGTGTAGTGTGTACTGTGCATGTAGATTGGTGTTGACAGTTAGAGAAACTTGTACTGGAGAGCATGCTGGCCTACTCTCTGTGTTACTGAAACATTGAAAATTTTCAGGAAAGGGGAATGGTCAGGAACCAGTCCCGAGAGCTGATGAAACGAGAGCTCCAGCTCTCCCTGTCATCAGCTTTCCATCCACCTTGGGAGTACTGCCCTGCTCGACTGGTGTTACAGGCTACTGCACATACACAACTTGCTACAACTACCTCAAAGACCTGGGAGTACTGTACAGAATTCTTAACTTTTTCACTGACGAGAGCTATAATGTAATTTACAAGTCATGTGCATTCCCAGCTACAATAACGCTCACCCTTGTGGAGTGGTCGTAGAGTGGATACACTAAAACAACTGAAGAAAATTCAGGTCAAAGCTTTAAAGATAATTAATAATCCAGCAATTACAAATGAACTACCTCCCCTACAAGTTATACGGAATGTTGCCTCCTGTGGATTATTTTACAGACATTTTAATGACATATGCTCTGAGGAAGTTGTATTAGTTATACCAGCATTCCACGCCTCCTCCGTGCAACACGGGTATCTGGTAGCGTTCATGATTGGACTGTCACACTGCCATATTGCAGAACTTCTGTCTATCAGAATTCATTTACTCCCCGAACTGTTTCCTTCCGGAATTTACTTCCCCAGATTAGTTTTTCCCCAGATTCCAACCTGCAGCAGTTGATCTCCAACTGTTACATAACTTTGATGAATAGTGAGATCCTGTAATTTTGTGTATGGGCATTTTGTTTATATATTTTACTTGTTTTTCCTTCTACTGTTCACCTTAAAAAAAAAAAAAAAAAAAAAAAGGCAACCACGAAAAAGGACGCATTGAGAGACACATGTATTTTTTCAGTGTAACAACGAATTTAGATATCCTCTAAATTCATCACGTTTTAAACTCTCTCTCTCTCTCTCTCTCTCTCTCTCTCTCTCTCTCTCTCTCTCTCTCTCTCTCTCTCATCCTTATATCAGAATCGTGTACATGTCTAGGTCCATTTACACAACAAAAGAATGGCAACTGGACCAAACGTGCTGATAAAGAGGGTTAGTCCGCCTGGCTTCTCTTTGTGAGCAAGGAAGAAAAATGAAAATGTTACAACACCTCACTCTTCCGGCATAGGAATTTCAAGGGCTTCTGAGCAGTGAATGAATCTGGATGTTGGATAATTTACTGATAGTTCACCTTGCACTGTGTGTTCTTTTCCCATATGCATGTATTTGGTTAACCTTGTTTATTTCACTGAAGCAATGATCAGGAAACCCTAGGGGTAAACATGAAATCTTCTCTGCACCACGATGCCGCGTTCTATTCGGCTGTCCACCAGTTTTATATAAGACAATGCTCATTCCAGCAAAGTTGGTGGTTAAAGCTCCCAGGAGAACATGATGGTACTATATTAGCCAAACTTTAATTCACCCAACACTTAGGTCTATAAATTCTGTAAACAACAACAACAACAACAAAACTTTTATGCATGTACATCGGAAACATTTCAGTTGCAATAATACAGGCGTCTTAAACCTAACTGACCTTGATTTCAGCTTGTGTAGTCTCCTCTTTCAGAATGGAAATGCTTGCAGCCATTCCTGCCCTTGACTTATTTAACCTACATGCAAGATAAATCACAACTGGGCTTCGTGCGAGTGAGGACACAGAGTGATAGATATTATACTTGCACAAGCGTGTGTGTGTGTGTGTGTGTGTGTGTGTGTGTGTGTGTGTGTGTGTGTGTGTGTGTGTGTGTGTGTGGCGGGGTGGGAGGAGGTTTAGACACGGGTCTCAAGAGTCACAAAAAAAAAAAAATGGCTTGTTTAATTTATTTTTTAAATTCCATGCGCACGGTTTTAAATCTTTACAGTATTCATGTATGACTAATCTCACACAAACTCACATTGACCTTTGGGTTGCAGAGCTAATTATTAGAATTCTTTGGGGGGGGGGGAAGCAATCAAGAAATAACAGTGAAAATATAATAGATACTGAAAATGATACTCGTACGACATGTGTTATCCTTGTGAACACATGGCTCTATTAAAGTACAGATTGATTAAGGACTCTGCCTCTCACAGACACCTGTTTCTTGTACACTGTCATCGGCTCAACTCAGAAACCAGGATGGGCAATGGATCCTCTTTTTCCATGGCAATGTACCCAGTTAATTAGTTCAGTCTCATCGGGGTTTTAAGCCAGAACAGAGTTTCTCACGGACAAACCCTGAGTGGCCATCCCTTCGCTTCCCCTCCCCCCTAATTCCTTCTCTTCTTCATTCCTATCCACTCCTATCTCATTCTCTGTTCAACTGTATGTTTCTCATTTGATCCATCGTTGTCATTTCATTTCCTATTGACTTCTCCTCTGATAGCTTTTTAGGTCAAACAGTATATATTTTTTTTCTCAAACGTGCTATATATTTTCAATTCAGTCTTGTATAGCAATCATCCTTAAGTAGTGAAACAAAAAGAAGAAATTTGAGGAATATCTCTTGCCACTCAAAAACATCATGGGACATAGGCAATGGAAAAACAAAAAGTGTATTATTACGCTAATCATTGGCTCCAGTGTAACCCCTTAAGGAAAAGTGTAATTGAGTAATTTTTTGGCAATATGATCTACCACTGTACTTGTCGGACCCAGCCTTCAATGTCACTTGCTCAGTCCCTCTAAATTACTATATCATCATCATCATCATCATCATCATCATTTAGAAAGGCTCTCCTGTGTTTTCCCCTCTGACCTATTGGCTGTTGGCCATTGTCCTCCAGTCCCCACGAATTTCCCATCTCATTTCGCCATCTTGCTCTCTCTCTGCCTCATTTTCGCACTCCATGTCTGAGTTGCCACTTAGTTATCCTGGTTGTCCGGTGTTATCTGTTCCACGAAGGGCGAGCTACACACACCCATTTTACTCAGTAATTGAACTGATTATAAAATAAATGTTTGTTCTCTTATCCAGGAAGCTCACTGTTTCTCTCTGCATGTGATCCCTAACATAATTCGTTCCAGTCTTGTGAGTGAGCTCCTAAGTTTACGTTCCGGAGATTTTGTTATGCTCCTAGATACCGAGGCATAAGTACAACAGGTAAGACAAATACAGCGGCTATTTTTTATTATTCTTGTAATTACTAAGTTTACCAGAAGCCCATCAGCGTATTCCTGTTCTCTGCTTGAGTTCACTGTCTTGGGTTGGGTCTGCCGTAAATACGAGGTCTGATAGAAAAGTATTCGACCTTTATCTGCTAAAAATAATAATAGCTTATTTACTGAGTTCAAAATTACATTCTTTTCAAATTATGCCCCTCGGAACTAAACACACTTATCACAGCGTCTTTCCATTGCAGGAAACATTTTATGAAGCCAGCTTTGGGGATCGCCAACAAGATCTTTGTCTCATTTGTTTTTATCTCATTTGTGTCGACGAATCTCGAACCCTTCAACTGCATCTTCTGTTTAGGAAATAGCCAAAAGTCACAGGGTATCATGTCAGGAGAGTAGGTTACAGAACGTGCCGGACCTGTGTGCTCCTGTGTTTGGCCCCCCTCCCCCCCCAAAAAAAAAAAAAAAAGGAAAAAAATATGAGAATTGTGAGAGGCGTTGAACTAAGAGCTGAACCACGAGAACGATCCAGCTCACTCATCCCATTTCATCCACGATTTTTTGGCCAAGCACAAGGGAACGCAGGTCCGGCAGGCTCCCTGATCTTTGGCAAGGCTCCTTGTGATTTGCCATTTCCGAAACTGAAGATGCCGCTGAAAAGTTCAGACTGAGGAAACTAATGAAATTTAAAATGATACGACAAAGATTTTGTCCGCGATCCCAAAATTTCATTTTACAAAATGTTTCCAGCAAAGAAAGGACTGATGGGCTAAGTGTGTTGAGTCCCAAGGGATATACTTTGAAGAGGATTAAAGTCTGAACTCATTTTGCTAGATTATTTTTTTCACCATCCAGAGGTCAGACACTTTTCTATCAGACGTTTATTAAGGAGTCCTCAACGTATTTTAGTTCACATCCCTTTTTACTGGAAGGGTCTGAATATGCATGATTAACATAATTTTGGGGCTAATAATAATTTTCAAACCAACCTTCCTCCGAATCTCTTACCTCAGATCGTCGATAGTTCTTGTAGTTCGTATCCTGATTCACTGAAAGGAACTATCATCGTTATGTGACTGCAACTGTAAAATCTAGCATAACATCATTATAGTTTACACCACATCGTTACTGTTACTTCTTTGTTCTCTCAAAACAAACATCTGGTTTCATTTTATGCCAAAGTCTCATGTCGGTTACCTTCAGGCTTCCTGCATTTCTAAAAGTTATTCTTTAGAACCTCTCTCTCTCTCTCTCTCTCTCTCTCTCTCACACACACACACACACACACACACACACACACACACACACACACACACACACACACATACACTGGTATAAGGTCTTTTAGTTTCCATCACATTAACCTCTCTGTCTCTTTCTTGAGATCCAGTATTCCTCGTCTTCTCACCATTCTCTGGTCACATTTTACATCTACTCTCTTCACTTTGTGGCAGTGGTGGTGACTATCATCCAGTCGCGTGATTACTTATTCCTACACGTTTATAACTTTTTTCCTGTACTTGCCTTCCACTCTTTCTCTTTCTCCCATCCTACCTGTTATGCTTTATTATTATTCTTACCACTTCAAGTGGTTTTACATTGAGTGGCAAACCTGCAACCTAGAAAATTATGTTGAACGCTGGGGAGTAGCCGCATAATCAGATAATGGCATGAGGTGGAGCTGACAATGGTGCCCCTGTTAAATGAGTTGAGAGGTGAAAAGGCGACGTCCATCAGGGAACCAAGTCACACTTCCCCACACCTTGCTGTGGCGAGGTTCTGTCTGCCACAAGGGATCATAGGCTCACTGAGTACGGTGGGCCTGCAGGGGCAGATGCTAGCCTGTGGTGATGGGTCTGTTCGTCCAGACAGACTGGGTTTACACAACATCATCGCTTTTCAGTGCATTTATGTTCAGAACAAAATGGGTGAAGTGCTAATGAAATTTAGAGAAAGGGACAGTCTCGGGATGATGACTGAAGAACTCTTAAATATGTATTTGAATACAAACTGGATGTCTGTTAACTTCTTGTGTAGTCAAAATGAGGAAGCTTTGCCATAACTATTTATGGTATACAAGGTATGAAATTTTTGCATCATAAACAAGTCTGTAACCTTTAAAAGTAGTTCAAGGTTATTCATATTTGGAATATGTACTTAAATTAACCTACGGTAGCTTCTTGTGTAATAGCAACAAGAACTGAGGACAAAGGTGTGGAAGAATGCATGAGTACATTTTACATTCGTCTCGGTAACTGGCTAACTGTATGCTTGAATATAATCATCTTCCTTTCAGATTAAAAAAAAAAAAAGAAAAAAAGACCACGGTTATATTTCTGTAAGCTGCAGATTTAGAGCTTTTGTGGTTTTCCTTACAATGTGCGACAAAGAAAACACCGAGCAGATTTGAATTCGGTACTTTCCACTAAGTCAAATAGCAAAATATTCAGTCAAAATTCTCAGCAAACTTTTTTATCAGAGGATTTTCTTCCAAATAGCTGTATCTTAATTAGTTTATGATATATTTCAATTTCAAATATGTAATTTTTGCACCAATAATTTGTTACTGACCTTCAAAAATAGGTCAAGGGCATTTATTTTTGGCACAGGTACTTGGGTTATAGTAGGGTACCTTCCTGTATAATATCATCAAAATCTAAGAGAGAAAGTGCAAAAAATAATAATAGTAGAAAAACAATAAGCTTCGCCATTTGTATGGCAAATCTTAATTATTGTTACTGATTGTTTAAGTATGTTTTTCACGGTTAGTGAACAGGGTACTTTAACCACTCTGTGACTGTGCCTCTGGAAATTCTCTGGACCCATTAGCTGGCACTGGCGCTTTTTTTTTTTTCTTTTTTTCAAAATTCGAAAATCATTTTTTATCTTTACAAAAGTGAAGAGAAACGTCTTATGCACCTGGTGATGCAATTTTTAGCTTCCTACACCCATCTTGTGTTTCACAATCAATCACAGAATATTTCGACAAATGACGAGTACATGACATCTAAAAACTAAGTAGAGGCACGACAAAACATCACACAAAGAAATATCCATATTTTTACCCCCAAAAAAAATTCATTGTCGCTGAAATGGTTTGAAATTACTAGATATATGAATTACGAACAAAATCATCAAAATAATATGGAAGCTTTTATTATATATATATATATATATATATATATATATATATATATATATATATATATATATATATATATATATATGTGTGTGTGTGTGTGTGTGTGTGTGTGTGTGTGTGAGTGTAGTTTTTATTTTTTTTCACATTTTTTGATGTTAATTGTATTTATGGAAGTATGAAGTCATTTTTGTAGTCTTTGTTATTTAGTTTGTGAATGAGAGGTGATTGATGCTATCTTTAGACTCTAGCCAGATAAGGGGGCTCCTTCTTGTGTACATCCTGAACCGCAGCTGCTAAAATTCGATACAACCCGGAATTACCACCAAACATGAGGGAATTAGTGTGAGGGGAAGGGTAGGTTTTACATTCATATATTCATCACGACAACACCTCATAATATGTTCCTGAAATGCTTGTGCAAAACGAGAATGAACAAATTCAGTACATTACTAAAAATATCATAATGATGAATGTTTTCCCTCTTTCTTATATTTATAATATTTATTCCTGTATGGAGTTCTTCTCTTTTTGCTCTGGATGGTGTAAAACGTGTGGAGAGGAAAAGGATGCTAGTTTTTAGTATTGTTAAGAAGCGAGATTTGCCAGTTAGGTAGCCGAGATTTTTGTCGACGTTTCCCGTACTGTAGGGTGCCAGTTTGCCTGCCGTTTCTAAGCGTAGTTGTTTCGTAAGTTATGCATTAATTTTTATGCTCTTTTTCTCAATGTGTTATTTATATGACTGTTTGTTAAATTATGCAATTGAAATTATGTTTGTATGGTAAATAATTTAGTGTTATGTAATGTAAGAAAATTTTTGTATGTTTTGTTTGTCTCTCTCTTTCTGGAGTACACCAGAACTGTTGTTCTCATAGAATGTAGAAGTTTCTCGAATAATGCAAGCTTTTTTAAGGATGGATAAGAGACTAGAACAAGTTCAGTCGGTTTTCAGTTCAGTTTGAGTGCAGTGCAGTGTCAGTGTAGTGAAGTTGGTATATTTTCGGTACTTGTGAAAACTGAAGAATTACTTGAGTTTGTATATCACTGGAACTTGTGAAAATAGTGAAGTGTTTTCAAGCATTAAGTGTAATAGCAGTTAGTAAAGTTTGTATAGCTCCAGTGCTTCTGAGAATAGTGAAGTGAAGTTGGAAAGCATTAAGTGGAATTATTAAGAAAAGAAAGACAGTGAACTTAAGAAGCCACTATTTAATATATCCGACGCCATGGCTGATCTTGTGTGCTGTGCTCCTAAACGCTGACCATAGGAAGAACAACTCACTGGGCAACGTCCTTCCTGTACTGTACTACTGCTGTTGGAGCCTGTGGCAGTGTGGGGTGGGGACGTAACACTATGTTTCAAGATAATGGGTGCTGGTGTGTGAGTATAAGTTGAACCGTCACGGCCAAGATTCGATACAATCCGAGATTAGCACCATCCACGAGGGAATTAGTGTGAAGGGAAGGGAAGGTTTTACAGTCATATATTCACCACGACAACACATCATGTGTTGCCGAAATACTTGTGCAAAACAAGAAATATTGAAATAAACAAATTCAGTACATAATATGTGTACTTATAAATAAAATTTCATAATTATGAATGTTTTCCCTCCTTATATGTTCACAATGTTTATTCCTGTGTGGAGTTTTTTTTCTTCTTCTGGGTGTATAATACTAATGGAAAGAGAGGAGAAAGATAAAGGGTGTAGCTGTGTAGGGACAACCCTCTCGGTCAAAAAAACGATAAGGCCAGAGATAAGCACAGTGCACTGGGAAGGGTAAACGATGATGAGGTAAGTTGTAGTTGTAAGTACAATAACTAGGAATATTAATACTCTTCCTGCAGTTACAAAAAATAAGAGGATAACAGCACAATAAAAGTAATAATGACACAAATAAGTAAAGGTAAAAAAATAACTTTCCTTTTATGCTTTTGGTTGTGGATTGTGGGTCGTAGAGGGGGAATAGGGTGCAAGAGGATTTTTATCTCTCTCCCCTCCCCTCCCAGGCCAAAAGCAAACATTGATAAGCAGTCACTGTCTGGGAAACTGACTTTCTATCTCTTCTTGACTTACTTGCGCTCTTATTCTTACCTGGAGTAACACTTCAGGAGGGCAAAAGACAGACATCCACTCATGACTGATTCAAGAGATGTACTGACCACCTGAATGGTTTTGAAGGTAAAGTAGATCTCTGTCAACATCGCCAAGACCTTTGTTCCCTTGTTCTCTTTCCAAAATTGTTCGCAGTTTTTTACAGATTGTGCTGTCTCAACGCCACCGGCCACGCTCCAGTAAAGCGTCATTCGATGCCGTTCGATGCCAGCGGCCATAGAGGGATTGATACCCTATTACGAACATAATTTGCATATATAAACACATATTTATGCTTCCGTCCATCTACGGTAGAGAAATCATCAAGTGTTTGATCTGTCCATGCGTGTGCTTGTGCATGGGTCCATAACACTCTATTGGGTGCGGTATGTCCTGAACCCATTGACAGATTTCCACCAAACTTTTGTCAGTGACATACTATGAAAAGTTGATGAACTGATTAGGTCAGCTGGGTCAACGGGTCAATGGTCAACTTGGGTCATATGAGATCAACTTTATTGATCCTTGTGGCCGTGATATTTCCTGAAACTCTCAACGGATTTTGACCAAATTTTTGCCTGAGATACAGTATGAAGGATCGATGAATGATTGTGTTAGGAAGGTCAAGGGCTCAAAGGTCAAGGTAATTTGATGACGATTATCCTTGTGGGTGCGATATCCCCTGAACCCCTCAACAGATTTCAACCAAACTTTTGTCTGTGATACAGTATGAAGGGACGATGGACTGATCAGGTCAGCAAGGGCAAGGGGTCAACAGTCAAGGTCATATGGGGTCAACTCAATTTATATTTAGTATTATTTCAGCCAACAGTGGACCTCGACATGGAGGCTGTATGGCGGGCCCATGTGAAAGGCTTGGCGGAGGCATACCAAGCAACTCTTTGTATCAACAGTTTGGGGCCTGAATTGCTGGCGTTCCACTTCAAAAATATTTTAACATTTTCTTGGTCTAACCCCCTTGCAACCAGCAGAACTCTCCTGCTCCCCCTTTTTCCTTTCTCTCTTTCTCCTGCCATGCTATGCACTCGAGTTTTTCTTTTCCAATCACTTTTTCACCCCAAAATATTTGGATAAGCGGATTTGTTTTTATACCATTAGAAAGCTGAGACTTTGTTGAAGAAGGTAAAAAAAAAAAAAAAAGGTATTGCTTAAAGGAAAATAGTTATGACTAGTATAAGTTGAAAGTGAGCATAAGATTGTTTATCCTAAATCTGCGTTCTCAAGGTTTTTTATTCCAGTCATTTTTCACCAAATTATTTAGATAAGCTGATTTGTTTATATACCAATAGAAAGCTGAGACTTTGTAAAATAAGATGAAAGAAAAAGAGAGTGATATTGGATAAAATAAAATAGTTATGATGAGTATAAGTTGAAAAGAGCACTTACGAATGTTTATACCACATTTTATTCTATGCGTTTTGGGTCACATTTTCGAATTTTACAATGAATGAAAATAGTAACACTGAACTGGAAATTAATTCAGGTTAATATCAGACCAAATTTCAGGTTACTAGAAGCACTTCCTGATTTATGGTGAATGTTTATTTGTTTGGACTCGGATCCACATCCAAATAGCAGGTTGGACACTTTCAGGTTGTATGCAGATCCACATCCAAAACCACTAAAGTGCTAAATGCATTTGCAAAAATTAAGCTGCTGATATGTTTCAAGAATCATATAAAGCGTGGCAAGCCTTGGGATATCATAGAAAGGGTATCATGGATTCGCTTGAAAACGAAATGCAGGCAGAGCAGACAGAGGAGGTTATTATGGCCTCGTAACTCCACACTACTCCAGTATTAGCAGATATATATAGAAGCATTACTAATATCAGATTTTCCCCTCAAGTCATGCAAGATGTGGCTCTTCCACTGTTAAGTCTTACTGCAATGACTTACTGCAGCAATTGATGTTAAGCATGGCATGAAGACACCGCAGTTTACATTACATCTAGTGACTATAGGAAATTGTACAGTTGTGTTTAACCCCCTCAGGAAACCTGGCCTGTCCACCCTTACACCACCTCTCATTTTCGGTCCAGCTAGATTTTTCCCCCACGCCGAAAGTACGGTTTATACTTTTCATTACAGAATGGGCCCTAATACAGATACCACTTATTCTTTCGTTGCGTTGGAAAGCCAAAAGGTGCATCTTTCTTTTGTTCTCGACCTGTAAATTTGTAAAGTTATAAATTAATGTAGAAATGAGTGTGTGAATACTATATTGCACTCATTCATGAAGAAATTGGTACTTTTTGAGGAAGTATTATATCATTATATTAAATACAAACTCCCTTCTGTTTGACACGGAAATAACATAAAATATATATATAGTCTCTGAGAAATTAAGTGTATTGAGGACATGAAAATTTGCTATGGCACTATTTTCTGGTCTCAGTCAAAGCAAGATTTCTATCTATATACCTAGCCTGCTTCCCCCAAAGAAAGGGAGGTAGCCGAGACAGGATGACACTCCCAATTTACTCATCCACACAAACACATTCATTTGCATCTTACCCCCAAGGGAAGAAAGGACAGATCCTCATCGCACAATATTTATTGTAATATATTTGCCAGAAAAGGTAAAAGATTGTCAATTGCAACTTGGACCAGCGAGACATACTTTTACAGTTAGGCACATCATTGCCAGACATACCAGCCTACAGTACTCGTATAATATGTATGAAAGCAGATCATACGCCTTTTCTTTTTCGTGATTTTTCATCCAATGGTTCATACGCGTCTAAATGTGTATGAAAACCAGGAGGGCTTAAGTAGATCATATTCGTCAAATGCATATGAAAACTGTGAGAGGGTTAAAAAGAAGGAGCACTTGGAGAGGGCTACACGTACGCCCTACAGTTGGTTTCAGGTCGAATCATTGTCCCTGTCCTGCACTATTCACATTTTACCGATATCTCTTTGAACTGAACAACTTCATCCTTACATGGCTGTCAGCCTATCCACAACGTTCGTCCCAATTTGACTGAGATATGTTTAAAATGTCATCCCATTATGACCTTACCCTTTGACCTACTGTTCAAAAGGTACTTAATCCTTTTCTAACACTGAACTCTTGCACCAAGTTTGATTAATATAAAATTAAAATTCATATGAGTTAAAGGTTGACCCTTTGACATAGCCCTGTTACCTTAACTCTGACCAACTTTTCTCAAAATTAAAACATTCATCCCTTCCTAGCCTTCAACTCTTCCACCACGCTTGGTAAAAATCTGATCAGAACTGTTTGAACTGACCTTGCCCTAAATCTATGACCTTTCTCTGCTAAAAAAATTATCGACAGTTTCTCTGTTGGTCGTCAGGCATTATGCCAAAATTTGATGCAGTTCAATTCAATTGTTTTTACATAAACTTCCTAAAAAACAGAAT
This sequence comes from Coenobita brevimanus, assembly GCF_032717465.1. NCBI lineage: Eukaryota > Metazoa > Arthropoda > Malacostraca > Decapoda > Coenobitidae > Coenobita > Coenobita brevimanus. The sequence continues at coordinate 19,717,245 of NC_137046.1, forward strand.
GACACATTGTGACAGATAAACCGAACGAAACACAACCCCCTCACACTTCTGTATGCAGGTGTATTAGGGTGTTTCAAAATTTAGAATTTTGTGCTTGATAATTACACACATGCTTAATGAGTTCCTTTTCGGGAGCAATGACTTCATGCAAATTATGAGCACAACTGTTTGTTGCTATCCCACACCGCAAGGTGTGCATGTTATGTCCCTTATAAGAAATTATTCCCTTTCTAGCTAACGTCAAAGGTTATCCTGAAACTGAGTTCTGGGATGAGAGAAGTGATGGAAAAAGCCGTATTGGACTTCCTAAGGCTGTGTTTGCAAGTAGAAGACTGGGTAGCCAGCCTCTGCTATGATACTACCACAAGCATTATGGATTTCCACAGCGGGCTTGCACCGTCATCCAGAACGTCAATGGGAAACTGCTTCTCTTCATGGCATGCCACCACTACATCCACGAGCTTTCTGATGGGGTCTCTGATGCGTTCTCTTCCTTTGGCCTGGAAATCCTTCTATTCAGCAGGTTCAAGGATCAGTGGTACATCATCTATCAGCTGGTTTTCAAAAATGCGAAGCTCAGGCTAATTGTTCTAATCCACGACCTTTTGATCAATGGATCTGGAAGCACCAAGATGTTGTAATCATTGTAAATGGTTTCCTGGCTTATAGGAAACCATTAAGCTTTTCACTCAATGTAAAGCCACCTGAAAAGGAAAGAAGAGTAATTAAAAGCGACTAGAAAGATAGGAGAAATAAGAAGAGAGGAGAGTAGAGAAAGAAAAAGTGATAAAGGTGAAGGAAGCAGTAGGCAGCATGACATCAAGTGACTGAATGATGAACGCCACCACCTAATACTATATACATATATATATATATATATATATATATATATATATATATATATATATATATATATATACGGTATATATATAGTATCTATCTGTCTATGTATGTATGTATGTATGTATCTATCTATCTGTCTATATCTATATCTATATCTATCTATCTATATATATATATACTGTATCTACCTATCTGTCTGTCTATGTGTATATATATATATATATATATATATATATATATATATATATATATATTATATATTTATTTATAAAACAGCCGCATGTTTTGTTCGTTTGTTTGTCCTTCAATAATTCCCAAACCAAGGGCCAAAGACCCCCAGCCCCATATATATCCTGAACTGGGGTTACCCAAGAACAGTTTCAAGTGGGTCAAAATTCAGATCTGGGTCATTTGAGGTCACCAGCAGTCTTCGCCTTTGTGGTCCGGGTAACGCCGGGTACCCCTGCAGCCCAATTTTTGGCATGGAGACTCACATGACCTCCGGTTCGGACATAGGCTATGTAAGGTTGTCCTCCGAGGTCATTTGAGGTCACTGGTCGGATGTCATTTGAGGTCACAGGTAATATATGCTCAAACGATTGGACCTAGCAGCCCAATTTTTGGCATGGAGACTCACATGTCCTCCAGTTTGGACATAGGTTGTGAGGTTGACCTCCGAGGTCATTTAAGGTCCTCAGTCGGAGGTCATTTGAGGTCACAGGCAATAGTAAACAAGTGCTCACAAATACTGTGCATTAGTCTCCAAAACTGAAATCGAGAGTTCCTGGACTTCATATAATCCCTCTTCAAAAGCATAGGAGGTACATTGTCTTTCTGGATTAGAAAGAAAGATTGAAACAGAACAAATTGGATTAGAGTGTTCGCCATTCTGGCCCATCAGTGTTGGGTACCCCTGCTAGAGTGTGTCTGTGTGTGTGTGTGTGTGTGTGTGTGTGTGTGTGTGTGTGTATATATATATATATATATATATATATATATATATATATATATATATATATATACACGCGAAGCAGCAGCCTACTTTCATCCATCCATCCATCATCCAATCCTTCATTGCCCCATGAGGAGCGTAGGAGTCCGGGGCTAGGCAGTTGGTCCCGACATTTAAGATGAGAGTGACCAGCCTCACTCATCCCTGAGTGGCATTACATGAGCAATCAACCCAAACCACCCCTTGAATATAAACCTTCACCGGCTCAATCCGACTGGAGCGCAATAATTATCCACTAAACCACCAGGCGCCAAAATTTGGTTGTATGGTTACCACCCAGCGTAGTAAATGGTTTCCTGGTGCACATGAAAACGGTTTGGCTTGTCACTCAGTGTAGAGTCACCCACAGGCTGAAGGAAGTGGAAAGAATGAAGGAAGGAAAGACAGAAGAGGGAGTGTAAAGTCACCCGTAGGCAGAAGGACAAGGAAAGAATGAAGGAAAGAAAGACAGAAGAGAATGGAAGGAAAGAAGGATGGAGAGGAAAGGGCAGACACCCGAGAGCAGCACTACATCGAGTGAGTGGATGGTGAGCGCCCCCACCTACCGCAAATCATTTCAATAAATTAAAATGCTCAAGAAGGAGGAAAAGTTGTTCCTGCCGGTAACCTCGTCTCTCACACACGATTCCCACCCACCTTCCAGACACATGAATCACACGTCTGCACTCTGAGGCATGGCAGTGGTGCGTTAATTATCATATTTAGCTTGCAGTTAATGAACCTGATTTTCACGTCTAGTACCATTTACTGTATTGTACACTGCTAATTTCCTCCTTGACCTTATTTCAGCCAACATTATTATTTTGGGAGGTTGATGGAGCACCGAATGTTGCGGGTTGTGAAGTATATCTGTGACTAAAAGAATAAAAGACTGCCTAACTGATCCTTCTAACACTAATAAGAACAAACCAATGGTTCCTCCTCCTCCTCCTCCTTGTCCTCCTCCTCCTCTTCTTCCTTCTTCTCCTCATTCTCATCCTGAGTTTAATTCTAGCGATCATTCAGTTGTAGAGTTTAATATTACTACTGAAAAAGTGAAAGAAACAGACGCAAAGAAAAAGTCCCAGATTATCGCAGAGCGGATTTCACCAGGCTCAGAGAGCTACTTACAACTATTAATTGAAATCAAATGTCTGAAACAGCTGACATAAACCAAACGTGTGAAATATTCACCAAAAAATTTAGTGAGGCGGTAGTCATGTTTGCCTCTACGTAATAGGCGTCCAGCTGGCAATAGTAAACAAGAAGTGGCGGTCCAGTGAAATTTAAAGTAACTTAATAGCCAAAATACAGGCTTACCGTAAACATTAAACCACACAAAAGAATGATAAATTACAGTAAGATAATCGACGCCGCATATCGAAGAGGAGACTTATCAGACAAAGCATGAGAGCACACACAGCTTATACGTGCAAACCAAATCCTAAAGAATTTTACAGTTACATTAGAAAGAAAAATGACTACATCAACGGGCCCTCTAAAAACGAACAGTGGCAAACACACAAAAAAATGAAGTTGAAATGGCAAAATCCTTAAAGAATACTTTGCGTCAGTTTTTACGGTAGAAAACACCATCAGAAGTCTATTGTCGCCAATAAACCAAGCAAATACCACAGTCCTCAGTGACTATATTATCTACAACACTGATACCCTTTCAACCATAAAAAGCAACCATAAACAAGACCCCTAGCCCTGATAAAATATTACCGAGAATTCTCTAAGAAACAAAAAATGAGTTACTGCTGCCACTCTCTGTATTATTCAATAAATCGTTAAATACTGGGAAAGTCCCATGTGAATGGAAATTAACAAATGTACCACCAATTTTCAAAATAGGAAGTAAGTAGCACCAAGGAAATTACAGACCAATCAGCTTAACATCAGTTGTGTGCAAATTAATGGAAACAATCATAAGATAAAATAATTAATTATCTAGAAGAAAATAATATAATTAAAGACTCGCAGCATGGATTCAGACTTCGTCATTCGTGGTTAAGTAACTTGTTTGACTTCTTTCATGACGTTAACAAATCATATGAGTACTCAAGTGCAGTAGATATAATTTACCTTGACGTTCAGAAAGCATTTGACACTGTCCCTCACAAGCACCTCGTAAGCAAAATAGAAGTCCATGGAATAAAAGGATATAGGCTACGCTGAAATGGTTACAAGACTGGCTTTCACACCGAAAACAGTGAGTTGTGATAAATGGGAGGAAATCCAAATGGTGTGATGTGATTAATGGCGTTCCCCAGGGCTCTGTACTTGGATCGATACTTTCTATTATCCATGTAAATCACACAGATGAGGATCTAAATTGTAAAATATCCAGATTTGCATACGATACTATAATAACCAATAAAGTAACATCAAAGTTACAGTGGCAGCAGTTACAAAATTACCGTAATACATTGGCAAGCTGGGCAGAAAAAATGGCAAATGAAATTCAGCATAGAAAAATGCAAAGTACTTCATACTGGAAATAACAACGTCCATGCAAATTACAAAATGCACAATATCCAGTTATCAAGTACAGAAAATGAAAAGGACCTAGGTATGATAATATCAAATGACCTAAAACCAAGTAAGCAGTGAGCTGAGGAGGTTAAAACTGCAAGCAAGCTGGTGGGTTTTATTGGAAGAACTTTCGAGTTTAAATCAGAAAAAGTCATACTTGCCTTATACAATTCGCTAGTCATCTCGAGTATTGTGTGCAGTTCTTGTCTCATTACTACAAAAAGGACATAGAAGAATTAAAGAAAATGCAGTACAAAAATGATACCACCACTGAGGAACAAACCATATGAAGAATGCCTAGAAGAACTTAAAATATTTATCCTGACGAAACTCACGTTAAGAGGTAACCTAATCGGAGTTTACAAAAAATTGTGGGAAAGCGTTTTCAGTCCCATGAAGCAAGTTACTTCTTCTTCAACAAAGTCGTAAATATCTGGAACAGATTACCCCCAGGTACCATAAACAGTATCTCAGTTAAGACATTTAAAAACAAAATGGACAAGTATTTGTACGAGAATCCTCGGCTGACTCTGTTTCTGTCCAAATAACTTACTCTTACCAACTACTTGTAAGTTCATTTCCCTCCTGTCTACAAGACACCTCAAAAACTTAATGTACCCATACATAGCATTGCATCATATCATTATATATTTTTCAATTTATCAAATGCAAATAAAGAAATATAAGCACAGACTAGGATCTGCACAGATAGCCCTGAGTTAACGGTCACTAGTCACTACTCTCACACTCGACCTATGATGGGCTGTGGATCACTGAGGGTCCCTGTTAGTTAGGTGACCACCATTGGGATTTTTTTTTTTTTTTTTAATGTAGCTGGGGCCACTGTTTCAGGGGGTAACTTGTGTACTTGTCTCACATGAGAGAGGTCTTTGTCACAGTGAAGCGAACGGAGCTGGGGCCTGATTGACTGCTGCCTACCTTAAAAGCGCCAGGCAAGGCTGCCACACCACCCCAGAACAAACACACTGTGCACTGTGCAATTTCCACATTATGTCTACAGACGCCCCGCAAACTCAACGTACCCCTATATATTGTCATGCCGTAGTTATTTGTTTATTTGATTACTTTCTCTGTCAGGTACCTTATAGATAAAGTATTATAGAATGTAAGTTTTCCTTTTCAGTCTTTCCATGTCAGTTTTTCCATGCTGCATGCTAGTCCTTCTTCCATTTTCTGGAGGGTTTGGAGGCAGGGGTAGCCTTCTTGCTTTATTATCCTTATCCTTCAGCATGTAGAATTAGATCTTGTAGTTATAGTCAACTCTTTAACAAGCAGCCTCGAAAGGACTACAAGGTTTGTTGCTGTTTGCTTTCGTTTCTATTATATTCCCTTTGTATTCCTCCTCCTCCTCCTCCTCCTCCTCCTCCTCCTCTTCATTTTTGCTTATCATCATCATTGTCATCATCATCATAATCATCAGCATCACCTCCACTTTTTCCTCTTCTTCTTCTTCTTCCCAGCCAGTCCAACAACTGTGCTTCCTACTGGAAAACTCGCCGAAACCGATTTATGGAACCGTATGCTTCTGATCCGAGTAGGGAACATTTAGTGGCCTCTATATATTAGCACTAGCAATAGTCAGTCTTCACCTCAGTATCATATAAATGAGAACCATATAAAGTTCTGTTTAGCCATTGCCTCGCCATATATTTTAAATAAATATTCTGTTGTTTCCCCACTCTTATTTTTTTGGGGGGAGAGGAAATTATATTTTTCTCTATTTTTCGATTCACACTTCATTTTGTCTTGACTAGCCACTATTTTATACAATGGGCAACGCATAATACTTCGTAGATATGTTTCCCCATATTGTTCTCACTTTGTCCTTCACAAATTTTACTTTCCTCAGGTAATTTCATTTCACATTTTCCCTGCGCCGCTCTTCCACCTCACATCTTTCCCCTCATCCTCGGTTCCCTTAGTCTCTAAGATTTGCCATGTGGGAAGAATGAGGAAAAGTCTCATTTTAATCTGAGAAAGAGAATTGCCATTAGCAGCGAAAAGAAAGTGGGTATGATGATGCAAAAATGTATCAGGATTAAATGCAACTTTAATCGTGGTAGAAAAATGTATGAAGTTGAGAGAAAAAAATAATCGTGCACCTAGGTATTTCAGTTCAGAAATTTATGCGTAATATAACAGTGAATGATCTGACAGAATAAAGGAATAGATTTGTCCTAACTCTACATTCTATATTGGAGACTGTCACTAGTTTTAAGTGTGTGGACTGTAAAATTTGAAAATATAAGAAGTTAGCTTGAAACATATAAGGTAGCTCGATATTTTTTTCAATATGAATACTGAACGATGCAGTTAAGTATATTTGTCCACTCCTTTAATTTTTACAGTGACCACTTTATCCCTCAAGGCAGCTCATTACATTTCTCATTAAGAAAGAAAGAAAGAGATTAAATAGCCATTGTTTTTATTCCTTTAGGGAGAGGAGTCTGTCGTTTGGCAGTTGACTGATTGAACTTTCCTGAGGTTTGGACCAGCAAGTGATATAATGAATGCAAAGATTACCAGGTGACGTAATTCAAGAAGAGGTGATAACCGCCTGCCAGTGATCTCGCCACTCATCATTTTCCAGCATTGTTCTTCCACCCCCAATTCTCACCCTTCTACTGTGCAACACATCCTCACCTTTCCTCACCAATGTTGCATTCAAAGCTCAGTAATGCTTTACCCTACATTTATCAGTCTCATCCTCTCCTTGCTGTTGCCTCACCCAGCCCGCATAACTGTCACACCCTGCCTTCCCCAATGCTTCAACAACCTTCACCACTGCCTCACCAACTCTCGGTATTATCTCAACCGACCCTCACAATTGTCTCACCCAACCCTCACAACTGCTTCATCCTACCTTCACCACTGCTTCACAATGTCTTTACCACGGCCTCTTCTATCTCTTACCGCTGCCTCGCCCTCATCTGACTATTGACTCATCCTGTCTCGTCTTAGGTCATCAACTCATATCATGATTGGTTATACTTTATTCTGTCTCGTTCAGTTTTTCCCCTGGATTCATATAAAAATGGAGGCCAGTATTTATAAACATACTGAAGTGTAACTTTACATGACTGCTGTGAGACTAGAATCTAATATACTATAGCATTAACCGTGTGTGTGTGTGTGTGTGTGTGTGTGTGTGTGTGTGTGTGTGTGTGTGTGTGTGTGTGTGTGTGTGTGTTCTTACTTAATTGTTCTTACCTAATTGTATTTTTACAGAAATGAGACAAGCTCGTACGTCCCGTGTATTAAACCATTTTTATCATACTTATCCTTAAATTTATAAAGAGTTTTGGCACGAACTATTTCATTCGGCAGCGCATTCCGCTGATCATTTGTCCTATTTGGGAAACTGAATTTACTTACGTCTTGCTCACCTCTCTTTTTATGCTTTTTGTTTTCAGTGTCCTCTTGCTGATGCTTCCCCATAGGTACTCATTGATGTCTATTCTTTCTTTCCCTGAGATGTATTTCTATAGCGTCATCATGTTTCCTCTTTTCCCTCTCTTTTGTAGTATTGGTAGGTTCAGTTTTTCTAGTCTTTCTACATAGCTTAGATCCTTCAAGCTTGGTACCCATCTTGTAGCAGCCCACTGTACTTTTCAATCTTATCTATGTGTTTTTTGAGATGAAGATTCCAGACCACTGATGCAAATTCGATGGTTGGTCTGATGAATGAGCTAATTATCTTTCTCGGCATGCCTTCATTTATATATGTGAATGCTATTGTCATATTAGCTAGCAGTGTGTGCATGTTTCTTACCTTCTCATTTATATGGTCTGCCTGAGAGAGTCTGTTACTGATAATCACTCCTAGGTCCTTCTCCTTTTCTGATATGTGTAGGGTTGAACTTGCTATCTTATAATCCCGAACTGGTCCTTTTCCATTTTTACCAAAATAAATTACATGGCATTTGTCCATAATGACTTCCATTTGCCATCTATTGCCCCATTCATGAAGCTTGTTTAATTCTTCTTGTTGCTCTCTGCAAGAGTCTGTTTGTAATTCGCCTTTGTATTTTTGCATCATCAGCAAACGTATTTACATAGCATCCCATTCAGATGTCCCTGTCTATATCATTAAAATATACTAAAAACATGATTGGTGACATCACTGACCCCTGTGGAACTCTGCTAGTCACTTCCTTCCATGATGAGTAATTACTCCATAGTACTGTTCTGATTTCCCCTTTCTGAGAAAATCCTGCATCCAACAGAACAGATTACCTTGGATTCCTCCTTGATGGTACAGTTTCCATAAAAGTCTTTGGTGCGGTGCTCTGTCAAATGCATCCTTAATATCAAAATAGATACCGTCCACCATCCTTCTCTTTTCCGCAGTGTTTCTGCAACTGTATCATAGTAGCTTAATAGATTTGTAACACATGAGTTTCCTTTTCTAAAACCGACCTGTCTTTCTGTTATCATATTGTAAACCATAAATTTTTCTCATTAGTTTTTCTAGTACCTTCCATACAACACTTGTCAGAGATACTGGTCTATAGTTGCGTGGATTCTGTTTATTTCCTTTCATCAATAGGGGACCAATGTTTGTTTGTTTGTGTGTGTGTGTGTGTGTGTATGTGTGTGTGTGTATATGTTTATGCGTGTCTGTATCTTACTGAGTCAGTCTCCCTCTCTCTTTCTATCTCTCTTTGTTTGGGCCAGCGTGTGTGTGTGTGTGTGTGTGTGTGTGTGTGTGTGTGTGTTTGTGTTTGTCTGTCTGACTGTCTGTTTATCCGTGCTTCTCTCTCTCTCTTTCTCTCTCTCTCTCTCTCTCTCTCTCTGTATGTGTGTGTGTGTGTGTGTGTGTGTGTGTGTGTGTGTGCGTGTGTGTGTGTGAGTCAGTTGCTTGGATGGGTGTAGTTGATGAGGTTGAGTTGGTGGGTGTGGTAGTTCGGTGCATCGCCAGGGTGGGTGGACAGTGGTAATGGTGGAGGGGGTGCGGACCTTTATTGGGTGTGGTGTGTTGAGTGGCTTTGGGTGGGTTGTAGGGGTAAACGGGTTAGTGAGTGGATGCGTTTGGTGGGCTGAGTGGGTGAGTGGCTGGATATGTGGGTGATCAGGGTGGGGTCGGTTATTTAGGTTTGGATAGGATAAGTTTGATGGATAAGTCGGGTTCAAATAGGTGAATGGGGTGGCGGAGTGAATGAGGTTGGGTAAGAAGGGTGGTTGGGCATGTGAATGGGCGGGTGGGTCGGTGGGAAGATTGGGTGGGCAGGGTGGGCGAGTGTTCAAGGAGAGGTGGGACGGTTGTGTGGGTGAGTGCGATTGATGGCATTGTTGGGTGACCAGAGTGGGTCGAATTCGTGAGTGGGAAGGGTGGGTGGAATTTGTGAGTGGTGGGGGTGGGTGGTAGGGGTCGGTGGGCAAGACAGGTTGTTGGGATGTGTGGGCAAAGTAGGTCACCAGGGTGAGTGGGCACCGTTGGTCACCAGGATGGGTGAAACGATTGCGTGGTCGGGATGCCCTGGGTGGGTAGTTGGATTGGGTGGCTGGATGAGTTCAGGGTGGAGAAGTGAATGAGTAAATGTGTTGAGTGGCATTGTTGGGTGAGCTTCATGTGTCGTATTCTTGGGTTAGCAGGGTGGATAGCAGGGATCGATGGGCTGGGTGGGTGGCAGGGGTGAGTTCGGCAGGTTGTGTTGGATGGGTTGAGTGGGTAGGTGGATAAGTAGGTGGGTATATATGTGGCTGTCCTAATGACAGGGCAAGAGAGGGATTTATCTGACCAAATAACATTTAACTGTTACTTGGCTTTTGGTCTATCGCTTAGAAAACGTTGGATAAATATTTCGAAGCCAAACTCTATATATATATATATATATATATATATATTTTATGTGTCCGACTCTAGGCATAGGCTTCACAGCCTGCTATCAAGGCCCAGCAGTCCTCCTACATACCATACACCTCTACATGTCACCACTTCGGCGCTAACACCCACCGTCCACATTGAATACATGCTAGGGCTGTCTCATACAGGACTGGTGTATTGGTATTAGCGGGGGTATTTTTACGACATGTCGGCGGGTCTTGTGGTAGATCAGTAAAGCCTGATTTCATGAAATTCAAATCCTTAAACTGTTCCCTGCCCCAGCCGGGATTCGAACCTGGGTCCGTAAGGACTGCAGGCCACCTCTCTACCGATTGAGCCACCGCCTCCCCCCATTGTGCAGTAATCTGGTAAAACTTCGATATAATCGCTTCTCATGGAACAGAAGATGGATGTATGCACTTGAAAATACACTTAATAGTAAAATAAATAAAAGTAACATTACATGCGGCAAGACATGGGATTGAGCAAAGCTTCATATCTCCGATCCATCAGGCTAACGAATCAGTGTTTTGGTGGGGGTAAGGAAGGGGAGTTAGGTGGTAGACGTGTGCGATTAACCTGACCTCTAATGACAGATTATCCTATACCACTAATTTCTGTCCAGAGTTGTACAACTAAAATGTACTATAGCAGTAGCTGTGTGTCTGTGAGTGTAATTACTTGCGTTTGGACAATTTGATTTCCATCCCCGAAGCTGCAAATAACACGATCAATTGGTTAGCTGCAAAAAATCCAAGTGACAACATTAGACTAGAACAGCACATAAATGGACCATCAAGTGCGAGAGGCCGGTAAGGCCCACGAGCACTTGTCTAATATACTATAGCAGTAGCCGTGTATGTGTGTGTGTGTGTGTGTGTGTATTTTGGGCACCAAAATTGGCACAAAATTCGCAAAAAATTCGCTGATGTGAAAAAACTTGGTCTCATCACGATTGAACAACTTTTACTATATTTAATGAGCAAACAAATTTTGACCAAAACATCCCACTCCTAGCGCCCGGTCGGTTGCCGTGGCAGAGTGGTTAATATCTCGGACTTGCATGCAGACAACTTAGGGTTCATTCCCGAAGTTGCAACTAACACGATCAATTGGTTAGCTGCAAAAATCCAAGTGACAAAGTTAGACTAGAAGAGCATATAAATGGACCATCATGGGCCCCTTGATGTAGTCTTGACAGCCGATAGTGACAACGTTAGACTAGAACAGCACATAAACGTGACTCGGATTACCTGAAATGATCGTAACGTGCGCACGAAGAGTGAGGAAATGAATGAAAGCATCGAGGAAATGTGTGCAAAGGATGAGAAAGCGAGCACGCAGCACGAAAGCCCTCTGCAGGAGCAAGTGTGAGACGGCCCAAAGGGCCCACGAGCACTTGTATACTACTAATTCTGTAACAGTAATCTGTTATCTAGCTGACTTTCATATATATATATATATGGCATATAATGTCAGTGATACGTTTCAAGAATTAATATAATCATTTGTTTTAAGTTGGTAGCCTATGCACATGCATATCAGTGAGGCAGCTGTTTGTTTGTTTTGTATGTGTGTGTGTGTGTGTGTGTGTGTGTGTGTGTGTGTGTGTGTGTGTGTGTGTGTGAGAGAGAGAGAGAGAGAGAGAGAGAGAGAGAGAAATAAAACAATCTTTATGACTCCCCAATAAATAAAAATAATGGTCAGGATCCAAGTGCTCGTCCAAGCATAAAATATTTCTTACTTGCCATCTTCTCATCTTGTCTAATTGCTTAATTCTCAAAATTGCATTGTCAGGCTTCTTTATATATGGTAACCTTCATCACTGAAATCACTCTTACAAAACGTCAAATAATAACAAATTAGATCAACAATATCCTTTACAAATTTTGTCCCTTGTATAATTTTCCATGTTCCTTAACTATAAGACTGCATGTAATTTTACCCCTTTTTAACCGGTGTAAAATAACAGTGGCAATCTCTTTATTTATTCTTAGTAATAAGTTATACCATCAGAGCATTGTGATGAACCATATACCGCTAAAATATTTCCTATGATTTTTTTTTTTTTTTAATGCGGGGAAGAAGGAACCAAAGGCCATGAGCCCGCAGTAACAGTTCCCTCCAAAAGAAAAACAAAATACAATATAGAGCCAAATTTAAGATCCGATCATTTTGAGATGCCAAGACACACTGCGTTTGAAAGACTGGAGATCATAGGCAGCAGGAAATACAGACGGAGGGAGACAGTTCCAGAGCTGACCTGTTGCATAAATGAAAGACTGGGAGTAACGGTTAACTCTTGCATTAGAGAGTTGGACAGAAAAAGGATGAGAGTTTGCTGCCAGACGGGTGCTACGCGCCCGTCTTAGAGGTGGAGGAATGCAAGCAGACAGTTCAGAGGAGCAGTGACCATTAAAGTAGCGATAGAAAAGAGATAAAGATGCAACAGTGCGGCGAAAAGACAGAGGTTGAAGGGAGTCAGTAAGAGGAGGAGAGTTAATGAGACGAAAAGCCTTTGACTCCACCCTATTGAGAAGAGCTGTATGTGGGGAGCCTCCCCACACATGAGAGTTGTACTCCACACAGGGGCGGATAAAACCCCTGTATAGAGTCAACAATTGCGCAGGGGTAAAGAAAGAGCGGAGTCGGCTTAGCACACCCAATCTCTTGGAAGCAGATTTTACAAGAGATGTAATATGATCTTTCCAAGATAAGTCCTGAGCAAATGAAACCCCAAGCATGTTCAAGGATGATGCAGGATTAAGCTGAATATTATTAAACATTAGTGGGTATACCTGTGGAAGATTTTGTCGGGTTGATAGGTGTAAGAACTGAGTCTTGGATGCATTAAAGACAACCATATTATTTTTACCCCAGTCAGAGATTCGAGCCAAGTCAGACATTAGGTGTGCCATAGCCTCATCCCTTGTTTGTTGAAGTAACTGTTGAGATGGGCGTTGCGGGAACTGAATGGAAAGTTGAAGGGTGGAGTCATCAGCGTATGAGTGGATAGGGTTAGATGTACAGCTTAGAAGATCATTGATGAATAAAAGAAAGAGAGTTGGTGATAGGACAGAGCCCTGAGGAACACCACTGTTGATAGATCTAGGAGAAGAACGATGGCCGTCTACAACAGCGGCTATAGAACGACCAGAAAGGAAGCTAGCGATGAAGGCACAGATAGAAGGATAGAAACCGTAGGAGGGCAGTTTGGAAATTAAAGATTTATGCCAGACTCGATCGAAAGCCTTTCAGATGTCAAGTGCAATGGCAAAGCTTTCGCCAAAGTCCCGAAAGGAGGATGTCCAGGAGTCTGAAAGGTAGGTGAGAAGATCGCCAGTGGAGCGTCCCTGACGGGACCCATACTAACGATCGGAAAGAAGGTTGTGATAGGAAAGATGCCTTAAAATTTTTCTATTAAGAACTGACTCGAAAACTTTTGAAATACAGGACGTTAAAGCAATTGGACGATAGTTGGAGGGTTGGGAGTGGTCACCCTTCTTTGGGACTGGCTGAATGAGAGCAAACTTCCAGCAAGAAGGAAAGGTACAAGTTGACAGACAAAGACGAAAGAGTTTGCCTAGGCAGGGTATAAGCACAGAAGCACAGTTCTTGAGAACAACAGGAGGGACCCCATCAGGCCCATATGCCTTGTTAGTACTGAGGCCAGTGATGGCAGAAAATACATCAACTGAAGAAATTTTAATGTCAGCCATGAGGAAGTCAGAGGGGGGAAGTGATGGAGGAACAGCACCGGAATCGTCTAAGGTAGAATTGGAGGAGAAAGTCTGTGCGAAGAGATCTGCTTTATCAGTAGAAGAAATAGCTACAGAACCATCAGAGTAGAAAAGAGGAGGGAAGGATGATGAGGTAAAGTTGTTAGAAAGATTTTTGGCAAGATGCCAGAAGGAGCGGGAAGAATTCGAGTTGGAGAGTTGAGAGCATTTAGTATGGATGAAATTATTTTTAGTAGAGCGAAGAACAGACTTAGCACGATTCCGGGCAGAAACGTAAAGATGATGTGATTCAGGGGTGGGTTGGCTCCGGTACCTTTTGTAGGCCCTCTCCTTGTTGCGGACAGCATTAGAACAAGCGTGATTAAACCAAGGCTTTCTTGCGTTAGTCAAAGGATATGAGAAAGGAATGTATGCTTCCATGCCTGAAAGAATAACCTCCGTAATGCGCAAGGCGCACTCAGATGGCCCACGGCCATGGAAGCAATAATCATTCCAGGGAAAATCAAAGAAGTACTGCCTGAGGGCCTCCCAGTCTGCGGCTCCAAAATGCCACAGACGACGTTTCCCTGGAGGGTCCACAGGCCGTACCGGAGTGATAGGACAGGTTAAGGTAATAAGGTTGTGATCGGAGGAGCCCAACGGAGAGAAAAGATTAACAGAGTAAGCAGAAGGATTAGTTGTGAGGAAGAGGTCAAGTATGTTGGAGCTCTCTCCAAGGCGGACAGGGATATGGGTAGGGTGCTGTACAAGCTGCTCTAGGTCATTAAGGATAGAAAAGATGTAGGCTTATTCACCAGGTGGATCTGTGAAATGAGAGGAGAGCCAAAGGTGGTGGTGAACATTGAAATCTCCAAGAATGGAGATTTCAGAGAAAGGAGAAATGGATAGAATGTGTTCCATCGTAGAAGTAAGATAGTCGAAGAATTTTTGATAGTCAGTAGAATTAGGGGATAAGTAAACAGCACAGATATATTTAGTCAGAGAATGACAGGAAAGCCGAAGCCAGAGTGTGGAGAATTCAGAAGAATCAAGTTCAGGAACACGAGAGCAAGATAAGTCGCTGCGTATATATACACAACAGCCACCTTTGGCTTTGAAATGAGTATAGAGAAAGTAGGAGGATACAGAAAAGGGTTTGCTGTCAGTTGCCTCAGACAGCTGAGTCTCCGTTAGAAAAAGAAGGTGAGGTTTAGAGGAGGAGAGGTGGTGCTCAACAGAGCGAAAGTTAGACAAAAGGCCGCGAATGTTGCAGAAATGAAGAAGAAGAGAGTCAGACAGTGGTTCCATGCACCTTGAGTCGTCACCGGGAGAGGGGCAGATGGTGGGGGCATTTATGGTCTCCCCCCCTGGGGACTCTGAGGCTTGATAAAACGAAACATTTTTGGTAAATTTTGAATAGGAAGTGTAGTGTGTACATGCATTTGCTTAACAAATGTTTGTGTCCTTTATTACATTTAACCCGCTGACTCCCATTGACGTATATATACGTCCACACGTTTTGTCGCTGACTCCCGTTGATGTACATAAACACGCAGCAGTTGCAAGGTCCCTAATTTGCACAATTTTCAAATTTTGTGCGTGATTTTTGGTACATATACACAGGACACCTTCCTCTACAAGATGCCAGGGAGGACAATGCCTTACCCCACATGACATCCCCCCCCCCTGCATCCCATTGTCTCGGCAATTCACCTGTTACCAATGACCTGGCCAGTAAAGACACGTTGTGCCACGATACGAAATTCAGGGCCAGAGTGATTCCCCAATCGATGACAATGTGGAACACAATGATTACATAGCATTAGAGGAAGAAACAGTCAGAAATGATGATCAGGTTATGTTGCCAAAAAAGGTCAAGTATGTTGATGTGTTTGGTGAGTGGAACAGTGTTTATATTGACTTTATTACTGTGTGAAAACCAATATACTCTCGTACTACATATAAATTCATACCAAATAAATAAATAAAAAATGGTTATGAGTGGTGTGGAATAGTTACCCTCCCATAGAACTAGTTTTCTTTCAAGCCAGCCTGATAGAAAACCCAGTAAGGTAAGGGGTACTGGTACCTGTATCGAGTATTTTAAACCTCAGGTAAGCAATTACTCTATGAATTTTTTATGTTTCTCACCATACGCGGAGGTTTGAGCCAATTTTTTTTTTTTTTTCCAAAATTGATCAGGATTGGGAGGAGTCAATGATGGAAAATCAATAGGGACGGGGCGGGTTAAATAAAATGAAATTTCCATTCTTAAAGATATTTTTATGGTTTTAAATATAGACTTGAAAAAAAAAAAAACTTTTTCTTCAGTAAAGTACGCTTTGTGAGCAGGTGATCAGCAAGTAAGCACCATGCCATCACAATTTCCCTCTGATATAAAATTATACGAGGAATCTTCGATGTTAAACTTGCTAAAGTTGATGCCAAAAAAACACAATGTTATGACGGAAAATCTATTTAATTTTGATTTCATAATTGAGACGTTCACTGATTAGAGCCGAACACTTCTTTAGAAAACTCGAGATTCCAGAAGTTCCTGTACCTTTATAGGTGAATTTTCAGTTGATAACAAAATTTATTGAGTGAATGAATCATATGTAGAAAGAATTTCAACTCTACTTCACAAAGTTATTAGCTTCTGCTTAGCTTGATGTTCGGGTCGGGCCAGGCAGTTCGTCAGTTTCTTAGTAATCCTGGTAACAAACAGACATACAAACAACCGTATAAACAAACGTCGGCAAAAACATAACTCCTTCGCAAAGGTAATAATAAAAAAGTTAATAATAATAATAACTACAAATCTAATCGTCAGAGACTATTAACGACCTTCACCTATGAGAATATTGCTGACAAGCACAGTTTATGTCTTTTTGTAATAACTCAAAAACCGTTCTTAAAATTGCCTCCAGAAAGTATACAGAAATGATCCAGGAGCAGACAAACATCTAGAGCGAAGTGTCCCATAAATGTGTTGGTTTTTCCTTTATGGAAGAGCAGTTGAAAAGTGGGGTGTCTGAATTATCATAAAGCAATCAGTGAATGACTTTCAAATCTTTTCCATACGAATGTTTGGTAAATAATTTTATTGTGGGATTTCCTTCAATGTTCATCTATTTAGATATATCTGAAGTAAACTGAGGTTGAAAATTCATGATTTTCGGACTTTTTTAGACCTGTTACCTTGAAAAGTAGTTAAAGGTCAATGAAACTGGGCCACTTTAAGAGAGTGGTGCTGTACATCATCAATAAGTATGATGAAAATCGGAGATGAAAAGTGACAACAATAATAATGATGATAAGAGTAATAATAATAATTATTATTATTATTATTATTATTATTATTATTATTACTATTAATATAACTAGAAAGCACGCAGAGAATGCATACCTCTGCCAATGCCATTATCAGTAAAAAGGCTCCGGATCCAGATTTGGAACCATCCCAAAATTTAACCTTCCTTCCTTCCTTAGCCCATGACGAACCCTTCCAGAAAATTTCATGAAATTTCGTTCATAACTTTTCGAGTAATCCTGTTAACGGACAGATAGACAAACAAACAAACAAACCAATGCAGGGTATAACCTCCTTGGCAGAGGTAATCTATCTATCTATCTATTGCCAGAAGCCTCAATCCCGTTTGGGGTGGCCACAAACAAATCGCCTCCAAGTCGCCCTGTCCCCCACCATTTCACTGCCCTGCTCCCAACTCACACCCCCCTCTCTCATATACCTCTCCACCCCATCCCTCCATCTCATCCTCGGCCTCCCCCTCCCTCTTCCCCCCTCCACCTCACTCACATACACTCTCTTCGTCAGTCTTTCACCCTCCATCCTCTCCACATGGCCAAACCACTTCAGTGTGTTCCTCATAACGCTTCCTATCACATCCACATCAACACCACAACGCTCCTATACATCTTCATTCGTCAGCCTGTCTCTCCAAGTGACTCCACAGGCTCCTCTTAAATAACTCATTTCCACTGCTCTCACTCTTGACTTGTGTCCTTCCAACAATGTCCAAGCTTCACTTCCGTACGTTAGAGTTGGTATCACAATACTGTCATGTAGTAACTTTTTCACTTCCATGCTCACTTCCCGGTTTCTTATCACTGCTTTCAAAGAACCAGCAACCTTTCTTCCCTGCTGTACCCTTTCAAGCACTTCACCCTCCAAACCTCCATCCTTACTCATCACACTACCCAAGTACTTAAACGTACATTTTCCAATTACTCACCATCCAACCTCGCTGTACATTCACTAACTTCACCTCTCTCAAAGACCATCACTTTACTCTTCCCTACATTCACCTTTAGATTCCGTTTTTTACACACTCTCTCAAACTCATCCACCAAGCCTTGCAGCTCCCCTTCGTCTTCACTCAACAACACAGTATCATCTGCAAACAACAGTACAGGGAGTTTCCAAACACTATCCTCTCTCACCAGGGCCACTCCAACATCCACTACCCTACCTTGTACCTCTTTTATTACCCCATCCATATACAGATTGAACAACCATGGAGACATGACACATCCCTGTTTCAAACCAACTTTCAAAGAGAAAAATTCACTTAGTTCACCATCCACACGCACTGCAGCCTTCGCACCATCGTACATACTCTTCACAGGATTCAACAACTTCCCATCTACTCCATATATTCTTAACACCTTCCACAATCCTTGTCTATCCACCCTGTCATATGCTTTCTCCAAATCCATGAAAGCCGCATACAACTTCTTTCTCTTCTCCAGAAACTTTTCCACTAAAGATCTAAGAATGAATATCTGTTCTACACAACCTCTTCCCTTCCTAAAGCCTCCCTGTTCTTCTCCAACTAATTTCTCAGTTCTTTCTCTAACTCTGTCTATAAGTATCCTACCATACACTTTTCCTATTATACTAAGAAGACAAATGCCCCTATGATTACCACACACTTCTTTTTCCCCTTTTCCTTTGTACAAGGGAATAATTATACCTGACTTCCAATCCTCCGGGACTCTACCTTCCTCCCAGGCCAATCTGCACATCTTCCACATCCATTCTACTACTATCTCTCCCCCATGCTTCAGCATTTCACCACACACTCCATCAATTCCTGGGGCTTTCCCCGATTTAACTTTCTTCATTGCTTCCACAACTTCTATCCTACTGATTTCTTCCTGTCTTCTCACCTCCCTCCTTCTCCCAGCCATTCCCCAGCCACTTATACTCGCATTACTTCCATCCTCTACGTTCAACAATTCCTTAAAGTGTTCTCTCCATCTGCTCACTTTTTCTCCCTTCACTAGTAATCTACCATTTTTATCTTTCACTCCCCTGCTAACTTCACTTCCACCCTGTCTTACTCTTTTCACCTCTCTCCAGAACATTTTCTTACAGTCCCTCTACTTTACACTCAAGTTCCTTTCAAATTCCTCATCCACTCTCTTCTTACTCTCTCTTTCTTTCTACATATAACTCTCTCTTCCGCCTCTCAACTTCTTCCACTCCCCTATTTCTCATCCATTCATTGTAATAATAATAATAATAATAATAACTAGAAAGCAGACAATGGATACCTCCGCCAATGCCATCCCCATTATAGAAGAACCTGATCCTGATTCGTGAATATAGGATCCGGATCCGGTTCCACATCCGCCTCCAAATTTAATGAATTCTTTCCTGGTCCATGGCCCTCCTTTCCAAAAAATTTCAATGATATTCATTTGAGAACTTTTGTAGATATTGTGCCGGATCCGGCCCAAAATTTAATCATTTCTTCCTTGGGCCATGGCCCTCCCTTTCATATAATTTCACCAAAATCCGTTCATAATGTTTGTATTAATCCTGCTAAAAGACAAGCAAACAGACAAACACACCAATGCTGGGTATAACGTAATCTCCTTGGCGGAGGTAATAATAATAATAATAATAATAATAATAATAATTAGAAAGTGTTCAGAGGATGCATACCTACGTCAATGCCATTGCCATTAAAAAGTATTCGGATCCGGATCCGTTGATGTAGGATCCGAATCTGAACCAGGATCTGCCCTCAAATTTTATCAATTCTTTCTTCGCCTAAGATCTACCGTTGCACAAATATTAATTGCAATACACTAAGAACTTTGGAGATATTGTGTGGGATACTCCGGATGCAGATCCACTCCAAAATTTAACTTCTTCCTTGCCCCATGGCCCACTCATCTAAAAAATTTCTTCAAAATCCGTTCATAACTTTGTAAGTAATCCTGCTAACTGATCCGTGGATATAGGATCTGGATCAGCATCTGCCCCCAAATTAAATAAATTCTTTCTTGGTCCATGGTCCATCTTTTCACAAATTTTCATTAATATTCACTGAGAAAAAAAAATAGATATATTGTTCAGGCTACTCCGGATCCGGATCCAGCCCAAAAATCAATGACTTCTTCCTTGACCCATGGCCCACCCATCCACAAAATTTCATCAAAATCGATTCATAACTGTTTGAGTAATCCTGCTAACAGACAGTCAGACAAACAAACAAACAAACAAATGCAGGCAAAACAAACCTTCCTTGCGGAGGTAATAATATTAATAATATTAATAATAATAATAATAATAATAATAACAGCAACAACAACAAAACAACAAAACAACAACAATAATAATAATAATAATAATAACAGCAACAACAACAAAACAACAAAACAACAACAACAACAATAATAATAATAATAATAATAATAATAATAATGATAATAACAATAATAATAAGATAGGCTCTCAGAGAGCGCATACCTCCGCCATTTCCGTATCCGGATCCGCCCCCAAATTTAATCAGTTCTTTCTCCGCCCATGGCTCACCCTGCCACAAAATTTCATTGAAATGAATTGAGAACTTTTGGAGATTCTGAGCAGTAAGATCCAGATTGGGATCTGTATCCGCCCCGAAATTTAAAGAATTCTTTCTTGGTTCATGGCCCACTCTTCCACAAAATTTCAATGAAAATCATAGAACTTTTGGAGATACTGTGCGGTAGGATCCAGATCCGGATCCGGATCCGACCCCAAATTTAATCATTTGTTTCTTGGTCTATGGTCCACCCTTCTACTAAATTTCATTGCAATTCATTTAGAACTTTTGGAGATATGATGTGAACAAACAAAAAAAATCAAGATCACAACCATTTTTTTTTTTTTTGCTGTTACAGTAACAAACAGACAGACAGAAATCGGATCATTATAGTATACATGTGATAGTTGAGTGGGCCTCTCATATTATCATTATTATTATTATTATTATTATTATTATTATTATTATCATTATTATTATTATTATTATTATTATTATTATTATTATTATGTTGTAATAGCTTGGTGTGCCTGTCACCCACTCACTCAGTGCAGGGCTATGTTTAGTCAAACCTTCACTGAGGGACAAGCCAGAATTCGTAAAACCCAGGAAACCATTTATTGCACTGGGTGTTAAACAGATAACCATGTATTCCCTGTGGGAGTAAACAAAACAGTGCTGGGCAGGTGCGCAAACACTTGCGCAAAGCGCAATTGCGCACCGTTGCACTCCAGTGAATTTAGTTTGCACATTGCACACTGCACGGGACCATGCGCAATATTGCGCTTGTGCATGTGAAAGGGCAGGTGCGCAAGAACAAATTTAGTTGTGCTTGAACAAATAAATTTGCACTTGTGCACCTGCCTTGCACACCTGTCCCTTGGATTGTGCACTGCGCAATCCAAGGGACACTTGGTCTTTGGAGCTTCCCATATGTCTGGACAAGGGATGGGGGAGGCTCGGGAGGGTCATGAGGGATCTGGGAGAGGCGGGAGGGATGGAGGGTATTAGCACATCTTAAAATGCTTCAGCAGAAAAATGTGTTTTAATATATTTTTAAAATTATTATTATTAGTAAATAATAATACATTAAAACACATCATTTATTAAGAGCAGCATATGCAGTACCTTACAAAAATCATTAAAACATATTATTTAAATCAAATATCCACAGCCTAATAATTTAATAGGCTGTGGATATTTGACTTAAATAATATGTTATAATGATTTTTGTAAGGAATTACACATGCTATTGTATATCTATATTGAATTATTAAATAAAACGTCTTGCGAAAATGCAGATAAAAGTAAAACTGTCAATATCACAGCCTTTGTTTCCCCGTCCGGGCTGTCCCTCCACTCCTTAGCCCGCTCACTCCTGTGGTTGAACTTACAAGAGTGAAAAAGCTACTGCATGACAGTATTGTGATACCAGCTCTAATGCATGGAAGTGAAGCTTTGACCTTGTTGGAGGGACAGAAGTCAAGAGTGAGAGCTGTGGAAATAAATGAGTTATATGAGAGGAGTATGTGGAGTTACATGCAGAGACAGACTGACAAATAAGGAAGTGAAGGAGCAATGTGGTGTGGATGTGGATGTGATAGGAAGCGCTAGGAGAAACACACTGAGGTGGTTTGGTCATATGGAGAGGATGGTGAGTGAGAGACTAACGAGGAGAGTGCATGTGAGTGAGGTGGATGCCAAGGATGAGATGGAGGGATGGAGTGGAGAAGTATGTGTGAGAGGGGGGTGTGAGCTGGGAGCAGGGCAGTGAAATGGCGGGGTACAGGGTGACATGGAGGCGATTTGTTGCTTGTTTGTGGCCAGTGGCCACCCCTTACGGGATTAAGGCGTCTGGCAATAGATAGATAGAGAGAATAATAATAAATAAAAGTATGCTAATTTATATAAATATCTCAATATTTTACAGTAATTCCCACAAATGTATGAAAATGGTTTGCACTTGCTCTTAGCAACATTGCGCAAGCTAAATATTAGATTGCGCACTTAAGCAAATTACAAATAATAGAAAACATTAATGATAAGTAAAAGTAAGTATAGTATTTTATTTCAATATCTCAATATTTTACAGTAATTCCTACAAATATAAGCAAATGGTTTGCGCTTGCACTTTGCGATATTGCGCAAGCTAAATATTTGTCAGATTGCGCACTTGCGCTTGCGCAAGGTGGTGAACTGTGGATTGCCTTTTGCGCTTGTCCAAGGTCCTTCTTTGTTTGCGCTGCCCACCGCTGAAACAACAAGTATGGAGTTTGGCTGGGGTTAGCTTACCTCCCTCTCTTTAGCCCGCTGGGAGCCTTGGAGGATTCAGTACCTGACCAGGGCCAGTTAAAAATTGGTTGTTTCATAATGTCGGTATGGAATGTGAGGGGCGTAAATGAGGAGAGTAAGTGGGTGAAAGTGGTTAAGGTTTTTAAGTATGCTACGTATATCACAATGACATTATGTGAAGAACAAACGTGTGAAGTTGAGTGGTGGGAGTGTGTGAAATATGAAAGTTTGGAAAATATTTACTGTCACTTACGTGGTCAGCTCTGATGAGGGGCTTAGCGGCTCGATTCTTTAGCCTAGCATTCATCATGTGTGCCATACACCTCAGCGTGTCATTACTTCAGCGCTAATACCCATTCTCTCTAAAGAATACATGCTCGGACTCTCACATATTGTGTTGGCCTTTTGGTATTATCAGGGACGTTATTTGCAGCGTGTTAATGGGGTTTATAATAGATCAGGAAAGTCTGTTTTAACGAAATTCAATTCCTTAAATTGTTTCCTACTCCAACTGGGAATCGAACCCTCATCCATTATTACAGTATATCACCACTCGACCACGTGGAAGTTGCAAGGAAGGAGTTACATTGCTGATGAGTGATAATAATAATAAACGAAATATTATAAATGTGTCAACTCGATATGTACGTATGTATGTCAAGTTCCATACTGAGAATCTGAAACTGTCAGTTATTGCAGAGTATGTGCCCTGTGATGATAGGGGTGATGTAGAAAAGAAGTTCTGGGACCAGCCAGCTGGAGTGATAGACACCCAGAAGTTGTAAAGTTTGTAATGGGTAGTATGAGCGTGACAAATGACACTCGTCTTGTGAATGATGGAGTGGGACATTCTGGCGTACCAAGGGAGAAGGTTAGTGTAAAGCGACTGAAGACCATGTATCAGAAAGGAGTTCAAGAATTTATGTCATATTTGAACACAAAGATGAAAAGAAATTTACTGTACATGTTGCAGAGGAAATGGAACTGAAAAGAAAGAAAGAAAGAAAAAAAAAAAACAGGCTGATGAAGAGAGGGATAAACAGCCGAAGCGAAAGACTAAAGAACGAGAAGATGAGGAACAAAGAGTGGCAGAGGAATACCTGGTCAAAGTAGCAGAGGAGTACAAGTCAACTGAGATTAAATACATCTGGACAACTAATGGAATGTGTATAGGTAATGTTTAAAATCTGGGACGCCAGGAAGATAGCAACATGATAGGGTTAAGAAAGGTACAGATTGCTGGGATGGAAAGGTTGGAAGAGCAGTGGAGGAATAGAGAAGTGACCAGAGTGGATGCAGGAAATGGGTTCAAATGAAAGAAGAATAAATTATACTTAGAGAAAGAGACTAGTAAGGAGGAGAAAGAAGGATGTAAATGATGATTTTGGAAGAAAAATACGTGAAACTTGCTGTGATAATAAAAAACTATTCTGAAGAAGGTGTGAAAATGCAAAAATAAAGGTAGAATGAAACATAGAGCCATTTCACAATGAGATCTCACCACCCGCGTTGCTGGAAAGTTTTTCCTCAGCACATAATTTTGCACCTCCATTTCTGCTTTAACGGAAATTCAGGATGTAAAACACACCAAACCAAGACAGCCAGCCAACCTCACAACTGAAAACATTACTACTCCGCTCGCTTCGCAACGCGGGAGGCAAGTCAGTGGAATGGTAATATTTTCACTTGTGAGATTGGCTGGCTGGCTCTGTCTGTGTGTGGGTAAACAAGATATCCCATGAACGGCTTGAACTATCAACATGAAAACTTTCAAGGAATCAAGATATGGTCAAAATCTTGGACGAGCTCGAATATGAGCACTCGGGGTCAAGGTCAAGGTCACCAAAGGTCAACTTGACCTTTTGGCAGCCATTTTGGTGACCTTGACCTTGACCCCGAATGCCCATTTTCGGACTCGCCCAAGATTTTGGCCGTATCTTGATATCCTGAATGTTTCATGTTGACAGCTCAAGCCGTTCATGAGATACCTTGCTTACCCACACACAAACAAAACCAGCCAGCCAACATCACAAATGAAAATACCACTCCACTCGCTTCGCAATGGGGGTGGTAATTACAAGGTGTGAGGGATGGAAGTTGAAGAATACTAACCAATGGGAATGAGGTACGGAGCAAATGGAAAGAATATTATGAAAGCCTAGAGAATGAAAATGATGTGACCAGAACAGAACTGCATATGAATTGCCTTCCTGGTGTACAGAAAAGGATCGTATGGCCAGGAAATATATCATTCGCAAAAATGAAGATTGCCATAATGTGGCTGAAGAATGGGAGTGCAGCATATATTGATAAGGTGTATGCAGAAGTAATTTGGTGCAATGGAGAGAGTAGAAAGAAGTGCTTTGTAGACACTGTGTATATAAAAAGCTTGGCTGAGTTAATTTGTACCAATAGTATAGAATGACGTTGTAACTGTACCTCTGTACAAGAATAAATTTGAGTCAGGTGAGTGCAAGAATTACCGTAGTGTGAGTCTCCTGAGTGTTGTAGGAAAGGTAAAAGAAAATAACAGAAAAAGTTAACAAAACCATAACACCAGTTTCCTAAGAAATAATAATGTCATAAGTCAATTTTCAACTGTGATGTTTCTCCTGGAAATCAAATATTGTAAGTCAATTACTGTGGGGTCTTTATTGTGGTGTTATGGCATTGCGAACAATTACTCTAACCTATATTTCTCTTCTTAGCTTTATATTTGCTTAACCCGCCCCATCCTGACGTTTTCTGGGCAGTGGTATGCCCCAGTCCCGACATTTTTGGCTTTTTTTTTTTTTTTTTGGCTCAAACATCCGCTTTTGGTGAGAAACATCAAAAATTCATAGAGAAATCGCTCACCTGAGGTTTAAAATACTCGATCTAGGTACGAGTATCTCCTTACCTGACTGGGTTTTCTAACAGGCTGGCACCAAAGAAAACGAGTTCTATGGGAGGGTAACTATTTTATCCACTCATAAACAGTAATTATTTATTTACTTGGTACGAATTTATATGTAGTACAAGAGTATATTGGTTTTCAAACAGTAATATAGGCATTATAAGCATTGTTTCACTCACTAATTCATCACCATTCATGACCTTTTATTCCCACATTACCTGATCATCATTTCTGACTGTTTCTTCCTCTAATGTTATGTAAACTTTGTCCTCCACATTGTCATCGATTGGAGAATCACTCTGGCCCTGAATGTCTTTATTGGCCAGGTCACTGGTAACAGGTGAATTGCCGAGACAATGGCGTGCAGGGGGGGGGGAGAGGTTATGCGGTGTAAGGCATTGTCCCTGCTTGGCATCTTGTAGAGGAATAGAGGAAGGTGTCCCGTGTATACGTGCCAAAAATCACTCGCGAAAATTGAAAATTGTGCAAATTATGGACCTTGCAATGTTGCCGCGTTAATTCATGTCTCCGGGATATGAGTGCACATCATGTGAGGACGCGGCGGGTTAAAATTGAAAATAAACCAAAACGAATGTGCCCATTGCCTTTTCTGGCATTAACATACCCAATCACTATTGAAATCAACCAAGATCCGTGCCATTCGAACCTAACCTAGACCAATTTCAAATCTTATCCTTACTCATCGAAGAAAACCATCTTCACCCAAATTTCAAATCTGAAAACAGACATCCACTTCCGGCCCTCCGACTGGCTGAATCAAGACCAAAATGCACCAGTAAAAACAAAAGCGTACCGCCTATGACCATAATACACCACCGAGAAACAAAAATGCGTCACTTGTAATGGACAAAACCTACTCAAATGGCCAGTACAGGCACACATTAAAGAGCCCACAATATCGCTTATTTTTAAGTTACAGAAGAAACGTCACAGACGAAAATTAACTTGGTAACGTGCAGTGCATTGACTTTCGTTATTATTTTGTAGGAATTCGATGTTATAGTTTGGTAAAAATTTGTCGAAGTATTATTATAGAGAAACTAAGGGATACTTGTGAATGCCTGGTGAATGACGAACAGGATAGCTTTAGGAATCGAAGCTGATGTAGGGAACAAATTTTTGATAATGAAACAGATAGTGCAGAAGGCCTGCTAGAAGGACTAAAGGATATTTATGACATTTATGGATCTGAAAAAAAAAAAAATACTGCAAAGTAAACAGAGCGATATATGCAATGTTCTGAGTGTGCATGATATGTATGGTAAGAAGCTGAATGCCTTTAATAACTCTTCTTTATGGTACTGAAGCATTTTAAAGGTAGCGGGGCATCTATGTGAATAATTTAAGATAGGTCTTGATGTGAGAGAAGATTGTATATATATATATATATATATATATATATATATATATATATATATATATATATATATATATATATATATATATATATATATATATATATATATATATATATATATATATATATATATATATATATATATATATATATATATTTCTCTCTCTCTCTCAATCTCTCTCTCTCTCTCTCTCTCTATATATATATATATTTCAAATCTGAAAACAGACACCCTCCCTGGGGGTAGGGGGGTTTTCAAGAATACTCCCCCAGTATCCCTGCTTGTCGTAAAAGGCGACTAAAAGGGTTGGCGGAGGGTTAGTGCCCCTCCCCGGAAAACAACTAACTAAAAAAACAAACAAGAAGCCTCGGACAAGGACTGACCAAACGTTGACGACCCAGGACCGGACAAAGGACTTGGTAATGTGTACATGGAATGTAAGAGGAGCGAATGATGAGGTGAAAGAGAGAGAGATTGTCCAGGTGCTTGAGGATGCGAAAGTGGATGTATGTGGAATAACTGAAACAAAATGGAGAGGAGAAAGTGTGAGAGAATGGGAGTATGGATGGGGTATATGTGCAGGAGTAGATGAGAATGAGAGGGCAAAGGAAGGAGTGTGTATAGTTGTGAGTAAAAGATGGAAGAAGAGCATAAGACAGTATGGATCAGTTGGGTCAAGGATTGTGTGGGTAAAGTTGAGAGTTGGAATACAAATGTGGGCGATTGTGTGTGTGTATGCGCCAACGCAAGATCGTGCTAGAAGAGTGAGAGAAGAGTTCTGGACAAATGTGGAAGTGTGCATGGAAAAGTTTGGAAGGAATGAGAGAGTGTTTTTGATCGGTGATATGAATGGTAAAGTTGGTAATGTGAAGGTGGATGGAATAGTTGGTGAGTGGGGTGTGCCTGCTGAGATAGATGAGAATGGGAGTGCGTTAGTGGACATCTGTGCTGGGAGGGGGTTGGTAATAGCCAATACCCTCTTCAGGCATAAAATGATCCACAGGTATACATGGCGAGTGATGAGAAGGGTGGGTGGTGAACTGAATGAAAGGAAGGCAATGACTGATTATGTGTGTGTGGATGAAAGGATGCGAAGATGTATATTGGATGCAAGAGTTTATAGAGGTTGGGGGAGTGGCCTTTCTGACCACTACTTGGTGGTGGCCAGAATTAGGATGCAAGTAAGATGGAGGAATAGAAGAAGGGAAAGACGAGAGGAAGGAGTAGTTGCAAGGAGAGTGGAAAGGTTACAAGAGGATGAGAAAAAGGCAGAGTATAAGAGAGAAGTGGAGGAACGATTGGGCAAATATGAATTGGAGCAGATGGGAGACGTGGAAGGTGTGTGTAAGATATTTACAGAAGAAATATGTGCAGCATGTGATGTGGTGTGTGGAAGGAAGAGAAGACGGAGGGGTGCAAGGAACAGCGTGGTGGACTGAAGAGGTGAAACAGGCTGTGGCACAAAAGAAGAAAGCATACAATGAATGGATGAGAAATAGGGGCGTGGAAGAAGTTGAGAGGCAGAAGAGAGAGTTATATGTGGAAAGGAAGAGAGAGGTGAAAAGATTAGTAAGAGAGAGTAAGAAGAGAGTGGATCAGGAATTTGGAAGGAATTTGAGTGTAAAGTGGAGGGACTGTAAGAAAATGTTCTGGAGAGAAGTGAAAAGAGTAAGACAGGGTGGAAGTGAAGTTAGCAGGGGAGTGAAAGATAAACATGGTAGATTACTAGTGGAGAAGGGAGAAAAAGTGAGCAGATGGAGAGAACACTTCAAGGAATTGTTGAACGTAGAGGATGGAAGTAATGCGAGTATAAGTGGCTGGGGAATGGCTGGGAGAAGGAGGGAGGTGAGAAGACAGGTAGAAATCAGTAGGATAGAGGTTGTGGAAGCAATGAAGAAAGTTAAATCGGGGAAAGCCCCAGGAATTGATGGAGTGTGTGGTGAGATGCTGAAGCATGGGGGAGAGATAGTAGTAGAATGGATGTGGAAGATGTGCAGATTGGCCTGGGAGGAAGGTAGAGTCCCGGAGGATTGGAAGTCAGGTATAATTATTCCCTTGTACAAAGGAAAAGGGGAAAAAGAAGTGTGTGGTAATCATAGGGGCATTTGTCTTCTTAGTATAATAGGAAAAGTGTATGGTAGGATACTTATAGACAGAGTTAGAGAAAGAACAGAGAAATTAGTTGGAGAAGAACAGGGAGGCTTTAGGAAGGGAAGAGGTTGTGTAGATCAGATATTCATTCTTAGATCTTTAGTGGAAAAGTTTCTAGAGAAGGGAAAGAAGTTGTATGCGGCTTTCATGGATTTGGAAAAAGCATATGACAGGGTGGATAGACAAGGATTGTGGAAAGTGTTAAGAATATATGGAGTAGATGGGAAGTTGTTGAATGCTGTGAAGAGTATGTATGATGGTGCTAAGGCTGCAGTGCGTGTGGATGGTGAACTAAGTGAATTTTTCTCTTTGAAAGTTGGTTTGAAACAGGGATGTGTCATGTCTCCATGGTTGTTCAATCTGTACATGGATGGGGTAATAAAAGAGGTACAAGGTAGGGTAGTGGATGTTGGAGTGGCCCTGGTGAGAGAGGATAGTGTTTGGAAACTCCCTGTACTGTTGTTTGCAGATGATACTGTGTTGTTGAGTGAAGATGAAGGGGAGCTGCAAGGCTTGGTGGATGAGTTTGAGAGAGTGTGTAAGAAACGGAACCTAAAGGTGAATGTAGGGAAGAGTAAAGTGATGGTCTTTGAGAGAGGTGAAGTCAGTGAATGTATAGCGAGGTTGGATGGTGAGGAATTGGAAAATGTGAGTACGTTTAAGTATTTGGGTAGTGTGATGAGTAAGGATGGAGGTTTGGAGGGTGAAGTGCTTGAAAGGGTACAGCAGGGAAGAAAGGTTGCTGGTTCCTTGAAAGCAGTGATAAGAAACAGGGAAGTGAGCATGGAAGTAAAAAAGTTACTACATGACAGTATTGTGATACCAACTCTAACGTACGGAAGTGAAGCTTGGACGTTGTTGGAAGGACACAAGTCAAGAGTGAGAGCAGTGGAAATGAGTTATTTAAGAGGAGCTTGTGGAGTCACGTGGAGAGACAGGCTGACGAATGAGGATATAAAGGAGCGTTGTGGTGTTGATGTGGATGTGATAGGAAGCGTTATGAGAAACACACTGAGGTGGTTTGGCCATGTGGAGAGGATGGAGGGTGAAAGAGGGAGGGGGAGGCCGAGGATGAGATGGAGAGGTATATGAGAGAGGGGGGTGTGAGTTGGGAGCAGGGTAGTGAAATGGCGGGGGACAGGGCGACTTGGAGGCGATTTGTTTGTGGCCACCCCAAACGGGATTGAGGCGTCTGGCAATAGATATATATATATATATATATATATATATATATATATATATATATATATATATATATATATATATATATGGAGCCTTTGTGGTACAGTGGTAGAGTGTGAATTTCGTACACTGGTGAATCAGAGTTCGCGCCCCGCCAGGGTAATAAACTTTGGGAGTGTTCACCCGGCCACATACTGCACTGGCGGACACAAGGGGTGCTGTGGTCGAACCAGTGTCGCTTACTATAAAGTATGCTTGCATTCAGTCGGCTTGTGCGGGCCAATTACACTTGGTTCACGGACTACACACACATCCAAAGCCACTACAACACCAGAATTACACTTACAAGCATTTCTTAACCTACATACAATCCCTACCAGACAGCCTAAGCCACTTGGTAGAGATTAATTGGCTGTATCATCCCAACTTCGGTGGGATAGGCCAGTCCTGCAGTGGACACTCAAATGGCTGATGTGATGATTTTATATATATATATATATATATATATATATATATCATCTCATGAGCCATTTAAGAGTCCACAGCAGGACCGGCCTATCCCACCGAAGTGGGGACGATTGTATGTAGGGTGAGAAGTGTTGTAAGTGCAATTGTTGTGTTGGAGTGGCTTTGGATGTGTGTGTAGTCTGTGAACCAAGTGTAATCGGCCCGCGCAAGCCGACTGGGTGCAAGCATATTTTATGGCATGCGACACTGGTTTAGCCACAGGACCCCTGATGTCCGCCAATGCAGCACGTGGCCAGAAGAACTCTCCCAAAGTTTATTATCCTGGCGGGGCGCGAACCCTCGTTCTCCAATGTACGAAAACGCACACTTTACCACTGTGCCACAGATGCTCCATATATATATATATATATATATATATATATATATATATATATATATATATATATATATATATATATATATGTGTGTGTGTGTGTGTGTGTGTGTGTGTGTGTGTTTATAAATACATACAGTATCTTTGTCGCACATGTCTTTATCTCATTTACCTCTGCCACGAGGTTTGTTTGTTTGTTTTTCTGTTTGACTGTCTGTCTGTTAGCAGGATTACTCAAAAACTTATGAACAAATTTTTATGAAACTTTTTGGAAGGTAGGGTATCACCCAACAAACAATCGTTTAGATTTGGTTGTGATCCGAAATTATTTGTTTGTTCACACTATATCTCCCAAAGTTCTCAGTCAATTTCAATGAAATATTTTAGAAGAGTGGGAAATTGGCCAAGATAGAATAGAGTAAATTTAGGGAAAGATTCGGATCCGGATCCTACCGCACAGTATCTCCAAATCGTTTCAATGAATTTCAGAGAAAATTTGTGGAAGGGTTTGCCATGGGCCAAGATTAATCGATTAACTTTGGAGGAGGACCCGGATCTGACACTGATGGAGATATGTGCTCTCTCAGTGCTGCTCTAGTTTGTGTCCTCAAATGTCAAATCCTTCATCGGCATCATCAGATTAAGAAATAGTCAAACGTGGCAGGGAGCTATTGCAGGAGAGTAGGTAGCTTGTGGGACCTGTGTGATCCTGTGTTTGGCCAAAAAATCGTGGATGAGATGAGATGAGTGGGCTGGAGCACTGTCATGGAGGAACTGCTAGTCCTCCACCCTCCAGAACTGCATTCTGTGGGTAATGGAACACTCCCAGATAGAACTCTTTATAAATTCTTTGGCCTTTTTCAGCGCACTTGTAATGATCAATACATTGGAAGTCGGGGAAAAAAAAAAAAAAAAAACTGTCAGCACTAGCTTTGCCTTGTTCAGAACCTGCTGTGCAATCTTTGGCCTTTGTCGCTAGAACACTGCTGAATCTTCCTGGTGGTTTCAGATTGTCAGCACGTTTTTTTTTTTTTTTTTTTTTTTTTTTTTAACCAAATTTAATACAGTAACAATGCTTGATATGCTCGGTCATCGCAGCACAAAAAGAAAATGCGCCGAGCATGTAAAATATATTCTCAAACACTCGCTGCTTGGCCACGACTAGGCTTGGCCGCAGCACTGAACATATACGAGGATACGAACAACGATTCGAGGCCATGCTGCACTGAGTCGCATGCCCATGCTCCAACTGGTTGACGGGAAAATAAATATGGTTGAATACTTTTCGATCAGACCTCGTAAATCATATATATATATATATATATATATATATATTCTCGTCAGCCATTTGAGTGTCCACCGCAGGACTGGCCTATCCTGACCGAAGTGGGGACAATACAGCCAATGTATCTCTACCAAGTCGCTTAGGCTGTCTGGTAGAGACTGTATTTAGAGTGAGAAGTGCTTGTAAGTGTAATTGTTGTCTTGGAGAGGCTTTGGATGTGTGTGTTGTCTGTGAACCAAGTGTAATCGGCCCGCACAAGCTGACTGAGTGCAAGCATACTTCACAGTATGCGACACAGGTTCAACCACAGCACCCCTTGTGTCCGCCAATGCAGTACGTGGCATGAAGAACACTCCCAAAGTTTATTACTCTGGCGGGGCCGATCCCTCGTTCTTCAGTGTACGAAAACGCACACTTTACCACTGAGGCTCCATATATATATATATATATATATATATATATATATATACTACTGGGAATTTGTGAAACCAGTGAATTCATGAAATCCTTAGTGAATTCGTGAAATGCGTTTAACCTGGGCTGGGTTAATTAAGATTAGGTTAATTTAGGCCGCACATAGGTTAGGCTGGGATAATCTAGGAAGAGTTTTGGTTAATTAGGTTAGTTAGGTTAGGTTAATTACTTTGCATAAACGCATAACTCAACATAGCTTTCATCTAAATTAATCTACCCTACCCTACCCAAACTAACGTAGCCAAGCATTGCCTAAGCTTAACCTAGTTTATCCCAGCCTAACCTAACCGCAGCCTAAGTTAACCTATGTTAACCAAACTAACTAACCAAACGTAAACTAACCCATCCCAGTTTAAATTAGTTCATGAATTCACAAGGAAGTTCATGAAACCACTGTTAACACAAATTCTCTGTAATTATATATATATATATATATATATATATATATATATATATATATATATATATATATATATATATATATATATATAGATAGATAGATATATAAAATGTGTGTGTGTGTGTGTGTGTGTGTGTGTGTTTTCTGTGATTTTTCCCATCCCTCGTCTCACTTATTTACGATCGGTGACTGGGAACTTTGCTGCCGGACTCTCTCTGAATGCACATTGAAAACTAACTGCAACAAGAGGCAGAGATTTGCGCCGTGAAGCCAACGTCAATACTTACAAATATCAATACTCACCTCCCCCCCCCCCCACACACACACAGACTAAAAGGAAAATACTGCATGCTGATTTTTTCAGGGTGAGGCTCATATTGACTGCCAAGCCTCCTCCCCTCTCGGTACGGACATCCTATATCCTCCTGTCCTGAAAAATGGCGAGTTTTGTGTGTGTGGCGCCGGGCTGTTTGCCAGCGGCCACATGCGCCCCACTGCCAACCCCTCACTCACATGTTCACTCATCCTCCTCTCTCGCCAACTCTTGTGAATTTTGCCGCTCAGACTGGTTGGCTCAGTTTGTTTCCACCTTTTCTGTATTCATCTCAAAGTACAATTTTGGAGCTGCAAGAAAATTTATTACTGATGACCAAATACTAATGGAAGACTGATACTTTGCAAAATAATGATAGTCTGTGTTAATGACCTTTGTGCAATCGATAATTTTAGTTTTTTTTCTTGTGTCCTTATACACTACTCGAACTCCCCCCACCCCTTTTTTTGCCATTTAACTTTTCCCCCTGACTTTCTTTCGCATCCTTTGTATCTGTTTTGCATGAAAAATAAGCACCACTTCAGTTCACCTTCCATTCTATCATCTGTGTTCAAAACACAGCCGAAATACTTGATGACCCATACATTTTCCATTTCGATTGTCATTCACTCTAAACCTATAAATCATTTACTTACTTCTAATACAATGAATTTGATTTCCTTTGCACTATTGCTTTTAATTTTCGTTTTCCTCACCAATAACCTAAGATTTCTGTAGACTTCTATGAGACTCTATGAATTTCACTCACGTCTGTTATCACTGTACAGAGCCATTAGCAAACATAAGCGTACGTAGTTCCTTCTCATTACCGCCCCTCATCGAAGATATACCACTAGCAAGCGTCGTAGTTTTCAGCTCTTGCATTTCTCCTCACGTCTACACACATTATACAACCATAGTGACATAAGTCAGTTCTGTTTCAGTCCTTCAAAGAAACTGAATCTCACTTTGATATACTATCCTCCCTCGCTGGTGGTTTTGCCCTAATCATGTATACGTAGTCTGGTTAGCTTTGAGTCAGTTGCTTTCTACCGCATACGATCCTATACCCTGCTCACTATCTGCCGGCCTTTTCTATATTCTGCTTTCTCTAAATCCATAAATGGTACAGACATCCCTTTGCATATTTCCAAAACTCCTTGGTCATGCATCGTCGTGCAAATATCTCACTACACATCACTTTCCCTCCATACAATCCACCAATCACAGACAAGTCTTTTTCAGCGCATACTTTCACCTTCAGTACACTGCCATACACCTTTCCTACCACTCAGTGATCCATCATTTACCTATTTTACCACACCCAACAAGCAGATACCTCTTTCACTGCGATACTCCTTCCAATCACCTTTCAGCTTACACAGGAATACGACTATACCTTCTTTCCTTTCCTCAGGTAGCCTCCGTTCAGTCCAGATCAATCAATACAACCTCGCTGTCCAATCTTCTGCTACCTCCCCTCCTCACAACAATTTTTTTCCACTCACACCGTCCACCTCTGGAACCTTCCCTCTCGAGATTTTTCACTGTTGCACATACCGTTCATTTAGTTACCCTTCTTCCACTCAAGCTCGTCCTTCTTCTGGCGTAACCTTCACCGGCTTTCGTATCATATCACTTATGATTTTATCACCATCTGTACCTCACTCCTAACACCTTACCATCCGTACCTGTCATTTCTCTGATGTTCTAACACAATATTATGTAATCGTTTTGAAGCAGATCTACAAAGTGGTTCTTTACTCTTTGTCTTTACTTCCTTCATATTATCACAGTATACCATATCATGAACTTTTTTTTTTTCACCTTTTTACTTTTTAGTGGTATACGGTATAACATTCTCTTTCTTTTCCTACTACTTTGCTTCGCTTCCCTTTATCCTTTCTTTTCCCTTCCTCTCTCCTCCTCCAATCCACACTCTACCATCTGGTGTTTTGCACGCCATCGCTTTTATGTCTCTCTTCTCCTCTCCCCTTACCCACTGTCCTCTTTCTGCCGTAATCATTTCTTGGTTAACTATACTCCCTTCTTCGTACTGCACCTTCTAGTTTTTTTTTTTTTTTTCACTCATCATCATCATCAATGCCAACCTGAGTCAGACCACTGCAGGACAATAGCTTCTCCCATTTTCCTTCTCTCTGACCTATCGGTTGTTAGTCAGCTCCATCCCGTCCCAGCAAGTCTCTGAATCTCATCTCGTCATCCTCTGTCTGCCTCTTCCTCTTCTTCTAGCTCTGGGCTGCCAGTCAGTTATTCAGGCTGTCCATCGTTTATCGCTTCTACGATGGCAGTTAACTTCCCATATCAACTTTTTTTTATTGTATGATTATATTCTCTACTTTAGTTCGCTCCTTATCCAGGAAGCTCTCTTCTGATCTATCCATGTCACTCCTAATGTTCCTTTCTGTTGCTCCCTGCTCAATCCTGAATTTACGTTCCGAGTTTTGTTAGACTTTAAGTTTCTGATCCATAAGTTAGACGAGGAAGAGCACACTGATTTTATAACTGTTTCTTTTGGCTTAATGGAAAATGCTTATCCTTCCTGTAGTTATTTAGTTTGCCAAAAGCCCTTTATCCCATTCCCAGTAAAGCCAAATATATACGATTTACCAATAGACAGATATTGCCAGATTCCTATATTACCTTCTATGCTACGAATCTTCATATCTCCAAAAGTATTGAAATTCTCGGTGTTTCATTTAACTGAGCCCTCAGCCGGACCTCTTATGTAAGATCACTTGCTGAAACCGCCCCAGTGAAACTTGGATTATTGTACAGAGTCCGTAACTTCTTCACTGTCGAGTAGTTAGCAATTATTTTGAGTCATGTGAGCTCTCAGCCAGAATAATGCTCACCTTTGTGGAATGGATGTGGAAAGGTTGCACTAAAATAGCTAGACAAAATTCGGAACAAAGGTATTGGCATTATTAATATCCCTGCTATTACAAATAAACTACCTCCCCTACTAGTAAGAAGGAATGTTGCCTCCCTTGGATTATTTTACAGATGCTTTTATGGCAAATGCTCAGACGAAGTTGCGGCCATTGTGTCA
Source organism: Coenobita brevimanus (assembly GCF_032717465.1). NCBI lineage: Eukaryota > Metazoa > Arthropoda > Malacostraca > Decapoda > Coenobitidae > Coenobita > Coenobita brevimanus. Next base: position 19,754,309 of record NC_137046.1, read on the forward strand.
CCTCTTCATGCCTTTCCTCGTGCTACACGGGCATCTGGTAGCGCTCACGACTGGAATGTCACACAGCCAAGAAGAACTTCCACCTACCGGAGTTCTTTTCTCCCCCAAACTGCATTTCTGTGGAACTCGTTTCCCCAGAGTTGTTTCCCCCCAAACTTCAATCCACAGCTGTTCAAGGCCAACTGTTACAGATTATTTATGAATGGGGGACGCCAGTAATCTTGTGTACGAATTATTTATTTTTAATCATTTGTTTTTCCTTCCTTTGTTCTGTTATTTAAAAAAAAAAAAAATCCTACTCTTCGCTTGATTCCAATGTCATGGTCTGTGTCTGACTAAGCCACCTGTCCAGGACATCATGCATTCCTCAGCACTTTCAAGTTCTGTGTCTTATTTTTACTGGACGGGGCAAACATGTCTGTTAAACTTGATCATCGTCTTCACATTCATATTGAAGACTTCCTTCAAAATCTTCCTGTTCAGGTCACCCATCATTTCTTGCTGCCCCGTTGCCCCTCATTCACTGCGAAGGACTACGGGTATGTCGTCTGCAAATCTAATATTGTTCACTCGGTCACCATTCATATTAATTTCGTTGCCATCTCAATCGAAATTTCTGAAAACGTCCTGTAGGCACGCAGTGAATAATTTAGGTGAAATTGTGTCACCTTGTCTAAAAACTTTCTTTACTGGCAGCCTATTTTTGGCAGTGCCTGTGGAGTTTTATGACAGTCGTACTATCTCAATAAATGTCTTTTAGTATTATAAAAGAAAACTGACTAACGACAGTAAATATGCTTTCTCTGAAAAAGCGACCATTCAGAGCAGATCTATTGAAAATATTTAAAATCCTTAAGAAATTTGACGATGTTAGATATATATTATTTTTTCAAAATACATAATGATTCTGTGACTAGAAATAATGCAATGAAGCTCAAAAGCAAGAGATGCAGCAGGAATATAGGGATAATCTATTTTAATATTGGCGTAGTGGAACAATGAAATAGGCTACCAGCAGCAGAAGTTAGTGCAAAAATTATGAATACAGTTACAATTCGGCTGAAGAAATATTATGAGTAAATAGGTTATAACTGTGTTAATTTCCAGAATGAACTGATGCTGACGACTGGCCTACGTTTGATTAATAACGAGAACAATCAGATATTGTTTGCTTTTCTTATACAGATCTGTAGAACAGAGGTTACATACTGCATCGTTGTTCGCCTTCTGCCTCCTCTTTAAAATTTCCCTGCATGTTCTATCAAGCATTGTATTTTCTTTTTTTCAATATTTTTCCTTGCGGTTTATCAGGATGATGTGGTGGGTGGAGAAGAGCCTTCCTCTTTTCTATCTTTTGTCTTCCACGATGGTTAGACCTTAGTAAAATTAGTTTTTTTTTTTTTCTTTTTTTTTTCAGCAGATAACTCGTCTTCGGCCAACAGGCCTCCTGTTATCTGTACCTCCTATGTACTCCTGTGTATTTCTATGTACTCTGTCACTCACTCAAACACAAATGAGACTGGTGTTGGGAGTCAATTCCTGTGAGACTCTTGGGTGCTGGTGTGGGTGTATTACCATTTTCCCTTGAAATGACATGACTGTGTGTGTGTGTGTGTGTGTGTGTGTGTGTGTGTGTGTGTGTGTTTACCATAGTAGCTACTGTGCGGACCACCACGCACAAAGGATAAGATGCATCAAGAGACTTCAGAAGTAGTAGTTACAAAGGATCTTATGTGTAGTAGACCAAAATATTTTTCGAAAAAGCCAAGTATCTTCGTTGTGCCAGAATAACCCTGAATATGATAATGTGCGGCAAGGCAGGGGGTTATTACATGCACAATTTTATCTAATCCTGTCTTCGTTTGGTCGTGTTTTTGTGTCTGTTTGTCTACACACTGTTCGCAGCATCATGCCAAAACAATAAGAGACCGTCATACCAGAAAAGCAAATTTTATTAAGAGCACTATGAAGTGTGTTATAGCCTGCATCATAAAACGGAAATGTCGACTGTGCACCTACGTGATGCCAGAATGGTCGTCGTGCGGAACATCACGCAAGCACGGTAAGAGATATAAATAAACTCTACAGTATAAGCAATGTCGTCAAGAATGATTTGGAGCATTTTTCGAAGCCAGAAGATGAGTGGAAAAGTTGACCAAATATCTGCACCGTACCAGAACAGCCGTAAATATGACGTACAGGATGAACGGATCTTGACTTTGGCTCTGTTATCTTGTTTTTGTTTTTTCTTGGAGGGAACAATCTTGTGGGCTCCTGGTCTTTAGCTCCTTGTTTCAAACATAAAAAAGGCAAAGTAATATTTATTTATATGTCTATCTATCTATCTGTCTGTCTATTTATCTGTCTATCTATCTATCTATCTACATATGTGGTAGGTGGGGGCACCCATCATCCACCCACTTAGTGTAGTGGTACCCTGTTTTTAGGGTAGCTCTACATCAAGTGGCAAGCCAAATGATTTCCTGTAAACCAGGAAATAATTTACAACGCTGAGTGGTAACCTTATAACCAACCAACACGTATTCCCTGCGTGACAGCAAGTGGGTTGGCGGAGGGTTAGTGCCACTCCCCGGAAAACAAGTAACTAAAAATACGAACAAGAAGCTTTGGACCAGGACTGACCAAAAGATGACGACTAAGGACCGAACAACGGACATGATACGGATGGCGACGTGGAATGTAAGGGGTGAAAATGATGAGGTGAAAGGGAGAGAGATTGTCCAGGTACTTCAGGGTGCGAAAGTGGATCTACGTCGATTAACTGAAACTAAATAGTGAGGTGACAGTGTGAGAGAATGGGAGTATGGATGGGGTAAATTTGCAGCATTAGGTGAGAATGAGAGGGCAAAAGAAGGAGTGTGTATTGTTGTGAGTAACAGATGGAAGGAGAATATAAGAGAATATGAATCAGTTGGCTCAAGGATTGTGTGGGTAAGTCTGAAAGTTGGACTACAAATGTGGGCGATTGTGTGCATGTATGCGCTAACGCAAGATCGTGCAAGCAGAGTGAGAGAAGACTTCTGGACAAATGTGGAAGTGTGCATGGAAAAGATCAAAAGGAATGAGTGTTTTTGATTGGTGATATAAATGGTAAAGAAGGGAATGTGAAGGTGAAGGGAGTAGTTGGTGAGTGGGGTGTGCCTGCTGAGATAGTTGAGAATGGAGGTGCTTTAATGGACGTCTGTGAAGGGAGGGGGTTGGTGATAGCCAATACCCTCTTCAGGCTCAAAATGATCCACAGGTATACATGGCGAGTGATGAGAAGGGTGGATGGTGTACTGAATGAAAGGAAGGCAATTATTGATTATGTGTGTGTGGATGAAAGGATGCGAAGATGTGTAATGGATGCAAGAGCATATAGAGGTTGGGGGAGTGGACTTTCTGACCACTACTTGGTAGTGGCCAGAATCAAGGTCCAAGTTAAATGGAGAAATAGAAGAAGGCAAGGACGGGAGGAAGGAGTATATGCAAGGAGAGTGGAAAGGTTACAAGAGGATGAGAAAAAGGCAGAAAATAAGAGAGAAGTGGAGGAACGATTGGGTAAATATGAATTGAAGCAGATGGGGGATGTGGAAGGTGTGTGCAAGATATTCACAGTAGAAATATATGCAGCTTGTGAGGTCATGTGTGGGATGAAGAGAAGACGAAAGGGGGTGCAAGGAACAGCATGGCAGAATGAAGAGGTGAGACAGGCTGTGGTACAAAAGAATAAAGCATATAATGAATGGATGAGAAATAAGGATGTGGAAGAAGTTGAGAGATGGAAGAAAGAGATTTATGTAGTAAGGAAGAGAGAGGTGAAAAGATTAGGAAGAGAGAGTAAGAAGAGTGTGGATGAGGAATTTGGAAGGAATTTGAGTGTCAATTGGAGGGAATGTAAGAAAATTTTCTGGAAAGAGGTAAAGAGAGTCAGACAGGGTGGCAATGAAGTTAGTAGGGGAGTAAAAGATAAAAATGGTAGATTACTAGTTGAGAAGGGAGAAAAGGTGAGCAGATGGAGAGAACACTGTAATGAATTATTGCTGAACATAGAGAATGAAAAGAATGCGAGTATAAGTGGCTGAGGAATGGCTGGGGGAAGGAGGGAGGTGAGAAGAGAGGAAGAAATCTGTAAGACAGAAGTTGTGGAAGCAATGAAGAAAGTCAAAATGGGGAAAGCCCCAGGAATTGATGGAGAGTGTGGCGAAATGCTGAAGCATGGGGGAGAGATAGTAGTAGAATGGATGTGGAAGATGTGCATATTGGCCTGGGAGGAAGGTAGAGTCCCGGAGAATTGGAAGTCAGGTATAATTATTCCCTTGTACAAAGGGAAAGGGGAAAAAGAAGTGTGGGGTATTCATAGGAGCATTTGTCTTCTTAGTGTAATAAGAAAAGTATACAGTAGGATACTTACTGACAGAGTTAGGGAAATAACAAAGGAATTAGTTGGAGATGAACAGGGAGGCTTTAGGAAGGGAAGAGGTTGTGTAGATCAGATATATTCATTCTTAGGTCTTTGGTGGAAAGGTTTCTAGAGAAGGGAAAGAAGTTGTATGCGGCATTCACGGATTTGGAGAAAGCATATGACAGCGTGGATAGACAAGGATTGTGGAAAGTGTTAAGAATATATGGAGTAGATGGGAAGTTGTTGAATTAAGTGAAGAGTATGTATGATGGTGCTAAGGCTGCAGTGCGTGTGGATAGTGAACTGGGTGAGTTTTTCTGTTTGAAGGTTGGGTTGAAACAGGGATGTGTCATGTCTCCATGGTTGTTCACTCTGTATATGGATGAGGTTATTAAAGAGCTACAAGGTAGGGCAGTGGATGTTGAAGTGGCCCTAATGAGAGAGGGCAGTGTTTGGAAATTCCCTGTACTATTGTTTGCAATGATACTGTGTTGTTAATTGAAGACGAAGAGGAGCTGCAAGGCTTGGTGGACGAGTTTGGGAGAGTGTGTAAGAAACAGAATCTAAAGGTGAATGTAGGGAATAGTATAGTTATGGTGTTCGAGAGAGGTGAAGTCCGTGAATGTTCAGGGAGGTTGGATGATGAGGAATTGGAAAATGTGAGTACGTTTAAGTACTTGGGTAGTGTGATGAGTAAGGATGGAAGTTTTGAGGGTGAAGTGCTTGAAAGGGTACAACAAGGAAGAAAGGTTGCTGGTTCCTTGAAAGCAGTGATAAGAAACAGGGAAGTGAGCATGGGAGTGAAAAAGTTATTACATGAGAGTGTTGTGATACCAACTGTAACGTGTGGATATATATATATATATATATATATATATATATATATATACATATATATATATATATATATATATATATATATATATATATATATATATATATATATATATATATATATATATATATATATATATATATATATATATATATAGGGTGAGCACAAAAACACTCCTTGTTTTCCAACAGTTATAGAATGTAACTTTTTTGGAATATTCTTACACATTGGTGGCTACAGTTCCATGATCTCATAAAGTTTCATGTGGTATCGGTTGGTATCACAGACACTCGATGTGCACCCCGCCCGTTACTCGGCAAACATCGATGCGATAATCTAGCTTGGTCCAGAATCTCTGCAGCATATCCGGTGTGATCGAGTGTACTGCTTCAGTAATGCGTTCCTGCAGATCATCCAGGATTGCGGGGAGTGGAGGTACATAAATCCTGTCTTTCACGTACCCCCAAAGGAAAAAGTCACAAACAGTTAGGTCCGATGATCTCGGGGGCCACTAGCAAAACACCTGGTCATTTTGTCCAGTACGGCCAATCCATCTGTTTAGCTTGTGCTCGTTGAGAAATTTGAGGACAGTGAGAAGTCAGTGTGGTGGTGCGCCATCTTGCTGAAAAAGGTTGTCACCACCCTCAGCAGCTAGTTCTGGAATGAGCCAGTTGGTTAGCATTTCCAGGTACCTTTGGCCAGTAACGGTTAAAGATAAACGGGCCGTACACAGTCCGCTCTGATACGGCACAAAACACATTAATTTGGAGGGAGTCACGTTCAACCTCCAGGGTGGCATGCAGATTTTTACTCCCCCATATCCTCACATTGTGCCTATTGACCTTTCCACTTAAGTGGAAGGTCGCCTCATCACTGAAAATGATCTTTGACAGCAGGTTCTCGTCATTTTCAATTAACGCCTGGAGATTCCTGCAAAATTCAAGTCGCGTTCCATTGTCTTCCGGGTGTAACTTTTGGACCACTTGCAGCTTGAAAGGGTGAAATTGCAAGCGTTTGCATAAGATCTTGCTTGGAGTGCTTTGTGGGACACGTAACTGTTGGCTAAGTTCTTGGGGCTGCGCATGAAGGCTTCTCTGATGGGATCAACAACTTGCTCCGAGACCGATGGTCGGCCTGAATGTCCCTTTCTCTGATCACAGATGCATCTTTTCTCAGTGAAATTGTTGTACCACTTCAGAATGAACTTGTTAGTAGGCGGATCCACATTAAATTTGCGTCTGAAAGCACGGTGCACGGTCACAACACTGTCTGTTTTAGCAAATTCCAACACATACCAGCTGCATTGCCGTGGGGTGAGCGCCATCTTGGAGTTCACTGCCCTCTGGCGGTGGGAGGGGTGCACAGAAATTCTGCGGGTGAGAAAAGAAAGCTTTTGAGTTAATGTATCTGCGGTCACCATATTCATAAACATATTCCAGTAAGTTTTGATATTATAACTATTTGAAATCAAGGAGTGTTTTTGTGCTCACACACACGCACACACAACGAACTGTAAACATCAGAGACAATAGTACCAACAGCTAACGTTTCAGATGACACAAGTGAAATACCTGAAGTAACACCGGACGAAGGAAACATTTTTCTTAAAATTATGAACTCATGGAAGGCCCATAGAAATAATGGAACTGTAGCAGATTCACTGTCGGATGCAGGAGTAGAAGTAAAAAACAGTCTCCCCCACCTCTTTACTCACTGTATAAGAAGAAGAAAATTCCCACAACATGGTGTTATGTAACAGTTATTTTGCTTTTAAAAAAAAATGCAACTCAAAAGATCTTAGTAACCATCGATTAATTAACTTATGACCAGTTATTTACAAACTCTTCACTAAAGTCTTTACCAACAGATTAAGAACAAAATTGGAAGAAAACCAAGCTCGTGAGCAGTCAGAATTCCGAAGCGGATATTTGACTACTGATCATTTATACACGATGAATCAGCTAATTGAGAAAACTACAGTATATAATAAACCAATGTGCTTAGATCTGGATTATGAAAAGGCTATCGGCTCAGTCGAGCATATAGCAGTTATAAATTTATTGTGAGAAAAGGAGGAAATGAGAACATTGTAAAACTGCACAAAAAAAAAGAAGAAGTAGAAAGAACTATCTATCTATCTATCTATTGCCAGACGCCTCAATCCCGTTTGGGGTGGCCACAAACAATTCGCCTCCAAGTCTCCCTGTCCCCCGCCATTTCACTGCCCTGCTCCCAACTCACACCCCCCTCTCTCATATGCCTCTCCACCACATCCCTCCATCTCATCCTCGACCTCCCCCTCCGTCTTCCCCCCTCCACCTCACTCACATACACTCTCTTCGTCAGTCTTTCATCCTCCATCCTCTCCACATGGCCAAACCACCTCAGTGTGTTCCTCATAAAGCTTCCTATCACATCCACATCAACACCACAACGCTCCTTTATATCGTCATTCGCCAGCCTGTCTCTCCATGTGACTCCACAGGCTCCTCTTAAATAACTCATTTCCACTGCTCTCACTCTTGATTTGTGTCCTTCCAACAACGTCCAAGCTTCACTTCCATACGTTAGAGTTGGTATCACAATACTGTCATGTAGTAACTTTTTCACTTCCATGCTCACTTCCCTGTTTCTTATCACTGCTTTCAAAGAACCAGCAACCTTTCTTCCCTGCTGTACCCTTTCAAGCACTTCACCCTCCAAACCTCCATCCTTACTCATCACACTACCCAAGTACTTAAACGTACTCACATTTTCCAATTCCTCATCATCCAACCTCGCTGTACATTCACTGACTTCACCTCTCTCAAAGACCATCACTTTACTCTTCCCTACATTCACGTTTAGATTCCATTTCTTACACACTCTCCCAAACTCATCCACCAAGCCTTGCAGCTCCCCTTCGTCTTCACTCAACAACACAGTATCATCTGCAAACAACATTACAGGGAGTTTCCAAGCACTATCCTCTTTCACCAGGGTCACTCCAACATCCACTACCCTACCTTGTACCTCTTTTATTACCCCATCCATGTACAGATTGAACAACCATGGAGACATGACACATCCGTGTTTCAACCTAACTTTCAAAGAGAAAAATTCACTTAATTCACCATCCACACGCACAGCAGCCTTCGCACCATCGTACATACTCTTCACAGAATTCAACAACATTCCATCTACTCCATATATTCTTAACACTTTCCACAATCCTTGTCTATCCACCCTGTCATATGCTTTCTCCAAATCCATGAAAGCCGCATACAACTTCTTTCCCTTCTCTAGAAACTTTTCCACTAAAGATCTAAGAATGAATATCTGATCTGCACAACCTCTTCCCTTCCTAAAGCCTCCCTGTTCTTCTCCAACTAATTTCTCTGTTCTTTCTCTAACTCTGTCAATAAGTATCCTACCATACACTTTTCCTATTATACTAAGAAGACAAATGCCCCTATGATTACCACACACTTCTTTTTCCCCTTTTCCTTTGTACATGGGAATAATTATACCTGACTTCCAATCCTCCGGGACTCTACCTTCCTCCCAGGCCAATCTGCACATCTTCCACATCCATTCTACTACTATCTCTCCCCCATGCTTCAGCATTTCACCACACATTTCATCAATTCCTGGGGCTTTCCCCGATTTAACTCTCTTCATTGCTTCCACAACTTCTGTCCTACTGATTTCTTCCTGTCTTCTCACCTCCCTTCTTCTCCCAGCAATTCCCCAGCCACTTATACTCGCATTACTTCCATCCTCTATGTTCAACAATTCTTTAAAGTGTTCTCTCCCTCTGCTCACTTTTTCTCCCTTCTCCACTAGTAATCCACCATTTTCATCTTTCACTCCCCTGCTAACTTCACTTCCACCCTGTCTTACTCTTTTCACCTCTTTCCAGAAAATTTTCTTACGGTCCCTCCACTTTACACTCAAATTCCTTCCAAATTCCTCATCCACTCTCTTCTTACTCTCTCTTACTAATCTTTTCACCTTTTCTTTTCTTGAGGCGTGGCTCAATCGGTAGAGACGTGGCCTGCCGTTCTAACGGACCCAGGTTCAAATCCCCGCTGGGGCAGGGAACAGTTTAAGGATTTGAATTTCATTAAATCAGGCTTTACTGATCTACCAGAAGACCCGCCGACATGTCGTAAAAATACCCCCGCTAATACCAACACACCAGTCCTGTATGAGACAGCCCTGGCATGTATTCAATATGGACGGTGGGTGTTAGCGCCGAAGTGGTGACATGAAGAGGTGTATGGTATGTAGGAGGACTGTTGGGCCTTGATAGCAGGCTGTGAAGCCTATGCCCAGAGTCGAACACATAAAAAAAAAAATATATATATAACTCTCTTCTGCCTCTCAACTTCTTCTACGGCCCTATTTCTCATCCATTCATTGTATACTTTCTTTTGTGCCACAGCCTGTCTAACCTCTTCAGTCCACCATGCTGTTCCTTGCACCCCCCTCCGTCTTCTCTTCCTTCCACACACCACATCACATGCTGCACAAATTTCTTCTGTAAATATCCTACACACACCTTCCACGTCTCCCATCTGCTCCAATTCATATTTGCCCAATCGTTCCTCCACTTCTCTCTTATACTCTGCCTTTTTCTCATCCTCTTGTAACCTTTCCACTCTCCTTGCAACTACTCCTTCTCGTCTTTCCCTTCTTCTATTCCTCCATCTTACTTGAATCCTAATTCAAGAACTGCTACAGTTAAAGTACGGTACATAAAGACCTGGAAAAAATGAACTGATCCGTTTTCAAAGTTCAATGGAAAGGTCGAGGTTGGGAATATCTTTAGGAGACAGGAAAAGATCAATTTGAGTGAGAGAGCAGACTAAATTCAGTAATATTACAGAAGTTATAAAGGAACAGGAATGGGGGTGAACAGGCCATGTAACCAAAATAAGGGATAACCGACGGAGCATGAGGCTGACTGACTAGACACCATGAGATTGTAAGCATAACAGAAAAAGAACAGAGTAGGTGGAGCGATGAGATACAGAAGTTTGCAGGCAAGATATGGCAGAGATCGGCTTAGTCAAGGAAATCGTGGAAAAGGATGGGGAGGCATTTGTTCAGCAGTAGACTTGCAATGACTGATGATGATAATGATAATGATTTTATATATATATATATATATATATATATATATATATATATATATATATATATAATAAAAAACAGGGTGTTCAGAAAAATCGAACCTTCAGGAACTTGAAGGACAAAGTGCTTATTCAGTTCCACTACTGGTGGGTAATGCACCATACTTTGCCATTTTTCTTTTGCCTTCTCAAACTCATGCCTCATGACCTCAGTATACTTTGGTTTCTTGGTGTCTGAGATTAGTCATACTTTCTCCCAGAACTCCATGTTGTTTCTTTTCAGATGGCTAGGACAAGGTCCAAAACTGTTGTGTTCCTGTTTGATGTTGCTCGAAAAGACAGTTTGTTGAATCTGAGCCAGCTGCCAACGATTGCAAACGTCCTACAACGACTATTCTACTTTCTGAAGGTGAGGAAGGACCTGACAACATCATTGTCACTGGTTGTTCAAGAAGCAACGGCAGTATGGGTCAGAGCATCCATTCCCATTGTTGAAAAGTGGCACCCTATACAAAAGTTGAAAAAGGAGTACGAGAAGTACTGTAACGTGGTACGGAATACAGCTCTATAGGTGGGAAGACTCAAAAACAAAAAGAAGCCCGCTACAGGGTTATCCACTTGAAAGGTCTATTTGGCCTGGACAAATGTGATGTATTGTCAGTGCTGAAGATGCAGGGGGACAAGGAGTTCCTGAGCGATCAGCTTACCAGTAGGAAACTGTACATTGGCACTGAAGACAAAGTGTACAAGACCAAAATGAAGGCCAAGGACAAAAGAAAGAAAGAAGACAAGAGACATCTGAAGTCCGAGGAGGAAAATAAAATGCTGGAGAAGGGAGGAATAGGAGAGGTAGAAACGTCCACATTAAGTAATAATGAGGAAGAAGGTGACAATGAAGAAGTTCCAGGGCTGTCTACTTCATCCACTCCAAAATTTCCACGTCTGGATCCAAGGCAAAGGGAGGTTATTGATGACCCTGTATTTCTTGCCGCATGTGATTGGACAGGCATTTCAACATGAGTTACAATGCAAGAGGTAACTCCCGCCTTGATCACAGCAGGGATTGACGCGAGGGAACTCACATTGTCTGTCGGATCTCTCCACTCTGTTCGGAAGGAATCAAGGGCTGAGATCGCTGAAAAGATCAAAAAAGAATTCCAGCCACAAACACTCTTGATTCTCTAATTTGATGGAAAGTTCTTGCCCAACATCGATGGTAGCGGCCTCAGTGATCGTCTGGCAATTGTCGTTACAGGAATTGGTACGGAGAAGATACTAATGATCCCTAAGATCCCTGCTGGAACGGGTCAAGCAATGGGAGCGGCAGTGCTAAGGACTCTAGATGAATGGCCGGAAGTAGCCCTGGATTGCAGGGCTCTGTTTTGATACTACAGCGTCTAACACCGGGGTTCACAGCAGAGCTTGCTTTGTCATTGAAAGAGGTCTCCAAGTCCTGCTGTTGTTCTTGACATGCAGGCACCACATGTGTGAACTCATAGTGGCAGGGATCTTTGACCTTTTTTTCTCTTCTTCTGGTCCTGAAATTCCTCTCTTCAGTCGATCCAAAGAGTTCTGGAACAAAATTGACACAGATTCCTTCGATCCCTACGTTGATAACCTAGATGAAAAATCTCAGTCGTGGATTGCCAACAGAGCCGAGGACATTGAACACTTCATACTCAGCCACACGGATCGTGCGCAACACCGTGATGACTACCTTGAGCTGCTCCAGCTGCCTTTGGCCTTCCTCAGCAAGAAGCCAGCACAGATGACTTTCCACCGTCTTGGTGCTTATCACAAAGCACGTTGGATGGCCAAAGGCCTTTACTGCCTCAAGATACAGCCTCCTTCCCCTTCATATGTCATCAAAAGGAGGCCATCAAATGAATTTGTCTTCCTTGTCACCATGTAGGTGATGCACTGGTTTGTAGCCCCAAATCCTGTCGATGCTCCAATCAATGACTTCAATCTCCTGAAGAAGATTGAAGAATTCAAAGAGGTGGATCCCATTGTAGCAAAGACGGCACTGGACAAGTCAAATGCCACCTCTGGTACCTCAGTGAGGACCTGGCTCCACTAGCCATGTATTCTGACAAAGTCTCTGCTGAGGAAAGGCAGGAAATGCTGAAAAATATGACCACAGCACTGCCGAGGAAGAAGGGTCTGCACCGTTTGAACATGAAGACAATCGGTAAGACATCAGATCTGAAAATCTCTAAGTCTGTTACCCAGAAGTCGAAATACCTCTTCCAGTGTTTGAAGCTGGATACTTCGACAAGCATCAATGACCTCTGCCCTATTCCTGATGTCATGGCCCACCTTAAATTGATCAATGACGCTGCTGAGCGGGAAGTCAAACTGGCAATGGACTGCAACAGTGGTCTGACGAAAATGGAGAACAACAGCTGATCGTTCATGTCGTGCAGCACCGCAGAGCCCTCATGTAATAAACTGGTTCTGTTTGTTGTATAGCTCAAAAATATATATATATTTTTTTACCACATTGTTTATTCTTACCTCTCTTCACCATACCCTTCACGTACGCAGAACAGTTAGACTGAGAGAATGCAGGGGTAGTGAGGCATGACTTTGCATTGATAAAAAAAACATAAATTTTTGCTTCAATGCTGTTTGTAAAGTGGAATCAACTGCTGCATACTTTGCCCACCAAAATATGCATTTTTTCCCCTATAGATGCTGAACACCATAATATTCATCCATCATCCAGTCCTATCTCGCCCCACGAGGAGCGTAGGAACCAGGGGCTAGGCATGTTGGTCCTGACATTTAGAATGAGTCTATCTACCTATCTATCTATCTATCCATATATCATCCATCTCTCTCTCTCTCTCTCTCTCTCTCTCTCTCTCTCTCTCTCTCTATTGCCAGAAGCCATAATCCCGTAAGGGGAGTTATTTATTTTGCGGGGAGGGGCACTAACCCTCCACCAACCCACCTGTTGACATGTAGGGTGCACGTATGGTTTGGTTATATGGTTACCACCCAGCGTTGTAAATGGTTTCTTGGCTTACAGGAAACCATTTGGCTTGTCATTCAATGTAAAGCCACCTGTAAAGGAAGGAAAAACAATAAGAAGTGACAGGAAAGATGGGAGAAATAGGAAGAGAGGACTGCAGGCACAGAAAAAGAATGATAAAGGTTAAGGAAGAAGTAGGCAGCACTACATCAAGTGAGTGGATGATGGTCGCCACCACCTACCACTATATACTCGTGTATATATATATATATATATATATATATATATATATATATATATATATATATATATATATATATATATATATATATATATATATGCCAACTTGTGTGGAGCATTATGAAAAACTGTAATCGAAATCAACAAGCTCCAAAAACAAAGTTATTAAAGGCCCTTGGGAGTGTACTTAAAAGGAAAAAAAAAAAAAGAACAAAATGCCTAAATTATCCAGTATGCACTTTAGCTGTGATGAAGAAAAATAGCAGTCCCATGTAGGCTACGAATAACATTGATCTTTGGCGAAGCTGACAGAGACGCTGAAGGCAATTCTCATAGTGATGTCAAAGGCGTCTAGGACTGTGTGTGTGTGTGTGTGTGTGTGTGTGTGTGTGTGTGTGTGTCAGTATGAGGACATATACTTCAGGACTTAACTTTTTCCTTGGAGGGAGAGTGGTTGTCATAAACCGGTCTTCCTCAAGCCGCCCAAGTGTAAATCAGAAATGACTGTACAGAGGGGAATGCAGGGTTTACTTGAATATTTGTGCGTTTTGTTTTTTGTGTGTCGGCGTCAGTGTAACTCAATGACATGGTGCAACGGGGTGCAAACATAACTATGCTGGCCTATGAAAGGACATACGAGTAAAGTAAGCTGCTACCAGCAGCAGAGTCTAGGTTTCAGTGAGCCGCAGATAGACAGGCGAATGCAGTAATTGCCGTGCTAACGTGGTTCCCTAATCTTTCTGTAGTACGGGTAAACAAGATAGGAGTTTGTGGAAGCATTAAATATAACAATGAAAATTGTTGAAACAGTTGCAGAGGTTAATGGATTCCAATTAGGTCCGACACCACACTCAGAGCGCAGACTGAATATGGCCCAGGTCATCTGCTTCATTATTAATATTTTCCAGTAGCGATGGCGAAGCTGGTGCTGTTTTCATTTTGTCTGTTTGTGCATCTGTTAGTACGATAACTCCGCAACCGCTGAAGATATCATCACAGAATTTTACACATGTGTATTGGAGATGAAATCATGAAAATCTCCTACAATTTCAAAATTCGTGAAAGTAGGTCAAGGTCTGTGTGTCTGTTAGCACAATAACTTCGCAACTGCTCAAGATATTGTCACAAAATTTTACAAGTGTGTAGTAGAGATTTTCATGAAAATCTCCTACGAGTTTGAAAATGGTGAAAGTAGGTCAAGGACTGTGGGTCTGTCAGCACGACAACATCGCAACCGCTAAAGATATCATCACAAATTTAACAGGTGTGCACGAGGGATAAAAAAAAAAGTACGAGTTCGAAATTGGTGAAAGGAAGTCAAGGTCAGTATGTCTGTTAGCACGATAACTTCGCAATCACTCATGATATCATCCCAAAATTTTACAGGTGTGTAATAGTCCCTACAAGTTCGAAATTAGTGAAAGTAAGTCAAGGTCAAGGTAATTTTCCGAGCGGCGCTAGATATGTATCGGCGCGAGGCTGGTGTGATTCCCCCCCACCCCCTTGGAGCCTCTAGTTTTATTATTATTACTGACCTCAACCTATTGCCATAGGAGGAGATCTTCCTGTCCGCTATTATTTAAGACTTCCCACATACTTCTGGGAAGTCTTGTTTTGTCAATATTGTTATTATTATTATTATTATTATTATTATTATTATTATAGAAAAGTTGCAAGAGGATGGAAAAATGCATAATATAAGAGAGAAGTAAAGGAGTGACTGGGTAAATATGCTTTGCAGCAGATAAGGAAGGTGGAAGGCGTAAGCAAGATATTCACAAAAGAACTCTGTGCAGCATGTGAGGTGGTGTGTGGGGTGTAGCAAAGACGAAAATAGGAGCAAGGAATTGCATGGTGGAATAAACAGTTGAGCACAAAAGGAAAAAGCATATAGTGAGTAGACTGGAAGGCATGGAGGAACTTGAGAGACGAAAGAGAAAGTTATATGTAGAGAAGAAAAGAGAGGTGAAAAGATTAGTAAGAGAAAGAGGAAAGTTGATGAGGAATTTGGAAGGAATTTGGGTGTAAAGTGGAGGGAATGTAAGAAAATGTTCTGGAAAGAGGTCGAGTGAGTTAGAGTGATAGAGAAGTTAGTAGAGGAGTGAAAGATAAAAATGGTAGATTGACAGTGGAGAAGGGAGAAAGTGAGCAGATGGAGAGAACACTATAACCTGTGGATAGCACAATTTTTTTTTTTTTTTTTTTTACCCACCCCATGGTGCGCAAAAAACGAAGGGAGAAAAAGTTTTTTTTTTTTAGCTTTTATTTATTATTAACCTGAAGATAAAGATCCAGGGCATCATCTGGTTTAAAAAAATAAATAAATAAATAAATCTCTCTTCGTCTTTACATAGGGCCATGCGGTAGAGAGGTGGCTGAATCGGTAGAGAGGTGGCCTGCGGTCCTGATGGACCCAGGTTCGAATCCCGGCTGGGGCAGGGAACAGTTTAAGGATTTGAATTTCATAGAAGCAGACACTCCTGATCTACCAGATGACCCGCCGACATGTCATAAAAGTACCCCCGCTAATACCAATACACCAGTCCTGTATGAGACAGACCTAGCATGTATTCAATATGGATGGTGGGTGTTAGCGCCGAAGTGGTGACATGTGGAGGTGTAGGAGGACTACTGGGCCTTGGGATAGGCTAGTGCCCCCGAGATATAGGCCCTGAAGCCTTTGCCCAGAGTCGGACACATAAAAAAAAAAAAAAAAAAAAAAAAAGTTTACTTATGGGAGTAGTGAAAACATGAAAAAAAAAAATCAAATTTTATTTGTTTTTGTTTATTATAAACTTGAAGATAAACATCCAGGGCATCATCTGGTGAAAAGAAAAAGATCCTTCTCTCTCCATCTTTGCGTAGTGCCATGCGTAAATTTCCATAGGGGTCGAGTTGTTCATGGTGATGTACAGCCAGCACAGCCTGAGCTGTGGCTTGCATCGCGACAATACCCAGCCTGAGCTGTGGCTCGCAATCCACGGGTTAAAGATCTGTTAAACCTAGAGGATGAAAATAATGTGAGTATAAGCGGCTGGGGAATGGCTGGAGAAAGAAAGAGATTAGAATGGAGGATGGAAATAGTAGAATGGAAGTAGTGGTAGCAAAAGAATTAAGTCAAAATGGGAAAAGCCCCAGGAATTAATAGAGTGTGTGTGGAAATGCATAAGCATGGGAAAGAGATAGTAGTAGAATGGATTTGGAAGATGTGCAAATTGGCCTGGAAGGAAGGTAGAGTCCCTGAGGATTGGAAGTCAGGTAAAATTGTCCCCCTGTACAAGGGTCGGTGGGGAGCCTATCAGCCACCCACTCATTGTAGTGCTACTCTGTTTCGAGGTACCTCTACATTGAGAGGCAAGCCAAATGATTGCCTGTAAACCAAAAAATCATTTAATACTCTGGGTAGTAACCTTATAACCAGCCAACACGTGTTCCCTACGTGTCAACAAGTGGGTTGGCGGAGGGTTAGTGCCCCACCATGGAAAAAACGAAAAATACAAACAAGAAGCCTCTGACCAGGACGCACAAAACAGCTGTCGAACAAGGACCGCACAAAGGAACTGAAAGAGAAAGAGACTGTCCAGGTGCTTGAGGGTGCAAAACTGGACATATGTGGATTAACTGAGACATAATGGAAAGGGAAGAATGTGAGAGAGTGGGAGTATGGATGAGGTATATGCAAGGGAGAAGGTGAGAATGAGATGGAAAAAGAGGGTGTATGTATTGTTGTGTGCAAGAGATGGAGAGAGAATGTAAGAGAGTATGGATCAGTTGGTTCAAGGATTGTGTGGGTGAGATTGAAAGTAGGATTGCAAACGTGGGCATGTGTGTATGTGCTAACAAAAGGTCGAGTATACAGAGTGAAAGAAGAGTTCGGAGCAAACGTGGAGGCATGCCTGGAAAAGTTTGAGAGGAATGAGAGTGTTTTTGATTGGAGATATGAATGGAAAAGTAAGGCATGTGAGGCTGCATGGAGTAGTTGGTGAGTAGGGTGTACCTGCTGAAGTGAATGAGAATGCCAGTGCTCTAATTGACATTTGTGTGACGAGGGGGCTGGTGATAGCCAACACCCATTATAGGCACAAAATAATCCACAGGTATAAGTGGCGAGCGACGACAAGGGTAGGTGGTGAACTAAATGAATGGCAGGCAATGGTTAATTATGTGTGTGTGGAGAGAAGGGGAGAGAAAGAAGGTATGCAAGGGATGCAAAAGCATGTAGAAGTTGGGGGTGTGGACTTTCGGATCACCACCTGGTAGTGGCAAGAGCCAAGGGTCAAGTGCAAAGGAGGAATAGAAGCAGGGAAGGACAGGAAGAAGTAGTTCATTCAACGAGAGTAGAAAGGTTGCAGGAGGATGAAACAAAAAAAAAAGGCAGAATGTAAGAGAGAAGTGGAGAAGCAATTGGGTAAATATGATTTGGAGCAAAGTGGGGAGGTGGAAGGTATGTGCAAGATACTCACAGATGAAATCTGTGCAGCATGTGAGATGGTGTGTGGGGTGAAGAGAGACGAAAGGGGATAGAACGAAGCGGCGAGACAAGCTGTGGCACAAAAGAAGGAAACATATAGTGAGTGGATAGGAAACAGAGGCATGGAGGAAGTTATGAGATGAAAGAGTTATATGTGGAGAGAAAGAGAGAGGTGAAAAAATTAGTAAGACAGAGTAACAAATGTTGGATGAGGAATTTGGAAGGAAATTGAGTGTAAAGTGGAGGGCGTGTAAGAAAATGTTCTGGAAGGAGGTACAACAGGGTGATAAAGAAGTTAGTAGGGGAGTGAAAGATACAAATGGTAGATATTTTTTAAATGCAAGTAAGAAGGAAACAAAGGCTAGGATCCTGCAAACAATTCCTTCCAAGGAAAAAAACAATAACAATATAAAAGTGAGCCAAATTCAAGATCTGTTCATTTTGTGATGCCTGGACACACTGCGTTTGAAAGACTGGAGATCATAGGAAGTAGGAAATACAGACAGAGAGGGACAGTTCCAGAGTAGACCTGCTGCGTAAATGAAGGACTGGGCGTAACAGTTAACACTTGCATTAGACAGTTAGACAGAAAAGGAATGAGAGTTTGTTGCTAGACAGGTGCTATGTGCCTATCACAGAGGTGAAAGGATGCAAGCAGACAGTTCAGAGGAGCAGTGACCATGGAAGTAGCAATAGAAAAGAGACAAAGAGACAACTGTGTGGCAAAGAGACAGAGGTTGAAGGGAGTCAGTAAGAGGAGGAGAGTTAATGAGATGAAAGGCATTTGGCTCCACCCTATTGAGAAGAGCTGTATGTGGGGAGCCTCCCCACACATAAGAGTTGTACTCTACACAATGGCGAATAAAACCCGTGTATAAAGTCAACAACTATGCCTGGGTAAAGAAGGTACGGAGTTGGTTTAGCACACCCAATCTCTTGGAAGCGGATTTTATATGAGATGTAATATGACCTTTCAAAGATAAATCCCAAGTGAATGAAACCCCAAACATTTCAAGGATGATGCAGGCTTGAGTTGGATATTATTAAAGATTAGTGGGTACTCCTGTGGAAGATTCTGTCGGGTTGATAGGTGTAAAAACTGAGTCTTTGATGCATTAAAAACAAGATTATTTTTACCCCAGTCAGAGATACGAACCATGTCAGACATTAGGTGTGCCATAGCCTCATCCCTTGTTTGTTGAAGTAACTGTTGGGATGGACGTTGTGGGAACCGGATGGAAAGATGAAGGGTGGAATCATCAGTGTACAAGTGGATAGGATTAGATGTACAGCTCAGAAGATCACTGATGAATAAAAGGAGGAGAGTTGGTGATAGGACAGAGCCCTGAGGAACACCACGGTTAATAGATCTAGGAGAAGAACGATGGCCGTCTACAACAGCAGCTACAGAATGACCACAAAGGAAGCTGTAGACGAAGGCAAAGATAGAAGGATAGAAACTATAAGAGGGCAGGTTGGAAATTAAAGATTTATGCCAGACTCGATCGAAAGCCTTTGAGATGTCTAATGCGATGGCAAAGCTTTCTCCAAACTCCCAAAAAGAGGATGACCAGTAGTCTGAAAGGTAGGCGAGAAGACCACCAGTGGAGCGTCCCTGACGGAACCCATACTGAAAATCAGAAAGAAGGTTGTGATAGGAAAGATGCTTTAAAATTTTTCTGTTAAGAATAGACTAGAAAACTTTTGAGATACAGGATGTTAAAGCAATTGGAGGATAGTTAGAGGGTTGGGAATTGTCACAATTCTTTAGGACTGGCTGAATGAGGGCAAAGTTTCAGCAAGAAGAAAAGGTACAACTTGAAAGACAAAGGCGAAAGAGTTTACCTACGCAAGGTGTAAGCACAGAAGCACAGTTCTTGAGGACAACAGGAGGGTCCCCATCAGGCCCATATGCCTTGTTAGTATTGAGGCCAGTGATGGCAGAAAATGCATCAGCTGAAGACAATTTCATGTCAGCCATGAGGAAGTTAGATGGAGGAAGTGATGGAGGAACAGCACTGGAATTGTCTAGGATGGAATTGGAGGAGAAAGTCTGAGCAAAGAGATCTACTTTATCAGTAGAAGAAATAGCTACAGAGCCATCAGAGTAGAAAAGAGGAGGGAAGGATGATGAGGTAAAGTTGTTAGAAAGATTTTTGGCAAGGTGCCAGAAGGAGCGAGGAGAATTCGAGTTAGAGAGTTGAGAACATTTAGTATGGATGAAATTATTTTTAGCAGAGCGAAGAACAAATTCAGCATGATTCCGTGCAGAAACTTTAAAAAGATGTAATTCAGGGGTGGGTTGGCTCTGGTACCTTTTATAGGCCCTCTCCTTGTTGCAGACAGCATTAGAACAAGCGTGATTAAACCAAGGCTTTCTTGCATTAATCAAAGGATATGAGAAAGGAATGTATGCTTCCATGCCCGAGAGGATGCGCAAGGCACACTCAGATAGCTCCCAGCCACGGAAGCAGTAATCATTCCAGGAAAAATAAAAAAAGTCCTGCCTGAGAGCCTCCCAGTCCCCAGCTCCAAAGTGCCACAGTCGATGTTTCTTTGGAGGGTCTGCAAGCCGTACTGGAGCGATAGAGCAGGTTAAGGTAATCAGGTCGTGATCAGAGGAGCCCAATGGAGAGGAAAGATTAACAGCTTAAGCAGAAGGATCAGTTGTAAGGACGAGGTCAAGTATGTTGGAGCTCTCTCCAAGGCGGTCAGGGATATGGGTAGGGTGCTGTACAAGCTGCTCTAGGCCATTAAGGATAGAAAAAATATAGGCTTGTTCACCTAGTGGATCAGTGAAAAGAGAGGAGAGCCACAGGTGATTTTGAACATTGAATTCTCCTAGAATGGAGATTTCAGAAAAAGGAGAAGTGGATAGAATGTGTTCAATTGTGGAAGTAAGATAGTCAAAGAATTTTTGATAGTCAGTAAAATTATGGGATAAGTAAACAGAGCTGATATATTTAGTCAGAGAATGACATGATAGCCGAAGCAAGAGAGTAGAGAATTCAGAAGAATCAAGTTCAGGAACACGAGAGAAAGATAAGTCGTTGTATACATATACACAACAGCCACCTTTGGCTTTGAAATGAATATAGAAAAAGTAGGAGGATAAAGAAAATGGTTTGCTGTCAGTTGCCTCAGACAGCTGAGTCTCAGACAGGAAGAGAAGGTGAGGTTTAGAGGAGGAGAGGTGATGTTCAACAGAGAGAAAGTTAGACAAAAGGCCGCGAATGTTGCAGAAATGGTGAAGAAGTTTATCAGACAATGGTTCCAGGCAGCTCTTAGAGTCGTCACCGGGATAGGGTCTGATGGTGGGGGCATTTATGGTCCAACCCCCTGGGGACTCCGAGGCATTATAAATATGCACCATTTTAATATTTTTAATTTTGAAAAGGAAATGTAGTGCGCACTGTGCATGTAGTTTGGTATTGACAGTTAGAGAAACATGTATTAGAGAGCATGCTGGCCTACACTCTGTGTTACAGAAGCACTGAAAAAGTTCAGCAAAGGGGGATGGTCAGGAACTAGTCCCGAGGGCTGATGAAACGGGAGCTCCAGCTCTCCCTGTCATCGGCTTTCCACCCACCTTGGGAGTACTGCCCTGCTCGACTGGTGCTACAGTCTACTCGTGAAAATATGGTGGCAGTCCAATGACCAGATCTGCATATATTATCAGGAACCATGGCAAGTGAGTCAGCCATTTTGTCTCAGGAAACATTAAAGCTAGGACGCTGAAATTGTACTACACGATAGCCTTAAGGCCGATGCAATGAGGAAAGGAGTATGGTTGAACTCGGTCGAAAAATTATTGAGACCGTTTGATGTACAATGTTGGGACCATTC
The DNA here is from genome assembly GCF_032717465.1 of Coenobita brevimanus. NCBI lineage: Eukaryota > Metazoa > Arthropoda > Malacostraca > Decapoda > Coenobitidae > Coenobita > Coenobita brevimanus. The sequence goes on from NC_137046.1 coordinate 19,776,200, forward strand.
TCGATATTCCGCATGTCACTCAAGTTTCCTTGACAGAACTAGAGCCACCAAACGTAGTGGACATTGACTCTGATGGCCTAAGGTGGCATGCACATAGGACCTTGACGTCAAGATCCCTTTATAGTTCCACTTGAAGGAGGCAGTGGCTTTGGAATATGTTTCATCCAAATTGTCCTTGGTCAGTTTTACGGTGCTCTTGTTTTATTATTTAATCGTTCCAGATCCCTGTGGGAAGCTTTATTACTCTTATCAATATTGTTATCATTATTACAAATATCAAAATTTCGATATTTTAAAGGATATTTTACCAAGAGCCTTCAAACTTAGTTAAATTGTTCAAGAAGTTGTTCACTTCTTATCACCAAATCCGTTTCCAATTTGTCAACCGGATCTTTGGATATTATGAGGAATACAGAAAAGTGAGTCAGCCATGCTATCTCAAGAACCACTTAAGCTAGGAAGCTGAAATTTCACTGCAATATAGCTTTTACACAGAGTCACTGTGGAATGGAGTATGGTTTTAAGCAGTTGATTATACTCTAAGGTCACCTGGAGTAAAAAAAAAAAAAAAAAAAAAAAAATACATTTCTGGATATTCTGGATGTCACCAGATTTTCCATGAAAAAATAAAGCTAGAGCCACCAAACTTCCGGTATTTATAGATCTTGATAAATTATCAAAAGTGACATGTAGAAGGTGTCTGACGTTAACTATGAGTTCATGGCCTCACATGCTTTAAGGTGGCCGACTTACTGAATGGACTATAGTTCCCATGGGTTGATTATTCTCTGAGATTACCTCGGGTCAAAACTTTGGACTTTTTAGAACATTCCGGATGTTACCTAATTTTCCACGAAGGATTAAACCTAGAACCACCAAACTTGATGGACTCATAAACTGTAAAAACATAAGGTGACATGCACAGGATCAGTGATCCCGACTTCAAGGTCCCGTTATTGCTCGCCTCATAGTGCTATAGGACTATGCAGTGTCTGTGGAAAGTTTTTCCATATAAAAATTGTCCTTGGACAATTTTGCAGATTTTGCAGTCTTCTAGCTAAAATATCCCACATCTCTGTGGGAAGCTGTCTTTTTTTGTCATTATTATTATTATTATGATTACGATGATGATGATGATGATAATGATGATTATTATTGTCATCATCATCATCATCATCATCATCATCGTTCCTAATGATAAAAATAATAATAATAATAATAATAATAATAATAATAATATTATTATTATTATTATTATTATTATTATTACTAATGACTAAAATTATTATTATTATTATTATTATTATTATTATTATTATTATTATTACTATTACCGGACAAGAACTTGGTAGGCTAGTGCAGAGTTTTGTTGATGTCTGTGAGTGTCGTTCTTTGGGAGTAAATGTAGAAAAGAGTAAAGTGATGGTTACTGAGAGAGAAGGTGACTCCCAGTGTGATGTAACGGTGAATGGAGAGAGACTAGAACTGATGAGAGAGTTCAAATACCTGGGTACAGTGGTAGAAAACAGAGGAAAATGTGCAAAAGAAGTTGAAAGTCGAGTGACACAAGGGAGAAAAGTAACTGGTGCAATGAAGGCCTTAATAAGAAACATAGGCTTGAGTGCTGCAGCTGCATGAAGTCTACATGAACGGGTGTAAGTGCCAACTTTAACATATGGATGAGAGGCGATGGTGTGGCATGAAAATTAAAAGTCAAGAGTAAAAGCAGTGGAGATGGGACTGCTGAGGAATGTATGTGGAGTACAGAGGGTGGATAGGATACGAAATAATGTGATTCGTTAAAGATGTGGAGTGAGGAAGTCACTGGACACCAGAATCGAAGAGAGTGTACTGAGATGGTATGGTCATGTGGAGAGAATGGATAACAAGAGAGTGGTGAAAAATGCATATCTGAGCGAATTCGAAGGAGGGAGGAGGCGAGGTAGGCTAAGGAGAAGGTGGAGAGATATGGTGAATGAGTATGTGAGGAAGAGAGGTTTGGAAGTCGGTGAGGCTAGGGAACTGACAAGAGATCGAGCTGGCTGGATGAATGTTGAGGAGAAGTGCATGATCAGGGATTTGGCACCCCTTTTTTACGTGGCAGCGTCCGGATTGACTCAGTCGGATACGTTTATGTGAAGCTACAGAACGTGGTGAATGTTTTGGGCGTATCCGATAAAGCCACGGTTCCGGGAGCTTGAATGATGAGTGAATGGAAGCATGACCCATTAGCTTGGGCAAATTTGGGCTGTCTTTCATTGTTACTCCTCACCCTGCCCTGGGGTGGGAAAGGAGGTCCGGATGATGATGATGATGATTACTATTATTTAAAAACTGATGAACATAAAAGCCTATTTGGCATAGACCCTTCAATCCTGTTCAACACAGTCGGACAACTGCCGGCTTTTCTTGGTCAAGTATGGTGGCAGTCCATCAACCAGATCTCCAGGTATCAACCAAAACACAGAAAAATGAGCCAGCCTCGCCATTTCAAAAACTGCTTATGCTTGGAAGCTGAAATTCTACTACAATATAGCCTCGAGGCAGAAGCAGCGAAGAGAAAATATGGATCGAATCAATTGATTATTGTCTTAGATTGCCTAGGGTAAAAATCTTGGATTTTTCTGGATATTCCTGATGTCACCTAATTTACCGCGAAGGATTAAAGCTAGACACACCAATCTTCATAAACTGATAGACTATGATGACCTAAGGTGACATGCACAGGATCAGTGAATTTAATCTCGTCTAGAGTAAAAACTTAGGACTTTTCTGGATATTCTCGACATTACCAAATTTTCCATGAAGGACCAAAGCTAGCGCCACCAACCTATGGGGACTTATAGACTGCAATGACCTAAGGTGTCATGCACAAGCGACCTTGACCTCACTGTCTCTTTATGGCTCAGCTTATAGTAAGCAGTGGCTTTGGAAAGTATTTCTTTATCGAAACTGCCCTTGGTCGATTTTACTGTGTTCTACCTTTATTATTAAAACTTTTCACATCCCTGTTGGAAGCTAATTATTCTTGTCAAAATAACTATTATTATTACATATTTTGAACTGTAATATTTCAAAGGATATTTGGCCTAGTGCCTTAAAACATAGTTAATTATTAGAACAACTGTCCACTTCTTTTGGTGAAATCTGTTAGCATTCTGTCAACCGGATCTCGGGATATTATCCCAGACATTAAAGAGTGAGTCAGCCATGCTATCTCAAGAACCACTTAAGCTAGGAAAATGAAATTGTACTACAATATAGCTTTCTCACAGATGCAGTGCAGGAAAGAGAATGATTTTAATTGGGTTATTATTCTGTAAGATCACCTGGAGTAAAGAAAAAAATGACTTTTCCAGATATTTCGGATGTCACATGATATTCCATGAAAAAAAATAAGGCTGCAACCACTAAACTTAACACCAAAATGTTTGCCGGCTTTGAACGACACTTTACAAGAGCATGGCCAGCGGCACTGATGCAGTGCGACCTGTAAAACAGACTGCAAAAATTTTTGGAAAGTGAACAAACGTCTGGGAGATTTTGACCCAGAGTTACTCTACCCTCTAAACCATTCAGGTGGTCAGTAAATCTCATGAATCAGTCAGGAGTGGAGATTAAGTTCGGGGAACCAAACAACTCTTATAGCCAAAAGTTCTGTGGTTTGGCAGTGTGACAGGCCAGTCATGAGTGCTACCAGAAGCCCGTGTAACATGGGGGATGGCAAGGATAGGTGGCACAACGGATACAACTTTGTCTGAGCATTTGTCATAAAAGTATCTGTAAAATAATGCAAGAGTGGAAACATTCCTTTTTACTTGTAGGGGAGGTAGTTCATTTGTAATGGCAGGGTTATTAATAATTCTAACAGCTTTTTTCTGAATTTTGTCTAATTGTTTTATGCAACCTCTCCACATCCATTCCACAAGGATGAACAATATTCCAGCTGAGAGTGCACATAACTCTTACAAATTATAGCTAGCAGTTTGTCAGTGAAGAAGTTATGGACTCTGTACAATAATCCAAGTTTCTTTGAAGCGGTTCTAGCAAGCGATCTGACATAAGAGGTCCAGCTGAGGGCACTGTTAAATGAAACACTGAGAATTTCCATACTTTTAGGGATACGAATACTAGTTGCATTGAAGGTAATACAGGAATCAGTCATTATCTATTAGTATCTATCTATCTATCTATTGCCAGACGCCTCAATCCCGTTTGGGGTGGCCACAAACAAATCGCCTCCACGTCGTCCTGTCCCCCGCCACTTCACTGCCCTGCTCCCAACTCAACACTCCTCCTCTCTCATATACCTCTCCACCCCATCCCTCCATCTCATCCTCGGCCTCCCCCTCCCTCTTCCCACCTCCACCTCACTCACATACACTCTCCTCGTCAGTCTTTCACCCTCCACCCTCTCCACATGGACAAACCACCTTAGTGTGTTCCTCATAACGCTTCCTATCACATCCACATCCACACCACAACTCTCCTTTATATCCTCATTCGTCAGCCTGTCTCTCCATGTGACTCCACAGGCTCCTCTTAAATAACTCATATCCACTGCTCTCACTCTTGACTTGTGTCCTTCCAACAACGTCCAAGTTTCACTGCCATACGTTAGAGTTGGTATCACAATACTGTCATGTAGTAACTTTTTCACTTCCTTGCTCACTTCCCTGTTTCTTATCACTGTTTTCAAGGAACCAGCAACCTTTCTTCCTTGCTGTACCCTTTCAAGCACTTCACCCTCCAAACCTCCATCCTTACTCATCACACTACCCAAGTACTTAAACGTACTCACATTTTCCAATTCCTCACCATCCAACCTCGCTGTACATTCACTGACTTCACCTCTCACTGACTTCACTCTTCCCTACATTCACCTTTAGATTCCGTTTCTTACACACACTCCCAAACTCATCCACCAAGCCTTGCAGCTCCTCTTCGTCTTCACTCAACAACACAGTATCATCTGCAAACAACAGTACAGGGAGTTTCCAAACACTACCCTCTCTCACCAGGGCCACTCCAACATTCACTACTCTATCTTGTACTTCATTTATTACCCCATCCATGTACAGATTGAACAACCATGGAGACCTGACACATCCCTGTTTCAACCCAACCTTCAAAGAGAAAAATTCACATAGTTCACCATCCACACGCACTGCAGCCTTAGCACCATCATTCATACTCTTCACAGCATTCAACAACTTCCCATCTACTCCATATATTCTTAATACTTTCCACAATCCTTGTCTATCCACCGTCTCATATGCTTTCTCCAAATTCATGAAAGCCGCATACAACTTCTTTCCCCTCTCTAGAAACTTTTCCACCAAAGATCTAAGAATGAATATCTGATCTACACAACCTCTTCACTTCCTAAAGCCTCCCTCTTCTTCTCCAGCTAATTCCTCTGTTCGTTCTCTAACTCTGTCAATAAGTATCCTACCATACACTTTTCCTATTATACTAAGAGGACAAATGCCCCTATGATTACCACACACTTCTTTTAGTAAATTGTACATATATGGTTTTGCTAGCATTAAATGAGAAAATGTTATTTTGACTCCATTCAGTGATATTAGATAAGTCTTCATTTATGGAAATTGCTGTATTTAGTTGTAAGTTGGAGATGCTGAAATTTCTGAATGGGTGTTTAAGTGTGAATGAACTGTGAAGTTTTGAGTCATGTGCATATGAATGGATGGGATTATGGGTGACAGATAAGAGATCAATAGTATGAATTTGAAACACAGTTGGAGCCAGAACAGATTCTTGTGGCACGCTAGCATTAATGGAGTGGAAATTGGAACATGCACCAACTACTTTAACTCTTATCTTTCTGTCACTGAGATAAGAAGAAATCAGAGGAATAAAAAAACATTAGGCCATAGCAAGGGAGTTGGATAACAGGGAACAGTGCCACACTCTGTCAAAAGCTATAGAAATATCAGGTGCTACTGCATGAGTTTTTCCATGGTGGTTAATTGACTGATGGATGGTGTAAGTTAGGAGATTGAGTATATCAACAGTGGATCTTTCGTGGTGAAAACTATACTGTCTGTCTCTAATTAAGTTGTTGGATTCAAGATGTTTAACCATGTGCTTATTAATTATTATCTCAAATACTGTACCATGAGAAGACGTGATGGGAATTGATCTGTAATCAGTGGGGTCAGAGGAAACTCCTCTCCTCGGATTTGGGTGGATATTGGCTTCTTTCCAAGAATTAGGAAGGAAGAGGTACATATACATAGTCTGAATAATTTAGCTAGAAAAGGACCGAGTTATGGGGAACAATATTTCAAAACGATTGGAAGAATTCCATCTGGACCTGGAGCATTGTTGGTTGGTAAATTGTCTAGGATGGGTTTTACATATCTAGTCTGTATCTTAAGTCGGGCAATTTCGAGACAGTCAAGTTCTAGTACAAGGACGTTCTGGTTACTTCCTAAAAAGTAGAATTACTGGGAAATGTATAGGCAAGGACGGCACCATCTGAAGATTTTAGTGGGGGAATGGGTGATGACTTGATAAAGTTATTACTGAAAGAATTGGGAGCTGACCTTCTATTGTCGTTAGGCCTGCTTAATAGATGCTTGGTTATGAAGGAAGTTTGATTTGTCGACATTTATTACTGCTTATCAATGTTTACTCTTGACCTGGGAAGGGAGGAGAGAGAGATAAACATCCTTCGCTCTCTCTGCCCACTCTACAACCGACAACCCAGAATCCTACAAGCGTAAAAGGTAAGTTGCTTTTTTCTTGGACTAATTTTTTTGTGTGTCATTATTTTATTTACTGTACTGTTTTCCTCTCATTTTTTTTTTCTTTTGTATTTGCAGGAAAAAAAAAATCATATTTCTTGTTTATTGTCCTTACAAGCTACAACTTCACTATCCCTTCCCCCTCCTTCCTCTAGCCCACTGTGCTTATCGCTGGCCTTACCGTTTTTTGACCGCAAGGGTTGTCTCTACACGGCAGCACCCATTTTTCTCTTATCTTTCTGTCTGCTCTCTTTCCATCTTTCCCTACGTGTTTTACCGCCCAGAGTAAAAAAAAAATCCAAAGAGGAATATACATTATAAACAGAAAAAAAGGGGGAAAACTTTTATAATTATATTTTTATTTATAAATACATATATTCTGTACTGAATATGTTAATTTTACAGATGTTTTATCTTGTACAAGCATTTCATTAACATATGAGGTGTTCATGTCGTGAATAGACGGACGTAAAGCCTTCCCTTCCCTCCACGCCAGTCCCCTCGTGCAATGTGCTAATCGCGAGTCTTACTGAATTGTAGCCGCTGCAGTTCAGCCTGGACACACAAAGGAGGACCTATATCTGGTTAGCGTCTAAAAATATCATCTCTCACCTCTCTTTGGGACACAGACCAAACCAGCCAGACAACAATAATAACTTGATACTTGCATGAACACAATTATCAAAAAATGTGAAAAACTTCATAATTATTTTTATGAAACCTCTCATATTATTATTATTATTTTTTTTAATGTGTCCGAATCTGGTCATAGGCTTCACAGCCTGCTCCCATGGCCCAGCAGTCCTCCTACTTGCCATACACCACCTCATGTCACCACCTTGGCGCTTACATCCACCGTCCATATTGAATACATGCTAGGGCTGTCTCAAGCAGGACTGGTGTATTGGTATTAGCGAGGGTATTTTTACGACATGCCGGTGGGTCTTCTGGTATATTGGTAAAGTCTGCTATTATGAAATTCAAATCCATAAACAACGCTGCCCCAGCCGAGATTTGAATCTGGGTCTGTTAGGACTGCAGGCCACCTATCTACCGACTGAGCCACCGTCTACTCTTTCCATCTTGCCATACGTGTTTTACCACCCAGAGTAAAAAAAAAAATCCAAAAAAAAAAAAAACATTATAAACAGAAAAAAAGAGGGAAAACTTTTATAATTATATTTTTATTTATAAGTACATATATTCTGTACTGAATATGTTAATTTTACAGATGATTTATCTTGCACAAGCATTTCAGCAACATATGAGGTGATGATTTTGTTCGTAATACACATATCCAGTCATTTCAAACCATTTCAGTGCAGTGCCCAGATGTGATAAGGCGTTGTATCTTGTCCATTTTACGACCAAAAGTCCGGTTTACTGAGAGAGTGTGGCCAGAGTATGGTTGTTTCCATGTACATTAAGTTATTTACTACTTAAGTCATTTTTTTTTTTTCTACTGTAATTTATTAGTATTAAGTCTCTTTATTTCAGGGGAACAAGTCAAGAGTTACTTGAGAGGAGCATGTGGTGTGACGTGGAGGGACAGGTTGACGAATGAAGAAGTGAAGGAACGTTGTAGGGTAGATGTGGATGTGGTTGAGAAGATTAGGAGAAATACACTGAGGTGGTCTGGACATGTGGAGAGAATGGAGAATGAAAGACTGACTAAGAGGGTGTATGTAGGTGAGGTGGAGGGAGGGAGAGGGAGGGGTAGACCGAGGATGAGGTGGAGGGATGGAGTCGAGAGGTATATGAGGGAGGGGGGGTGAGTTGGGGGGAGGGTAGTCAAATGGTGGGTGACAGAGTGACGTGGAGGCGTTTTGTCTGCGGCCACCCTTTGCGGGATGAGGGCGTCGGGCTATAGATAGATAGATAGATAGAAGTCTCTTTACAATATTAAAATCTCGAACGGGTAGGAATATGTGCCTATGGTCACGTAATCCAGCATAATGTACGCATGCGCAAAGTGGTGTGAAGCACGATGATTTTTAGTGTTTTTTTCGATGCAAGTGTATTGAGAGAAGTTGTGAAAAGTGATTACTATAATTAGGGAATGTCATCTTTTTCAACTAATCAATTGTAATGGGAAGGGCATCAAATTGAGTTTATCACGAGTCTGTAGTAATGAAAATTTTAAATTGTGTAAGCCGTCATTTCCCCCCCACCTTTGCCACCAAGCAAGACTGGCACGTTACTCGCTCACAACCTTGAAATATGACTGATGATTGGTACTGTTGTCATCCTCCTGCCCCCCCCCCTCCAAGAAATTCTGTAATTTGATAATATTGATGTTTGATGCGTTGAAGCGCGAATAACTGATACCCCACGAGTGATAATAGTGGTAAAAATAGAGAAATAGACTCGGGATAGTATCAAATGTTGTCATACCCCAGGAAGTGTTGTGTCTGACCACGCGAGTAACGCCATTGGCCTCATTGGAAGAGCGAGTCCTGAGTCCCGCTCACCACTCTTGTTTTCTGTGAGCTGGATAATGGGTTTTTTCCCATATATTTGTGTACTGTACTCTATATTATTATTTAGTGTGTAACTGGAATATGAGAATGTAGTTAAGAAGCAGAATTCTGTCAGAGCCTCAGATGAATGTGTAGTTTTTGCAGGCCAGGTATCAGGTGCCTTGGGACTGTAAATTAGTTATATATACATTGGGATGAATTTGCAATTCAGTACTTGTTAGGGCTGTGTTAGTTTTGAGTTAATGTTCACGTAGTTACTTTGTGAGGCGCAATGATACTGATGCAATGATGTTTTTCATGTTGAGGTTAGGGTTAATCATGCTTATTTGTTACAGTACCTTTCTTCTATGTTATCCCTACAATAACTGTTATTTTGAGCAGACCTATGTGTCTGTAGTGTCATGTGTTATTATGTTTCTAACTGAAATGCCGAATGTTGTAACTCGTTTCTTTGTTATGAGACTTTCTTGATCATGTGAAGGGATTATTTGCATTAGGGAGAATAGTTATTCAATGTACATATTAATTTCTGGGGTCCCAGTGAATGAGTCAAGGTCCCAGTGCATGAGTCAAAGTCCCAGTGTGGAGGTCAAGGTCCCAGTGTGGAAGTCAAGGTCAAGAAAATCAGAGGACCGGACCAGGGAACTACGAGCTCAGAGGGACGATTATGGAGAGCCACATTGGACAGAACCTGTGACGAGGGAGCTAATTTTTGAGGAATTTGATAATAGGGCAATAGGTTTGTTGAATAACATGCCAGCTGATTCAGGGTTATTCTGTAAGGCTAGTAGCTGGGAAGATTTCTACCTTCTTTTTTGGTATTGTTAATACACATTTCCTCTCACTTGAACTTTATTGTTTGCATAATCCTTGAGAACTGGTGTTACAGAGTTTACCTAGTAGCTTGTTAATGTGTAAACAAGGAGCATTTTGGGAAATTGCGAAGGTTGGGCTTGGGTTGGCCGAGTTGGAGACTGACCCCGTCATTTTGGCATGCTACCACTCTTAACCACTCGAAAAGTAACAAACGCAACCGAAGAGGCCACTATTGGGAAAGAGTCTCCATCAATCTGAGTTCCCGACCGTTCCAGTATGCAATGGTCACTAGTGACTTGATTTTTGCCCCTTTTGACCACACTAAAGTCTGGATCACAGAACGTACTAGTACATCAGAACCATTGAAATTTTAAAAATAGAGACATTTCTTAGTGAAGTTTCTTCACTTCTTAGCTTAGCTTTTACTAGCGTGTATGCAATCATTTTGCGAAATTATTTGCACTTCATTGGAAACCACAGAATATGGTTTTGAAGCTAAAAGTTGCATAGTAAGGTGCACCAGATGCATCTCTTCAGTTTGGTAACTCAAAAAGTCGATTTTCTAAAGCTGAATAAAATGATGCCAGGGCCAACCAGTGGGTATGGACAATTTCTGGACCCACAGCCATTGAGGGGTTACGGTATTTATAAGACCATGATAAACTATCTGTGTGACATGCACAAGATGTCTGACCTTAACCTTGAGTTCAAGGCCACACATGCTTTAAGGTGGCTGCCTTCCAGAAAGGAGTATGGTTCCCATCGGTTGATTATTCTCTGAGGTTGCCTGGGGCAAAAACTTAGGGCTTTTCTGGACATTCTACCAAGCAACAACTTAGGACTTTTCTGGACATTCTGGATGTCATCTAATTTTCCATGAAGGATTAAACCTGGAGCCACCAAACTAGGTAGACTTAGGGACTGTGATAACCCAAGGTGACATGCACAAGATCAGTGACTTTGACCTCAAGGTCCCTTTATAACTCGGCTCAAAGTGGGGCTACAGGACTATGCAGTGGCTGTGGGAAGTTTTTCATTATCAAAATTGTCCGTAGACAATTTTGCAGTCTTCCAGCTAAATATCCCACATCCCTGTAGGAAGCTGTCCTCTTTTTTCATTACAAATATTATTATTATTGTTATTATTATTATTACTCGATTAAAATAATTTTAAAGGGTGCTTGACATGGAGCCTTCAAACCTGGTCAACACAGTCAGATGACAGCAAGTTTTTTTTTTTTCTGAATATATTGGCAATCCATCAACTAAATTTTGGGATATTATCCAGACCACAGAAAAATTAGTCAGCCTCGTTGTCTCAAAAGTGCTCAAGCAAGGAAGCTGAAATTCTGCTACAATATTCCCTCAAGGAAAGAGTATGGATCCAATCGGTTGATTATTCTCTTAGATCACCTGGTGTAAAAAAAAAAAAAGCTGGATTTTTCCCGATATTCCAGATGTCACCTAATTTTCCATGAAGGATTAAAGCTGCAATTACTAAACTTGGTGGACTTATAGGCTGTGTTGACCTAAGGTGAAATGCACAAACTAGAACATAAGCAAGTTCTGGGGAACACTTTTTCAGAACAACTGGAGGAATCCCATCTGGGCCTGGAGCATTGTTGGTTGGTATATTGTCTAGGATAGATTTTGTGCATCTTGTTTGTATTTTAACTCGCAGCGTCCCGTCGACGTACTTCCAGGTCCTCACGTTTTGTCACTGCCAATCCCGTTGACATACTTCAACGTCCTGCAATTGCAAGGTTCATAATTTCCAAAATTTTCAAAATTCTCGCGAAATTTTCAATTCGCCCACCTACCCAAGCCTCCCCTACCTGCCACCAGGCGGGCAGCGTCCCAGACCCCGCGTGACCCGCGCTCGCCCTTGTCTCGGTCACTCACCTGTTAGCAGTGACCCAGGTCAGACATGGCGCGGAAAGGTCTCTCAGACGACGAAATAGCATCCGCCCTGGAGGCCTTCACTGTAGATAGTGATTCTCCACTTGATGATGATGTGGTGGATCGAGATTACATCCAGCCAGAGGAAGAAATAACAAGCAGTGATGAGGAGGTCCCTTTGCCCCGGAAAAAGCGGTATGTGACATATCGTAAGGCAAGGGAAGGCCAGCCTGCACCCAAACCACCTGCACGGACCTCTCTCCATCCCCTAGAGAGAGATTCTGATGAGGACGAGGACGAGGACGAGGACGGCGGCTTAGGACGTGATGTTGCCACGTGGTTGGGGAAGGAAAACATCTCACCCCGAGGATCAGAAGGTGGGGCGAGAAGGCAAATAAGGTATGGTCCTAGTGTTTTGTCTGGGGAAGGCGAAAGTGGTGTGATGGGAGTGCAGGGTGAAAGGGAAAGTGGTGTGGCGGGAGTGCGGGGTGAAAGGGAAAGTGGTGTGAGGGAGGCAGCATGAGCACGTGGTGCATGTAGGCCTAGGGGAGAGGAGGTGGAGCCACTCCCCAGCACGTCTTTTGCCACACAATATTCCCAGACTTCCTCCCCACAGCCCCAGGATGTGGGGAAAGGAAGGAAAGGGAAGGGAAAGGGTAAAGGAAAAGGGAGAGGGAAGAGAAGTGAGAGTGATGAAAGGTGCCGCTCTCCACCTCCCCAACCTCCCCCACCACCACCAATTTTGCGTTGTGCCTTCAGCCATGTTTCAGAGAGTACCATAACTTCCTACACTACTTAAACTGTGTGGGATGGCGATATGACGCTCAGTATAATGGTAAGGCCAGTCAGTATTTTCTAAGTCTTATATAAAGTTGAAACGGGTGTAATGTTTGCAGGAAATTAATGTATAAGTTGAGAAATAGTGTAAGTTGAAAGAAGTGATATCAAAACTACACCCACTGTTTAAATCTGCGAAAATATGACGCTCAGTATAACACTCTGGTCAGTAAATATGTGATAGCAAGAATATAAAGTGGAAACGGGTGTAATGTTAGCAGGAAAGTAACGTATAAGTTGAAAAATAGTGTAAGCTGTAACAAACGATGTCACGAGTACACCCACTGTGTAAATCTGCGAAAATATTACGCTCAGTAGAACATTCTGGTCTGTAAGTATGTGATAGGAATGATATAAAGTGGAAAAGGGTGTAATGTTAGTAGGAAAGTAATTTATAAGTTGAATACTAGTGTAAGATGAAACAAATGATATCGCGATAACCCTCACTGTGTAAATATGCGATAATATGACGCTCAGTAGAATAGTAAGGTCTCCTATTAGTGATAGCAATTATATCAAGTGGAAACATTTGTAATGTTAGTGGAGAAGTATTATATAAGTACAAAAATAGGTTGTAAGTTGAAATAATACTCATAGCAACTTCACCCTCTGTGTTATTATGCGCTATTATTACGCTAAATATTTACGTAAGGCCTGAAACTATCTCAAAACAGTTCTCTAAAGTGGAAAAGTGTATAATGCTATTAGGAAAGTATTATGTAAGTTGAAAAAACACAATACGAGTTGAAACAACAGTCACAGCGAGTTCACTCACTACATAAATAAGTGCTAACATTACGCTAAATGTTATCAAAAGGCCTGTGAATACGTAAAAACAGTTCAATAAAATGTAAAATGGTATAATGTTATTGGAGATGTATTATGTAAGTAGAAAAAATGATATGTATCATGATTCAGCAATGTTAGCGATTCATCGTGAACAGTTTGGCCGATTTCGCTCGGTTCGCCCGATGGTACAATGCTTATTTCACCTCTATTTTTGTATAAAATCCAATTTACTCTCGTATCACATGTTTTTATGTTTGTAATAAATACATATCTACTTACTTTCATTGGTTTCCCAGACTTATAATACCAAAGAAAACGTGAGAGCCTTAGACCACCTACAGAGAACACGGTACCAGGTGTGACGAAGGTATACCTGTTTAGGCAACTTATGGACCCCGTTGAACACTTTCTACGTGATTGACCATTGTTTCTGACCAAAAGCGAAAGTTTTAGCAAAAAAAATTTGGGTCCAAAAATGGTCGGGACTAGGGGGTACCAGTGGTGAAAAAGTGGTCGGGACGGGGCGGGTTAACCCCTACACCACGGTCATGTTTTTGCGCTCCTTGCATGTCCCGCGAGGATATTCGCGCTCCGACTGACTTTTTAAAAATATTTGCCAAAAATCAGTTATTAGACCTAGAATATTAAAATTACATGTGCATATGGCACATACCTTCTGCTTTCTCCTGGGATGTTTGTTGAGCCTTCATCAAGTACCGTAGGACTTGTGGAGACTTCTGAAGTTGGGTAACGAAGTCTCCACTTTACACTTCCCGACACCCCGTAATATGATTACCACAGCCTGATATTATCACTAGAAACACTATTCTATGATCTTCAAGAAGTTTGGAATCCATACACCAAAAAAAAAAAAAAACACTGTCAAAGCAATGAAAATTACAAGCGCGTACGAGCTTCTCACTTGCGCTTGTTCCCCGCTGGTATTCTGTCATTTATTATTCATAAACACACTCACACTTTATATGCCTATTACTTTATTACACTTATATATATATATATATATATATATATATATATATATATACATTGTTACATAGCCAATGATTTCATCATCCCTTGTATAATTCTAACTTATGATACAGTTTTGTTCATGACTGCATCATCCTTTGTATGATCCTAATGTACAGTATGCTGCATGTTTGTTCACGATTCGCCACGTGGCTTCTATAGTGACCAGGCTTGCATGTTCTACCTCACTCCCACCTTCTCCCCCTTACAGTAGAGTAAGTCGTTCTTTCTGTTGTTCAGAGCAGGAGTGTCAACTCTTCATCCCCTATGCCTTCATTTGCGCGTCCTCCTTACAAGTTGAATCAAGTTCTGCCGGCCCCGTATATAATGAGCTCAGTCTCTGCATTAGTTGCCACTTAGATCTACTCCTCATTCTGTTCACATCTCTGTCCTCCCCTGTACAGTATATTATTATTTTTGTGAGTGCTCAGGAAGTCTCCAGCCATCTAGCTGCTGTATAATTTGAGTATAAGTGTTATTACCATTTTTCTTGTACTGTATAGCCTAAGGCATTAATGTGTAAGCCTGGTAAAGTTTTTATGATTCATATTGGTTCCATACTGTTAGTCAGAATTAGTAATATTTTGTATCTGTAATAATATTATATCTTGCTTTAACTCAGCATTATCCTGTTTTCTCATTTTATCAGGGCTGACTAAGATAAATTTGCCCTTGCTAATTTCGTGTTAATAGAGGCTATTGCAGTTAACCATATATGTAACCTGTTTTGCCATTACATTATCCTTATGAGTCCTGAATGTTTAGTTGTTAGTTTGAGCATTAAACTTTAACTTGTAATTTTACCTAAGTCTTTTGTTTTGAACCTGGAATTTTGCGGGACAGTAGTGATCTTAGTATTCTCACTTGCAGTGTTCATTATCTCTCTCTGTTCCGTAACATTAATTTGGCGACCTCTCATCAGGATATTCAGGATATTATCAAAAGGATATTGCTTGATATTTTGTGACTGTGATTTATTCATGATGTCTACTATTACTACTCTTGATGAAGCCAAAGATTTTTTGTCAAATGTGCAAACAGTGTGTGATGTAGAAAACAGAACAAAGAACGAACTTAAGCTTCTTGCGCAACAATTGGGAATTGCTGTTCACTCTCATCATTCTAAAGATCAAATTGTTGACATGATTAATATAACCTTGTTTAATGTAACTCCTCCAGATGAGCAAATGCAGATTAAAATAGCTAAGTTTCACCTAGCCCTGCAGGAGGCTCTTGCTAAGGAGGCTGAGTTTCAGGCACGTGCTAAGGAGGCTAAGTCTCATGCTCATATTCAGGAGGCACAGGCACAGGCTCAGGCACAAATTGAACTTGCTAGGATTCAGGCAGACCATGAGTATCGCATGAAACAAGGTGGAACTGGATCATCTAGCTCTGATGATTTTGATGTGCCTAAAAATGTTAAATTTGTCCCTCCTTTTAATGAATCTGATTTAGCAAAGTATTTCCAGTTGTTCGAGAGGGTAGCTACAGGTTTTAATTGGCCCAAAAAGTATTGGCCAGTACTCCTACAGAGTGTTTTCACCGGTAAAGCTCAAGTAACTTATGCATCTTTGCCTCAGGTTCATTCTGATAAATATGATGTACTTAAGAGCTTGATTCTTAAGGCCTATGAGCTTGTTCCTGAAGCCTATAGAGTAAAATTTAGGACAACTTATAAGCAAGATAAGCAATCCCATGTTGAGTATCCAAAAATCAAAGAAGATCTGTTAGAGCAGTAGTTAAATTCTAAGAATGTGGATTCTGATTTTCATAAATTTAAGCAGATGATTTTGCTGGATGACTTCAAAAGGTGTATTAATAAAGATGTAAGCCTATATCTTGATGAGAAAAAAATAGATAATTTGTCTGATGCTGCAGTTTTAGCTGATGAATATGTTCTCATTCACAAGAGATATTCTAAAGAAAAAAGGAAAGCTGAGAGTAAGTACGTTGCCTCTACTCAGAGTACAGGTAACAGGAAAGTGAATAAAGATGATGTTTCTCAGGAAGTAAATACCAGATCCACCTCTAGATTTCAGAAAAGAAAATGTACTTATTATAGTAAGCTTGGTCATACTACGGAGAAATGTTTCAGGAGACAGCGTGATGTGAACAAAAAGGAGTCTTTAAATATTCAGTCAATTGGTCTAGTGTCCACCCTTGAGAGTTCCCAGAATTCTTTATCCGAGTTAACTGAACCTGCTTTGAGGGGTAAATTAAATTCTCATGATGGGGCTCCCCTTTTGAGCAGTAACGTGGGTGACACTCTCAAGAGTTCATGTGCTAATTTCCTGTCTGATGGTTTTGTCAGTCCTCTGGACAGTAATGACAGGAAATCAGTTAAAATATATCGTGATACAGGTGCTTGCCAATCCCTTATGCTGACCAGTGTTCAAGGCTCTAATGTTAATTCCTCTGATGAAACTGTAATCTTACAAGGTGTAGGGAATAATTACTTCTCTGTCCCTCTGTGCAGAGTGAATTTAGAGTCTGGTTTTGTTAATGGTTCCGTTATGGTTGGGTTCGTTGAGACACTCCCAATGTCAGGTGTAACTTTCTTACTTGGAAATGATATTGGTGGAAGTCAAGTGTGTCCAGCTCCTCAGTTGTCTAGTGAACCAGTGACTGCGACCCAGGATTGTGATGTCCCTGATGTGTTCTCTGCATGTGCTGTCACTAGGGCTAAGTCTAAAGTTACTGGTGATTTAGAGGATAATGATGATGATGATGTTACCCTAGCTAACACTTTTCTTGCTAATTTGGACTACTCACCAGATGAGGCAGTACCCCGTAGTGTTGATAATTTGCCTCGTCAAGAGTTGGTTGAGTTGTAGGTTGCTGACCCCGAGTTGAAAGGTCTAGGTAACTTTGCTTGCAGTGAGGAAGAGTCAGCTGGTGCTTCTACTTGTTATTATATAAATTTAGGAGTACTTATGAGGAAGTGGAGACCCCCAACAGCATCAGCCGACTGTGAATGGGAGGTTGTACATCAAGCTGTCATCCCTCGTGTTTGTAGGCAGGATATCATTAGAGTGGCTCATGATTCCAGTTTGGCAGGACACCTTGGAGTGAGGAAGACTGTGGAACGCATTTTGAAACACTTCTACTGGCCAGGTATCTTCAGAGATGTTTCCAGTCTTGTCACACCTGTCAAGTTGTGGGGTAGTGTAATCAGACCGAAAAGGTTGCATCTCTAGTTCCCATTCCACCATTTGAGGCGCCATTCACCAGTGTTGGTGGATATTGTGGGCCCTCTTCCTAAGACTTCTTCAGGATTTTCTTATGTGTTGACCCTGATTGATATGGCTACTCGTTATCCTGAAGCCATTCCACTTAGAAATATCTCAGCAAAGAACGTGGTTAAGGAAATGCTAGGGTTCTTCACCAAGTTTGGTCTGCCCAAGGAGTTACAGTCAGACCGGGGAAGTAATTTCATGTCAAATGTTTTCAAGCAGTCTCTGAAAGAGTTGGGCATCACCCAGATCACGTCTTCAGCTTACCATCCCCAGACCCAAGGAGCGTTGGAGAGATATCATCAAACACTCTAATCGATGTTCAGGAAATACTGTTTGGAACAGCAGAAAGATTGGGATAAATTTCTTCCAGTCGTTGTATTTGCCGCGGGAGAATCTCCATATGAATCACTAGGCTTCTCACCCTTTGAACTACTGTTTGGCCATGAAGTAAGAGAACCCCTTAAGCTACTCAAGGAATGCTGGCTGTTGGAGGAAGATGACGTCAACCTGCTGGAGTATGTGATGAAGTTCAAAGAACGGCTGTCCACTGCTTTACAGCTGGCGAGAGAGAATTTAGGAGCTGCTCAGGAGAAGATGACGACTTGGTATGATAAGAAGTCCAGGTTACGCCACTTTCACCAGGAGATCAGGTTTTGATTCTGCTACCGGTGCATGGACATCCTCTTCAAGCCAAGTTTAGTGGTCCGTATTTCATGGAGAAGAAACTCAGTGATGTCAACTATGTCATTGCCACACCAGATTGTAGAAAGAACAAGCAACTTTGTCACATCAACATGCTAAAGTTATATCATAGGTGGGACGAAAATAACCCAGTCTGCACTGTAGCTGTTCCACCCGAGTCTGCAAGTGAAGCTCTTCCATGCAGTATGAGCCTGAGTGATAGTTTGGGGAAGAATCCTGATATCATGAATGATCTCCAGACTAAACCTTCTCATCTAGCTCCCGAGGAAAGGCAGGAGTTTTCGGCATTACTGCAGGAGTACCCGCAAGTGTTCCGTGACACTCCAGGAAGAACCACTGAGTTGATGCATGATGTCAATGTTGGAGACGCAAAGCCAATTAAACTGCCTCCTTACCGTGTGAACCCAGTGAAAGTTCCTCTCATCCAGAAGGAGCTTGGCTACCTGTTGGACCGCAATATGATTGAGCCCTGTCAGAGTGAGTGGAGTTCTCCTGTCACTCTAGTCCCTAAGCCAGGTGGGTCACAGCGGCTTTGCATCGACTACAGACGTGTTAATCAGATAACCAAAACAGACACCCTCTCCCTCGCGTGGAAGATTGCATAGACAAGATCGGAACGGCTAGGTATATAAGTAAGTTTGATTTGTTAAAGGGATACTGGCAAGTACCTAGGACTGAACGTGCTAGGGAGATCTCATGTTTTGTAACACTAGGAAAGACTTTTGCATGTTCTGTAATGCCATATGGTATGAAGAATGCATCAGCCACTTTTCAGAAGCTCATGAATGTTGTAACAGAGGGTTTGGCAGGGTGTGTTGTTTATATTGATGATGTATTAATCTTCAGTGACAACTGGAAAGATCACCTATGCCATGTCAGTAAATTTCTTGAGCCTTTGGTTCAGGCTAATCTTGTAGCTAATTTATCAAAGTGTGAGTTTGGTCAAGCTAAAGTTCAGTACCTTGGGTACGTAATTGGTGATGGACACGTTGCACCACCAGGTGCGAAGGTTCAGGTTATAAGTGATCTTCACAGACCTAAAAGTAGGAAAGAGCTAGAAAGATTTTTGGGAATGGTAGGTTATTACAGGAGATTTGTTCTTAACTTTTCAATTCTTGTATCACCACTTACAGACCTACTGAAAAAGGGAGTTAAATTTGTCTGGACCGATAACTGTGAATCTTCTTTCACTAAACTTAAAGCTATCCTATTAAATCAGCCAGCGCTCTCTACTCCAAATTTTGCTAAGCCTTTTAAGATGGCTGTTGATGCAAGTGATATAGGAGCTGGGGTTGTTTTGCTGCAAGAGGATGATCAGGGTATTAAACACCCTGTTATCTTATTACAGTAAGAAATTCACTCCACCTCAAAAGAACTACTCATGTATTGAGAAAGAGCTTTTGGCCTTGATTTTGAATTTACAGCATTTTTCATTTTATTTGTGTTCTGGTTTTGACCCCATAGTCATTTATACCGATCATAACCCACTGAAATTCCTTAGTAAGTTTAATGATAAAAATCAGAGATTGACAAGATGGAATCTACTTATTCAGGAGTATTCATTAGACAGACAACATGTCAAGGGGAAAGAAAATGTTATTGCAGATTGTTTATCTAGACTTTAGACAGATTGTTTTAGAGTAATAAGAAATTTCCTTTGTAAATTTTTTTTTTTTTTTTGTGGGGAGGTGTTACATAGCCTATGATTTCATCATCCCTTGTATAATTCTAACTTATGATACAGTTTTGTTCATGATTGCATCATCCTTTGTATGATCTTAATGTACAGTATGCTGCATGTTTGTTCACGATTCGTCACGTGGCTTCCATAGTGACCAGGCTTGCGTGTTCTACCTCACTCCCCCCTTCTCCCCCTTACAGTAGAGTAAGTCGTTCTTTCTGTTGTTCAGAGCAGGAGTGTCAACTCTTTGTCCCCTATGCCTTCATTTGCACGTCCTTCTTACAAGTTGAATCAAGCTCTGCCGGCCCCCTATATAATGAGCTCAGTCTCTGCATTAGTTGCCACTTAGATCTACTCCTCATTCTGTTCACATCTCTGTCCTCCCCTGTACAGTATATTATTATTTTTGTGAGTGCTCTGGAAGTCTCCAGCCATCTAGCTGCTGTATAATTTGAGTATAAGTGTTATTACCATTTTTCTTGTACTGTATAGCCTAAGGCGTTATTTCGTAAGCCTGGTAAAGTTTTTCTGATTCATATTGGTTCCATACTGTCAGCCAGTATTAGTAATATTTTGTATCTGTAATAATATTATATCTTGCTTTAACTTGCATTATCCGGTTTTCTCATTTTATCAGGGCTGACTTAGATAAATTTGCCCTTGCTAATTTCGTGTTAATAGAGGCTATTGCAGTTAACCATATATGTAACCTGTTTTGCCATTACATTATTCTTATGAGTCCTGAATGTTTAGTTGTTAGTTTGAGCATTAAACTTTAACTTGTAATTTTACCTAAGTCTTTTGTTTTGAACCTGGAATTTTGCGGGACAGTAGTGATTTTAGTATTCTCACTTGAAGCGTTCATTATCTCTCTCTGTTCCGTAACAATATCTATATCTATATATATATATATATATATATATATATGTACAGTATTTATCCGTAAGTTTCTTTCAGTAATAGTAGTTAATTTTCACTCCAGGCATTAACTTTCACGTTCAGTAAACTAGCATAGAGAGCAAAGCTTTGACTGTCATTACTCCATGTATTTGTACCCATATTTTTATATTAGTAATTATTTACATTTCTATTTTATTTAAACTATGTTATACACTGTCACTTCCAGTAAATAAGGGCTCATTTCCCTTGGAGCCAGGATGAACTTGGGACACTGAAGCACTCATAGTTTATCACCATTTCCTCCACTGGCTCATCACACGATTCACCAGAAAGATTGTAGTCACTGTCCATCATTATCATGGATAAATTAGCCAGTTCACTTTCCACAGGAGAGTCATTTAGTCTTTTACCCCTTCTCACACGAGGTTTAGTAGAGGTAGAGGTCACAGGGCCCTCTAGAAGTGGTGGAAATGGAGGGGCACGAGTGCTACGTGCTTTCATCGCAAGAAACAACACTGAACTAAATGATGAGGTGGATATGGAGCCGCCAAGGGTTGACAACGTCAGCGAGGTGACAGCTGCTAATTTATGTGCTATGAAATGATTGGCAGGAAATTAGGTAGTTCCAGGTGAATATAAATATCACTTAGGCTTCTCCCTTCCTTTCTTATATATATTTTTATTACGAGAATAGATTATATGGCATATTTCAAGGGGAAATTACCAGGGAATGTTAGTGAACAAGTGCACGTGGGGTATTGCCAGGTGATAATGAGCCAACTCCAGGTGTACGGCACTATCAGTTACCTTATTTTTTTTTTTGTATATATTATTTTGTATAAGAATAGGGCATAGGGCTTATTTCAATGGATGAAATCAGTGGAAAATTCCGAGGAAGATTTGCTTAGCACAGCTCGGCCAGGCAGGGGAGAGGAGAGGGTAATGGAGGGGAGGTAGGCAGGGGAGTCAAGAACGGGGATAAATAGCTAAATTGTCAACAATGGATGGGAGTACAGATGACATTAGCAGTGCTGACTATTGTTGGACACTGGCAGTATTGATAGATGATACAAGCCACCACTTGAAAGCCCGGAAGAATTCAAAATAACATAGAATCGCAAAAGTGACACCCCGCGGTATGATCCATTGCGCCTGAGTGTCACGAAAGTGATGCCCCGCGGTTAAGGGGTTAATTGGAACAGTTTCGAGGGAGTCAAGTTCTAGCACTGGGACATTCCGGCTGACTTCCTCTATGACAGAATTTCTGGCAAAAGTACTGACAAAGATATCTGCTTTCCCACGCGGGTTATTTGTATAGTTGCCTTCTGAAGATTTTAGTGGGGGAATGGATGATGACTTGTTAAGGTTACTACTGAAAGTGTTAGGACTCCATATTATAATTACAAATCATAATAGATAGATAGATAAATAGACAGATACACAGCTGTATGCGAGCCTGGGAATGGGAAATGATCTTGCAAGTTACACTGAGGAAAAGCTGACGACAGATTACGAAGTAGCCAGTCAGGAAATGATGCAGTTAGTTTGTCAGCAATACACCAGGTGAACAAAGCCTCGTGACCATACACACACATACACACATACTCACACACAGGCTTCTAGAACTTTCCAACCACAGTGGACACACGTGACACAACCCCTGCTACACCAGAATTTAGGAAAGAGAGCTCAGAAGGAGAGAGGCCATAGAAGCGGCAGGGAGTGGGGAGAAAGGCTTAGCAACTTGGAAGAGAGAGAGAGAGAGAGAGAGAGAGAGAGAGAGACAGGGAGACAGGGACTCTACTCATACTCACTCATGAGTGAGAGACTTGTTAATATTTCCAAGACAAATAAAAATAGTCCCATACTATTCTTTACCTCTCCTGTCATTGCATGACAAATGGGAAAGAAGATTATCTACTTACAAAGCTACTCAAGTATAACAACCGCTCGTCCACAAGTCTAATATATATAACTTCTCTACAAGTAACTACAAAGTCTATTTTTATGACATTTGGTAGCAGCGAACATATACGAACCTCATCTACGAATCAACAGTGAATTCCTACAAAATATCAAGATTGAAAACAAAAAAATACCTCTCACAACCAACAACCTACAACCAGCTCCTGACATTTCTCTCTAACCCCCCGTCTGTCTCCCCGATCATCACGCTAATGTAGAGGTGAAGAGGTCACAGGACGCCTTGCAAGTAGTTTGACAAAGTACTGATACAAACAATCTTGAAATTTCTACGACGAACCAACGAACTACAACGATCTACAATCAACTACAAGTAACAACTCTACGAGTCGTTTGTATAATCTTCTACACGCACCTACAAGTAGCGGCAGTCTTCATCCCACAACGAGTAAATCACAAGAGAAAAGGACCGAGAAAACATCGACAAAGAAAAACAAAACAAATAAAAACGAAGAATGAGACACGACTCATAACTCACAACTACCAGACCTCACCCTCTTCTCTCTGCTACATCCACCCAACTTCCACCGCTGATGCAGGAGTGAAGAGGTCAAGATGACGAAGCAAATACCAAGTCCATATTCACAACTCATCTTACTCACTCGTCTTCACTCAAGTTACTTATTGCTACTCATTCACTCACCACAGCTACCAGTGTGGGAAGTCGACGTCATCATGCGTGCTTGCTGAAAATTTTCCACGTCGGTCAACACACCACCTGCACCACCACTCACACCATTCCCAGCACGGTAAAAATTAGTGAGTTACATAGTTACTTCATTTATACAATACACAGTGATAGACAATAAGCTTCTGCACAAACATATAAAACGTGCTGTATAGTTACAGCTTAAATACACATACTTACTACAGTTATCTGCATAACTCAAACACTAAATAAACACCAACAATAAATATTCTACACTGTATATATTCATTCATTTATTATAACATTTCTTTACTACCAACGAGTGTTACCATTTATACCTACATAAAATACGTGTTTCATACATACAACTATACATTATTACATCTACAAAGTAATAAAGAAAATATACCATCACAGTTACTCAGTGAGCGATTAAAAGAACTGTATTTAACATTTATTAATTAAAGCTACCTAGTGGAAACATATAAATTAAGTTACAAGGTAAACTAGAGAAAAAAACATGGCCAACACAAATGACGTTAGCAAGAGTGAACATCTTCAACACAATCGTGAAGACAAAGATTTCCACACAGTGCTGACACACATATTACCCACGATAGGTACAGTCATGCGTACTAATTTCTGCTCAAGGGTTACCCCTTCCTTCCCCCCTCTACCCTGGACAGAGGGGAAGGGGGGAATCATGAACAAGTCTACCCCGCCTTCTGCCCCCAACTCCCCCACCCTCCACTTCCAGCTGCCAGTTACTGATTAGACGCAAATTTTCTCATGTCCTGTAAACATGACTAAACTATCGTTGCACACGCTGTCAACGGCCAAGATTTGGACTATATTTTTAGGATAAATTATTACCGTATTGAACCGCATTCTCAAATTGAAAATATTCACCATCATTGTAATCCAGTGTCATCCGCTGCACAATTCCGGGTTCCAGTGCTTACCTTTTCACTTCCCTCGGCTGTCTCTCTCTCTCTCTCCCTCTGAATTTACTTTTTCCTCTCTTTCTTATTAAATTTATATAACTTTCTCTTTGCTTCTCTCCCCCTTCTCTCTCGTTCTTTGTCTTAAGTCTTCCCCGCCTCTCACTCCTCCCCTCCCCCCACCTTAGGCCTGATCAGCAGTCAGTTATACCGTCGCCGCTCCTTCATATATCGTGTGCAGGCAACATTTATCACACACACTAAGGTCAGATGTATGGAAAGCTATTTTTTTTTTAAATATATAATTGTATTTCTCATTATGTGCCAAGTTCAAATAGAGAACACCAGACCAATATTCGTAATTTTTATTAGAGTGACCGTTCCACTTCACATAGCTAGGTAGCTGGACTTAACTGCACACACACACACACACACACACACACACGACTTAAATTTTGCACTGACAGCATGGCGACTACAAAATAATATAGTCATTCTAACAACTGGATCTGCTGGCTCCAAACCTTCCCTGTCCTAGTCAAACTCCTCATTCAATAACCGGTTATTGAATGAGGAGCTATGTGAAGTGGAACGGTCACTCTAATAAAAATTACGAATATTGGTCTGGTGTTCTCTATTTGAACTTGATACATAATGAGAAATACAATTATATATATATATATATATATATATATAATTATATATATATATATATATATATATATATATATATATATATTATATATATTAGCTTTCCATACATCTGACCTAAGTGTGTGTGATAAATGTTGCCTGCACACGATATACGAAGGAGCGGTGACGGTATAATTGACTGCTGATCAGGTCTAAGGTGGGGGGAGGAGAGGAGTGAGAAGCGGGGAAGACTTAAGACAAAGAACGAGAGAGAAGGGGGAGAGAAGCAAAGAGAAAGTTATATAAATTTAAAAAGAAAGAGTGAGTGGGAAAAGTAAATTCAGAGAGAGAGAGACAGAGAGACAGCTGGGGGAAGTGAAAAGGTAAGCACTGGAACCCAGAATTGTGCAGCAGACGACACTAGATTACAATGATGGTGAATATTTTCAATTTGAGAATCCAGTTCAATACGGTAATAATTTATTCTAAAAATATAGTCCAAATCTTGGCCGTTGAAAGCGTGTGCGATGACAGTTTAGTCATGTTTACAGGACATGAGAAAATTTGCGTCTAATCAGTAACTGGCAGCTGGAGGTGGAGGGTGGGGGAGTTGGGGGCAGAAGGCGGGGTAGACTTGTTCGCGATTCCCCCCTTCCCTCTGTCCAGAGTAGAGGGGGGAAGGAAGGGGTAACCCCTGAGCAGAAATTAGTACGCGTGACTGTACAAGTGAACAACAAGTCAGTGTATATAGTTAATACTGTATATAGTGTATATATATTTTTTATATCAAATAACAAAATATGGGACTATATAATATCATTTTCAATAACCTTAAAAAAGGATCCCAAGGAAATTAGCCAGTAATTATGCAACCATGAACAACATAGAAAAAGCATACATAAGCGAAGAAAAACAAACTATAGAAAATCAATACATACAAAAAAAAAAAGAAAAAGAAAAAAGAGAGAAATAGAGTAGGAGGATCACATAACAAACAAGTGAAAAAAAGTGTAAGTGTTACTACATATGCCAAAATACCACATAAACTACAAACAAAAAAGCAAATTGTTGTCTCCACAAGCAAGTGGCATGGCACATCATCACTATCATCGACCGCAGCATGACCGGATTCATATGTCAGGACTGCAATTATTACAATTATGTAACAACAAACGATTGCATTATGTTACACTTGCTACAATTATGTAACTACAAACGATATGTAACATTATGTAACTCCATATTATAATTAGGTAACGACAAACGATTGCATTATGTTACACTTGCTACAATTATGTAACTACAAACGATATGTAACAATTATGTAACGACAAACGATTGCATTATGTTAC
Organism: Coenobita brevimanus; assembly: GCF_032717465.1. NCBI lineage: Eukaryota > Metazoa > Arthropoda > Malacostraca > Decapoda > Coenobitidae > Coenobita > Coenobita brevimanus. Next base: position 19,802,900 of record NC_137046.1, read on the forward strand.
ACTTGCTACAATTATGTAACTACAAACAATATTTACCATTTATGTAACAGTTGCATTAACAAAATGTAACTTTTATGTAACTTTAACTACAATTATGTAACTACAAACGATATGTAACAATTATGTAACGACAAACGATTGCATTATGTTACGCTTTGCCAATTATGTAACAGTTGCATTAACAAGATGTAACTTTTATGTAACTTTAACTACAATTATAAGGCCAAAACACTTATGTAACAGTTGCATTAACAAAATGTAACTACAATTATAAGGCCAACACAATTATGCATTACCACAATATTTTGTAACAATTCATAAAATGTTACAATTATGTATTACCACAATGCTACTACAATGTTATGAATCATACAACTATACCACAATTCTGTATTACCAGTATCATCATACAAGTTAGGTGAAATATTAGACATTACTAAAGAGATAACTCAATATGTAATGTGTAACCTAGCAGTATTGCCATTGCACAATTATATGCGTACCACTGTTGTACATGCACGTCTTACAAAGTGTTATACAATAACCATTGCATTGATTCAAATATGTATACAATTTGTTTAAAATGTAATATTATTGAATCATTGCAATTTACTATGAATATTATATGTATACAATATTATAATCAATATTATGTACTAATAGATCAGCATATGTCAATGATAATTGCTGTCGGAGGACCTCCAGCTGCGTGTCCCGAGCATATGTTAGGACTCCATATTATAATTACAAATCATAATAGATAGATCAGTAGACAGATAGACAGCTCTATGCGAGCCTGGGAATGGGAAATGATCTTGCAAGTTACACTGAGGAAAAGCTGACGACAGATTACGAAGTAGCCAGTCAGGAAATGATGCAGTTAGTTTGTCAGCAATACACCAGGTGAACAAAGCCTCGTGACCATACACACACATACACACATACTCACACACAGGCTTCTAGAACTTTCCAACCACAGTGGACACACGTGACACAACCCCTGCTACACCAGAATTTAGGAAAGAGAGCTCAGAAGGAGAGAGGCCATAGAAGCGGCAGGGAGTGGGGAGAAAGGCTTAGCAACTTGGAAGAGAGAAAGAGAGAGAGAGAGAGAGAGAGAGAGACAGGGAGACAGGGACTCTACTCATACTCACTCGTGAGTGAGAGACTTGTTAATATTTCCAAGACAAATAAAAATAGTCCCATACTATTCTTTACCTCTCCTGTCATTGCATGACAAATGGAAAAGAAGATTATCTACTTACAAAGCTACTCAAGTATAACAACTGCTCGTCCACAAGTCTAATATATATAACTTCTCTACAAGTAACTACAAAGTCTTTTTATGACAAAAGAACTGAGAGTTGACCAGAATATTCTATTGTCATTAGGGCTATTAAGTAGTTTTGATGTTTGATTTTGAAGAAAGTTTGACTTAGCAAGATTTATTACGGCTTTTGCATGGTTTCTAGCAAGTTTAAATTGACAGAGTGATTCAGATGTTTTTGATTTTAAGTAAAAGTTATACACTAATGACTTTTGGGCCGTTGCTCTGGCACAGTTGCTATCAAACCACTTTGGAGAGTTCAGTATTTTAGTGAACTGTTGACTGGCTATGAAAAAATCCATACCAGCTAGTATTAAGTCATGAACGTGGTACTGGGTAGAACTGACATCACTAAAGAAAGACTGCCATGGAATTTCAGCAAGGTAATTTCTAAATCCATCGCAGATTGCCCTATCAAAGTGCCATTGGGTCACCCTGACAGGTTCACAATGGCGAGGTTTGGGGGCTAATTAATGAGACTTTGATGAGATTGTGGTCAGAGGGTCCAAGTGGTGACAGTTCTTCTGTTCTGTATTGATCTGGATTAATTTTTAAGAATAGATCCAAGACATGGGCATTATGGTCAGGATTATCTGGTATTCTAGTTGGTTGCTTTACCAACAATTCTGCAAACAACTCGCACTCTAAACCAGGATCGTCAGTCCTGGCAGAATGCAATAACCATTCAACATTATGTATGTTAAAATCACCCAAAATGGAAATTTCAGTGCTATGGGCAAGGTTAACCTGCTGCATCCTGGCAAATTTTTCACCAATTCCCCCCCCCCCCCAATCCCGGTAGATTTTCATTTTTTTTTTTTTTTTGCTAAAACCTCCTCTTTTATGAGAAACATCGAAAATTCAGAGAGAAAGTGTTCAGCTGAGTTTAGAAATACCAATACAGGTAAACCTACCCTCACCTTGGTACTGTGATCTCTCAGGCCAGGCTCCAGAGAAGATGTTTTCTTGGGAAGGGGTAACTATTCCAAACCACTCATTATATGTAAATATTTACCTGTTTGGTATGAACTTATATGTAGTGCAAGAGTATATTGGTTTTCACATAATATTATAGGCAATATAAGCATTGTTCACTCACCAAACACATCAACATATGCACCTTCCTTTACGACATCACTTCTGCTTGTTTCTTCCTCTGGCATGTTTCTTTCTTTGTCCTCCACCTCAGGAATCACTTTCGCCTCGAATTTCGTCATTAGTGTACACGACCGTGGTGCGGCATGTCTTTACTAGCCACGTCACTGCTAACAGGTGAGTTGCCGAGAAAATGGTGTGCGGAGGGGGAGGGGGGTCAGGTCGGGCCAGGCATTATCCCTGCCTGCCAGGTCGGACCAGACATTATTCCTGCCTGTCAGGTCAGGCCAGGCATTATCCCCGCCTGGCACTGGGTAGAGGAAGGTCTCCCACATATGCCTACCAAAAATCACCTGTGAAACTTGAAAAATGTGCAAATGATGGACCTCGCAATTGCAAAACATATGGATATGTCACTGGGTGTCATCATCATTGTCATCCGGAACTCCTTTCCCACCCTAAGGCAGGGTGAGGAGTAGCAATTTCCAGACAGCCCAATTTTGCCCAATCCAATGGGCCACGCTTCCATTCACTCAACATTCAGGCCCCCCGAATCCTGGCTCAATCAGATACGTCAAAAGCATTCACCACTTTCTGTAGCTTCACATAATTGTATCCGACAGAGTGAATCCAGATGCTGCCATGTTAAAAAGGGGTGCCAAAATCCCTGATCATGCACTTCTCACAACATTCATCCAGCCAGCTCGATCTCCTGTCAGTTCCCTAGCCTTACCGACTTCCAAACCTCTTTTCCTCACACATTCATCCACCATATCTCTCCACCTTCTCCTTGGCCTACCTCGCCTCCTCCCTCCTTCAAATTGGCTCAGATATGCATTTTTCACCACTCTATTTTTATCCATTCTCCACTTGATCATACCATCTCAGTACACTCTCTTCGACACTGGTGTCTACAGACTTCCTCACTCCACATCTTTCACGAATCACATTATTTTGTATCCTATTCATCCTCTGTACTCCACATACATTCCTCAGCAGTCCCATCTCCACTGCTCTTACTCTTGACTTTTCATTTTCATGCCGCACCATAGTCTCACACCCATATGTTAAAGTTGGCACTAACACTCCTTCTTGTAAGCCTCATGCAGCTGCAACACTCAAGCCTTTGTTTCTTATCAAGGCCTTCATTGCACCAGTTACTTTTCTCCCTTGTGTCATCCTACTTTCAACTTCTTTTGCACATTTTCCTCTCTTTTTGTATCACTGTGTACCCAGGTATTTGAACTCTCTCACCAATTCCAGTCTCTCTCCATTCATTGATACATCGCACTAGGAATCATCTTCTTTCTCAATAACCATCACTTTACTATTTTCTACATTTACTCTCAAAGCACGACAGTCACAGACATCGCAAAACTCTGCACTAACCTACCAAGTTCTTGTCGGGTACTTGCAAGCAGTATTGCATCGTCAGCATACAACAAATTTGAGATATTCCATCCATCACCATTCATTACCAGTGCCATCCCTCTCTCCATTACTCGTGTTTTTACTTCTCTCATCATCGCATCCCTATATATATATATATATATATATATATATATATATATATAATGTGTGTGTATATATTGTTACATAGCCTATGATTTCATCATCCTTTGTATAATTCTAAAGTACAGTATGCTGCATGTTTGATCACGATTCGCCTCGTGGCTCTCATAGTGACCAAGCTTCCGTGTTCTACCTCACCTCCCCCTTCTCCTCCCTTATAGTAGAGTAAGTCATTCTTTCTGTTGTTCAGAGCAGGAGTGTCAACTCTTTGTCCCCTATGGCTTCATTTGCACGTCCTTCTTACAAGTTGTATCAAGCTCTGCCGGCCCCTATATAATGAGCTCAGTCTCTGCATTAATGGCCACTTAGATTTACTCCTTATTTTGTTCACATCTCTGTCCTCCCCTTTACAGTTGTTATTATTTTTGTGAGTGCTCAGGAAGTCTCCAACCATCTAGCTGCTGTGTAATTTGAGTATAAGTGTTATTACATTTTTTCTTGTACTGTATAGCATAAGGTGTTAATTTGTAGGCCTGGTAAGGTTTTTGTGATTAATGTGGAGTTTTACTGTCAGCCATTATTAATAATATTTTGTATCTGTAATAATATATCTTGCATTAACTGAGCATTATCCGTTTTTTTCATTTTATCAGGGCTAACTTAGATAAATTTACTCTTGCTAATTTCGTGTTAATAGAAGCTATTGCAGTTAACTATATATTTAACCTGTTTTTTGCCATTACATTATCCTTATGAGTCCTGAATGTTTAGTTGTTAGTTTGAGCATTAAACTTTAACTTGTAATTTTACCTAACTCTTTTATTTTGAACCTGGAACTTTGCGGGACAGTAGTGATTTTAGTATTCTCACTTGAAGTGTTCATTATCTCTCTCTGTTCCGTAACATAAATTTGGCGACCTCGCCAGGTAATTCAGGATATTATCATAAGGATATTGCTTGATATTTTGTAACTGTGATTTATTCATGATGTCTACTATTACTACTCTTGATGAAGCCAAAGATTTTTTGTCAAATGTGCAAACAGTGTGTGATGTAGAAAACAGAACAAAGAATGAACTTAAGCTTGTTGCTCAACAATTGGGAATTGCTGTTCGCTCTCATCATTCTAAAGATGAAATTGTTGACATGATTAATGAAAGCTTGTGTAATGTAACTCCTCCAGATGAGCAAACGCAGATTGAAATAGCTAAGTTACAGCTAGCCCTGCAGGAGGCTCTTGCTAAGGAGGCTGAGTTTCAGGCAAATGCTAAGGAGGCTGAGTTTCAGGCTCGTGCTAAGGAGGCTGAGTTTCAGGCACAAGTTGAACTTGCTAGGATTCAGGCAGACCATGAGTATCGCATGAAACAAGGTGGAACTGGATCATCTAGCTCTGATGATTTCGATGTGGCTAAAAATGTTAAACTTGTCCCTCCTTTTAATGAATCTGATTTAACAAAGTATTTTCAGTTGTTTGAGAGGGTAGCTACAGGTTGTAATTGGCCCAGAAAGTATTGGCCAGTACTCCTTCAGAGTGTTCTCACTGGTAAAGCTCAAGTAACTTATGCATCTTTGCCTCAGGATGAATCTGATAATTATGATGTAGTTAAGAGCTTGATTCTTAAGGCCTATGAGCTTGTTCCTGAAGCCTATAGAGTAAAATTTAGGACAACTTATAAGCAAGATAAGCAATCCCATGTTGAGTGTGCAAAAATCAAAGAAGATCTGTTAGAGCAGTGGTTAAATTCTAAGAATGTGGATTCTGATTTTGGTAAATTTAAGCAGATGATTTTGCTGGATGTCTTCAAAAGGTGTATTAATAAAGATGTAAGCCTATATCTTGATGAGAAAAGAATAGATAATTTGTCTGATGCTGCAGTTTTTGCTGATGAATATGTTCTCACTAACAAGAGATATTCTAAAGAAAAAAGGAAAGCTGAGAGTAAGTACATTGCCTCTACTCAGAGTACAATTAACAGGAAAAAGAATAAAGATGATGTTTCTCAGGAAGTAAATACCAGTTCCACCTCTAGATTTCAGAAAAGTAAATGTACTTATTGTAGTAAGCTTGGTCATACTACGGAGAAATGTTTCAGGAGACAGCGTGATGTGAACAAAAAGGAGTCTTTAAATATTCAGTCAATTGGTCTAGTGTCCACCCTTGAGAGTTCCCAGAATTCTTTAACTGAGTTAACTGAACCTGCTTTGAGGGGTAAATTAAATTCTCATGATGGGGCTCCCCTTTTGAGCAGTAACGTGGGTGACACTCTCAAGAGTTCATGTGCTAATTTCCTGTCTGATGGTTTTGTCAGTCCTCTGGACAGTAATGACAGGAAATCAGTTAAAATATATCGTGATACAGGTGCTTGCCAATCCCTTATCCTGACCAGTGTTCTAGGCTCTAATGTTAATTCCTCTGATGAAACTGTAATCTTACAAGGTGTAGGGAATAATTACTTCTCTGTCCCTCTGTGCAGAGTGAATTTAGAGTCTGGTTTTGTTAATGGTTCCGTTATGGTTGGGTTGGTTGAGACACTCCCAATGTCAGGTGTAACTTTATTACTTGGAAATGATATTGGTGGAAGTCAAGTGTGTCCAGCTCCTCAGTTGTCTAGTGAACCAGTGACTGTGACCCAGGATTGTGATGTCCCTGACGTGTTCTCTGCATGTGCTGTCACTAGGGCTAAGTCTAAAGTTACTGGTCACTTAGAGGATAATGAGGATGATGTTATCCTAGCTGACATTTTTCTTGCTAATTTGGACCACTCACCAGATGAGGCAGTACCCCATAGTGTTGATAATTTGTCTCGTCAAGAGTTGGTTGAGTTGCAGGTTGCTGACCCTGAGTTGAAAGGTCTAGCTAATTCTGCTTGCAATGAGGAAGAGTCAGCTGGTGCTTCTACTTGTTATTATATAAAGTCAGGAGTACTTATGAGGAAGTGGACACCCCCAACTGCATCAGCCGACTGTAAATGGGAGGTTGTACATCAAGTTGTCATCCCTCGTGTTTGTAGGCAGGATATCATTAGAGTGGCTCATGATTCCAGTTTGGCAGGACACCTTGGAGTGAGGAAGACTGTGGCACGCATTTTGAATCACTTCTACTGGCTGGGTATCTTCAGAGATGTTTCTTGGTATTCTAAGTCTTGTCACACCTGTCAAGTTGTGGGGAAGTGTAATCAGACCAAAAAGGTTACACCTCTAATTCCCATTCCTCCTTTTGAGGCGCCATTCAACGTGTGTTGGTGGATATTGTGGGCCCTCTTCCTAAGACTTCTTCAGGATTTTCTTATGTGTTGACCCTGATTGATATGGCTACTCGTTATCCTGAAGCCATTCCACTTAGAAGTATCTCAGCAAAGAACGTGGTTAAGGAAATGCTAGGGTTCTTCACAAAGTTTGGTCTGCCCAAGGAGGTACAGTCAGACCGGGGAAGTAATTTCATGTCAGATGTTTTCAAGCAGTCTCTGAAAGACTTGGGCATCATCCAGATCACGTTTTCAGCTTACCATCCCCAGACCCAAGGAGCGTTGGAGAGATATCATCAGACACTCAAATCGATGCTCAAGAAATACTGTTTGGAACATCAGAAAGACTGGGATAAAGGTCTTCCATTCGTTGTATTTGCCGCAAGAGAATCTCCAAATGAATCACTGGGCTTCTCACCCTTTGATCTACTGTTTGGCCATGAAGTAAGAGGACCCCTTAAGCTACTCAAGGAATGCTGGCTGTCGGAGGAAGATGACGTCAACCTGCTGGAGTATGTGATGAAGTTCAAAGAACGGCTGTCCACTGCTTTACAGCTGGCGAGAGAAAATTTATGAGCTGCTCAGGAGAAGATGAAGACTTGGTATTATAAGAAGTCCAGGTTACGCTGTCATGTAGTAACAGGAGAGGTAAAGAATAGTATGGGACTATTTTTATTTGTCTTGGAAATATTAACAAGTCTCTCACACGGAACGAGTATAAGTCCCGGGTAGCTACCTCCCTGTCTCGCTATCTGTCTCTCTCTCTCAAATTGCCAAGCCCTTCTCCCGTCACCTGTCTCCTCTGAGGCCTGTCTCCTCTGTCTTGCCTGTTCTATGGCTAAACTCCGTCTGAGCTCTCTTTCCTAAATTCTGGTGTAGCAGGGGTGTGTCACGTGTGTTCCTCATGGATGGACTAGGTCTTTGTTCACGAGAGGACTGCTGACAGCTAATTGCATCATCTCCTTACTGACCGCTGTCGTCAGCTTTCCTCAGTGTAAGCATGTTTAGCATTGCTCGATTCTCGCAGACACAATACCTCTCATCATCTGACTCCCTGCTTCTATCTATCTATTTATCTATCTATCTATATAATATGTAGTTCTACATACTGCTCGGCCGCGCGAAAATGGCGTACCATCGACATTTAATAGTCCTAACATATTAATACATACTACATACACATTATAATGAACTTACAAGCTAATTAAGTGAAATATACAATATTGTAAAGTAACATAATTGTATGAATATTGTATACATATAATATAGTAAATAGTGATTATTCAGTAATATTACATTTTAAACAAGTTGTATACATATTTGAATAAATGCAATGGTTGTTGTATAACACTTTGTAAGACGTGCATGTACAAAAGACGTACGCATATAATTGTGCAATGGTAATACTGCTAGGTTATACATTACATATTTGAGTTATCACTTTAGTAATGTCTAATATTTCACCTAACTTGTATGATGATACTGGTAATACAGAATTGTGCTATAATTGTATGACTTATAATATTGTACTAACATTGTGGTACTACATAATTGTAACATTTTATGAATTGTTACAAAATATTGTGTTAATGCATAATTGTGTTGGCCTTATAATTGTAGTTACATTTGTTAATGCAACTCTTACATAAGTGTCTTGGCCTTATAATTGTAGTTAAAGTTATATAAAAGTTACATCTTCTTAATGCAACTGTTTTGTCGTTACATAATTGTTACATATCGTTTGTAGGTACATAATTGTAATTAAAGGTACATAAAAGTTACATCTTGTTAATGCAACTGTTACATAATTGGCAAAGTGTAACATAATGCAATCTTTGTCGTTACATAATTGTTACATATCGTTTGTAGGTACATAATTGTAGTTAGTGTAACATAATGCAATCGTTTGTCGTTACATAATTGTTACATATCGTTTGTAGTTACATAATTGTAATAAGTGTAACATAATTGTAATAATTGCAGTCCTAACATATGCTGCGGTCGATGATAGTGATGATGTGCCATGCCACCTGCTTGTGGAGACAACAATTTGCTTTTTTGTTTGTAGTTTATGTGGTATTTTGGCATATGTAGTAACACTTACACTTATTTTCATTTGTTTGTTATGTGATCTTACTCTATCTCTCTTTCCTAAATTCTGGTGTAGCAGGGGTGTGTCACGTGTGTTCCTCGTGGATGGACTAGGTCTTTGTTCACGAGAGGACTGCTGACAGCTAATTGCATCATCTCCTTACTGACCGCTGTCGTCAGCCAGGAGATCAGGTTTTGATTCTGCTACCGGTGCATGGGCAACCTCTTCAAGCCAAGTTTAGTGGTCCTTATTTCGTGGAGAAGAAACTCAGTGATGTCAACTGTCATCGCCACACCAGATCGTAGAAACAACAGGCAACTTTGTCACATCAACATGCTAAAATTATATCACAGGCGGGACGAAAATAACCCAGCCTGCACTGTAGCTGTTTCACCCGAGTCTGCAAGTGAAGTTCTCCCATCCAGCATGAGCCTGAGTGATAGTTTGGGGAAGAATCTTGATATCATGAATGATCTCCAGACTAAAGCAGGAGTTTTCTGCATTACTGCAGGAGTACCCGCAAGTGTTCCGTGCCACTCCAGGAAGAACCACTGTGTTGATGCATGATGTTGATGTTGGAGACGCAAAGCCAATTAAACTGCCTCCTTACCGTGTGAACCCAGTGAAAGTTCCTCTCATCCAGAAGGAGCTTGGCTATCTGTTGGACCACAAGATGATTGAGCCCTGTCAGAGCGAGTGGAGTTCTCCTGTCACTCAAGTCCCTAAGCCAGGTGGGTCATAGCGGCTTTGCATCGACTATAGACGTGTTAATCAGATAACCAAAACAGACACTTACCCTCTCCCTCGCTTGGAAGATTGCATAGACAAGATCGGAAAGGCTAGGTATATAAGTAAGTTTGATTTGTTAAAGGGATACTGGCAACTACCTAGGACTGAACGTGCTAGGGAGATCTCATGTTTTGTAACACTAGGAAAGACTTTTGCATGTTCTGTAATGCCATATGGTATGAAGAATGCATCAGCCACATTTCAGAAGCTCATGAATGTTGTAACAGAGGGTTTGGCAGGGTGTGTTGTGTATATTGATGATGTATTAATCTTCAGTGACAACTGGAAAGATCACCTTTGCCATGTCAGTAAATTTCTTGAGAGTTTGGTTCAGGCTAATCTTGTAGCTAATTTATCAAAGTGTGAGTTTGATCAAGCTAAAGTTCAATACCTTGGGTACGTAATTGGTGATGGACATGTTGCACCACCAGCAGCTAAGGTTCAGGTTATAAGTGATCTTCCCAGACCTAAAAGTAGGAAAGAGCTACAAAGATTTTTGGGAATGGTAGGTTATTACAGATTTGTTCTTAACTTTTCAATTCTTGTATCACCACTTACAGACCTACTGAAAAAGGGAGTTAAATTTGTCTGGACCGATAACTATGAATCCTCTTTCAGCAAACTTAAAGCTATCCTATTAATTAAGTCAGCCAATGCTCGCTACTCCAAATTTTGCTAAGCCTTTTAAGATGGCTGTTGACACAAGTGATACAGGATCTGGGGTTGTTTTGCTGCAAGAGGATGATCAGGGTATTAAACACCCTGTATCTTATTACAGTAAGAAGTTCACTCCACCTCAAAAGAACTACTCAACTATTGAGAAAGAGCTTTTGGCCTTGATTTTGGGTTTACAGCATTTTTCATTCTATTTGTGTTCTGGTTTTGACCCCATAGTCATTTATACCGATCATAACCCACTGAAATTCCTTAGTAAGTTTAAAGATAAAAATCAGAGATTGACAAGATGGAGTCTACTTCTTCAGGAGTATTCATTAGACATACAACATGTCAATGGGAAAGAAAATGTTATTGCAGATTGCATATCTAGACTTTAGACAGATTGTTTTAGAGTAATAAGAAATTTCCTTTGTAAATTTCTTTTTTTTTTTGTGGGGAGGTGTTACATAGCCTATGATTTCATCATCCCTGTATCTTATTACAGTAAGAAGTTCACTCCACCTCAAAAGAACTACTCAACTATTGAGAAAGAGCTTTTGGCCTTGATTTTGGGTTTACAGCATTTTTCATTCTATTTGTGTTCTGGTTTTGACCCCATAGTCATTTATACCGATCATAACCCACTGAAATTCCTTAGTAAGTTTAAAGATAAAAATCAGAGATTGACAAGATGGAGTCTACTTCTTCAGGAGTATTCATTAGACATACAACATGTCAATGGGAAAGAAAATGTTATTGCAGATTGCATATCTAGACTTTAGACAGATTGTTTTAGAGTAATAAGAAATTTCCTTTGTAAATTTCTTTTTTTTTTTGTGGGGAGGTGTTACATAGCCTATGATTTCATCATCCTTTGTATAATTCTAACGTACAGTATGCTGCATGTTTGATCACGATTCGCCTCGTGGCTTCCATAGTGACCAAGCTTCCGTGTTCTACCTCACTTCTCCCTTCTCCTCCCTTATAGTAGAGTAAGTCATTCTTTCTGTTGTTCAGAGCAGGAGTGTCAACTCTTTGTCCCCTATGGCTTCATTTGTGCGTCCTTCTTACAAGTTGTATCAAGCTCTGCCGGCCCCTATATAATGAGCTCAGTCTCTGCATTAATGGCCATTTAGATTTACTCCTCATTTTGTTCACATCTCTGTCCTCCCCTGTACAGTTGTTATTATTTTTGTGAGTGCTCAGGAAGTCTCCAACCATCTAGCTGCTGTGTAATTTGAGTATAAGTGTTATTACATTTTTTCTTGTACTGTATAGCATAAGGTGTTAATTTGTAGGCCTGGTAAGGTTTTTGTGATTAATGTGGAGTTTTACTGTCAGCCATTATTAATAATATTTTGTATCTGTAATAATATATCTTGCATTAACTGAGCATTATCCGGTTTTCTCATTTTATCAGGGCTGACTTAGATAAATTTACTCTTGCTAATTTCGTGTTAATAGAGGCTATTGCAGTTAACCATATATTTAACCTGTTTTTTGCCATTACATTATCCTTATGAGTCCTGAATGTTTAGTTGTTAGTTTGAGCATTAAACTTTAACTTGTAATTTTACCTAACTCTTTTGTTTTGAACCTGGACAGTAGTGATTTTAGTAGTGATTTCAGTATTCTCACTTGAAGTGTTCATTGTCTCTCTTAGTTCCGTAACAATATATATATATATATATATATATATATATATATATATATATATATATATATATATACTGAACAAGCATGGGGACATCACATAATCTTGTCACACGCCCACACCGATCATGAACCATTCAGTTAAATGCCTATTAACTCTTACACATGCTTCACTATCATCATAAAAACTCTTGACGGCACCTAGCAGCTTACCCTCTACACCGTATATGCGCAGAACTTTCCACAATCCTTCTCTGTCCACTTTGTCATATGCTTTTTTCGATCCATGAATGCCATAAACACCTTATGGTCCTTCTCACAAGCCTTCTCTAGTATCTGTCTCACTGCAAATATTTGGTCCACACATCCTCTGCCACTCCTAAAGCCACCATGCTCATCACTCACTAGGACTTCTGATATCTCTCTTACTTTCTCTATAATAATTCTTCGATATACCTTCACTACCAGGATCAATAACCTTATGCCACAATAATTCTCACACTCACTTCTCTCACCTTTATTTTTGAACAGGGGTACAATCGCAGCCTTCTTCCACTCTGCAGGCACAGTTTCACTCATCCATGCCTTCTTACATATCTCCAAGAAGCACTTCATTTGACTCTTGCCACTACACTTAAGCATCTCTGCGTACACCTTATCAACGCCAGCTGCTTTTCCATTTTTCAGCTTCTTCACAGCACTCTTCACCTGTGCGAGTGTAACGTCTCCTGGTACTGCAATTCTTCTCTGCACACCCCCAAAACCAATTATGTTTACAGTTGCTCTGCTCTCTGTTTCCATTTATCAGGCTTTCAAAATATTCTTTCCATCTGGTCCTTACTTCAACTCTATGGGTTAATAAATCTACAACCTACATCCATCACACCAACATAATTCTTTCCGCTTTCACTTCTACATTTCCTCACCTCTTTCCAGAATAGCTTTCTCTTTTCAGAGTCTTTCGCATTCATTTTTTTTCCTAGATCCTCATTTACCTTTTCTTCCTCCTCACCAGTCTCTTTATGTGTTTCTTGCTCTCAACATATTAAGTTCTGATTTCAACTGAACCCCTTTCCTGTAACCACTTTAGCCACTTCTTCCTCTTTTCCTCCACTGCTGTCTTTACCTCCTCATCCTACCATGCCGTGCCTTTCTTCTTTATTGTTACTCTTGCCACACAACACACCGCTATAGCATTCCTAACTAAGCAATCCCTATATGCATTCCACAGGCTATCCAGATCCATTTCATTCCAATTCAGTAATTTTAACTCCTTCTCTAGTTTGGTCCTGAAATCATCTACCATTTCTTTGATCCTCAGGTCCTCAACTTTCAGTCTTTCTCCCTGACTGCTCCTCTCTCTCCTGATCCACCTCACTCCTCTCAGCTTGATCTTGCATACCACCTTCATATGATCTGACTGACCTCCACATCATCTTCTCACGGTCCTCGTATCAGCAACCATTCCCATCATTGACCTCTCTACGAGCACATAATCAGTCAGGCTTCTTTCAACACGATCACCATTCCCTCTATAAAAGGTATACTTATGTGCATCTCTGTTCAAAGTACGAGTTACAAATGCACAACCTCCTCTCCTGACATATCCTTTAATCTCTTCCCATTATCATTTTCTCCTGGTATTCCTTAACAACCCATTATGTCATCCTCAGGACCAGTGCCTACTCTTCCATTCATATCCCCCATCACAATCACTTTATAGCTCCTGGGCATTTCTCCCACTACTTCACTTCACCCAGCTCATCACAAAACCTGTCCTTCTCTCTCTTACTCCTGTCCTCACACGGTGCATATGCTACAATAACTGCCACTTTCACCTTCACAAACTTGATCTTGACATAAATACACCTCGAGCTGACACATTTGTAGTCTCTCATTCCACTCTGCCACACCTCATTCATTAACAAAGCATCTTCCTCGCCCATTCATTCCTGATCTTACACATTTCACACCCTCCCACTCCTTTCACTTCACACCTTTCATCTTCGTTTCACACAATGCCATCATGGCATGTCTCGCACTCTTGAACACATTCACCACTTCCACCCCCTTCCTGTCCTCATTCACACCTCTCACATTCCACATGACCACCCAAATCTGCCCATTTAGTTGGGGCCCTGGGCAGGTATTGGGCTCTCCGAGGCTTTCTGAAACAACTGCTATGATTAAATGATTTTGGATAGGGGAATCTGGGGGATACTTAACCCTGCCAGAAGCCCTGGTTATATGGTTACCACCCAGCGTAGTAAATGGTTTCCTGAGTACAGAAAACCATTTGGCTTGTCACTCAATGTAGAGATCATATGGCACCTTTACATTGAGTGAGTGAATGATGGGCGCCCCCACTTACCACCTTGACAAAACGTGCCAACGTATCCATACGTCTTCAGAACGCCTCGGCTTAAGGTTATTTAACTGTGTGGATATGGAGTCAAATACACTGGGTTCAGAAGAAGCATTGGGGGAGCAATAGACTACACAGATATATTGGATAAAATTTAGATAATTTAGTTTATATAGCGAGTAATCGAAATTCGTTGAAGTGACTTACAACAGTGTCAACTGCATATTCAGATTTGATATAACAACAGGTGCAGCTCTTGTTACAGAAGTTTGAGAGGAGATGGTAAGGATATTTCAGTAAAGGGAGAGATTTGTGGTTCCATGAGGAACAAACTAGGGGGGATATGGACTGTAGGAAAAAATGAACTGAATTTAGATTGGTGCTGAGACCTCAGATATTGCTGAAGAATAAGGCCGCACCTGCACTTCTCTGCTGACGAATATGTGGGAATCGCAACAGATGTTGCCGGCTCAGTCACTTGATGGCGACCGGGAGGACCCTGTGCCACCAGCCATACCCTACACTTACTGACTGTAAGAGAGATTGGGTGGAGAGGTCCATGAGAGCAGGGTCTGTGAGCTGAGGGAAGGGCAGCAAAATGACAGAGGAGAGGGTTACATGGAGGTGTTTTGTTTTGGGCCATCCCTTAGCATCTGGCTGTAGGTAGATAGCTTTATTATTTAAACTTCCCACATCCTTGTGTGAAGTTTTATTATTCTTGTCACTATTATTATTTTCGTACTTGAAAACTGCGATATTTCAAAGGCTGTTTGGCCTTGAGCTTTCAAGCTTAGTCAAATTATTCAGACAGCTGTCCACTTCTTTTGACAAAATATGGTGACAGTCTGTCAACCAGATCTTTGGATATTATTTGGAGCACATAGAAGTGATTCAGTCCTGCTGTCTTTAGAATCGCCTGAGGTAGGAAGTTGAAATTTTAGTACAATATAATTTTAAGGTGGACACAATTGGGAAAGGTGAATGGTTCTAATCAGCTAATTATTCTGTGAGAGTGCCAGGGTTAAAAATTATGGACCTTTCTGGATACTTCGAATGTCACCTGGTTTTCCTTTAAAGAATAAAGCTAGAGCCACCAAAATTAATGCATTTATAAATCTTTATTATTTATAGCGACATGCACGAGACAGCTGACCTCGATCTTGAGGTTCGACTGTAACACCAGTCGAATAGGTAGTACTCCCAGTGTGGATGTAAAGCTGATGGCAGGGAGAGCTGGAGCACCTGTTCCATCAGCCCTCGGGACTAGCATCTGCCCATCCTCCTTTGCTCAACTTTTCCAGAATTTCAATAACATAGAGAGTAGTCCAGCATGCTCTCCAGTACAAATTCCTCAAACTGTCAACACCAAACTACATGAACATGACACACTACAGTTCGTATCAAAATTTAAGAAAAATGGCATCTCAAAACCTAGGCTCGGAGTACTCAAGGGTTTGGGAGACAATTAAAGCCTCCACCAACTGCCCCTCTCCCGGTGATGATCGAACAGCATGCCTAGAATGAATATCTAACTCATTCAGTAATCATTACTGAAACATTCGTGGCCTCTCCTCTAAAACTATCTCTGCTGAACACCATCTCTGCTCCATTAACCCGCGCCGTCCCGGCGACGTGAATTAACGCGACAACATTGCAAGGTCCCTATTTTGCACAATTTTCAATTTTCGCGAGTGATTTCGCGAGTGATTTTTGGCATGTATACACGAGACACCTTCCTCTATTCCTCTACAAGATGCCAAGCAGGAACAATGCCTTACACCGCATAACCTCTCCCCCCCTCCTGCACGCCATTGTCTCGGCAATTCACCTGTTACTAGTGACCTGGCCAATAAAGACATTCAGGGCCAGAGTGATTCCCCAGTCGATGACAATGTAGAGGACAAAGTTTACATAGCATTAGAGGAAGAAACAGTCAGAAATGATGATCAGGTAATGTGGGAAAAAAAAGGTCATGAATGGTGATGAGTTAGTGAGTGAAACAATGCTTATAATGCCTATATTACTGTTTGAAAACCAATAAACTCTTGTACTACATATAAATTCGTACCAAGTAAATAAATAAATACTGTTTATGAGTGGATAAAATAGTTACCCTCCCATAGAACTCGTTTTCTTTGGTGCCAGCCTGTTAGAAAACCCAGTCAGGTAAGGAAGTACTCGCACCTGAATCGAGTATTTTAAACCTGAGGTGAGCGATTTCTCTATGAATTTTCGATGTTTCTCACCAAAAGCGGATGTTTGAGCCAAAAAAAAAAAAAGGTCCAAAAACGTCGGGATGGGGCGGGCAGCACCTTGTCTTCCTCACCGAGACCCAACTGTCTAAGGCAACTGCTAGCAAACCCCTCTCTGTATCCTCATAATTTCCCAACACCCACTTCAAAGCCAAATGTGACTGTTGTGTATATGTATGCAACAACACATTTTGTTCTCGTCCTTTTGAAGTTGAATCTTCTAAAGTTACTACTTTCTGGCTTCGGATTTCCTGTCATTCTCTGATTAATTATATCTGTGCTGTTTACTTATCTTCTAATTCTACTGGCTATAACAAATTCTTCGACTATTCATTTCTAAATGGAACACATCCTATCAATATCTCGTTTCTCTGAAATCTCCATTCTAGGCAGTTTCAGTGTTCACCACCTTTGGATCTCCTATCCTTTCACTGATCCTCCTGGTGAAGAGGCTACGTCTTTTTATCCTTAATAACCTAGAGTAGCTTGTACAGCATCCTACCCATCTCCCTGACCAACCTGGAGGGAGTTCCAACATACCTGACCTTTTCCTAACAAATATTGCAAACTAATGATTCTGCTTATGCTGTTAATCTTTTCTCTCCATTAGGCACGTCGAATCACAACCTGATCCTTAATTTGTCTAATCACTCCAATAAGGCCTATGGACCTTCTTAAGAAGCACTGGGGGAGGGGGAACTTTGGAGTTGCTGAGTGGGAGGCACTCAGGCAGTACTTTTTTTATTAACCTTGGAATGATTATTGCTTCTATGCCTATGAGCCATCTCAGTGTGCCATGCACATTTTGGAGGTTCCCTTGGGCATGGAAGCATACATTCCTTTATCTTCTCCTGTGACTAGTAAAAAAAAAATCTTGGTTTGATCATGCTTGTTCTTATGCTGTTCACAAAAATGAGAGGGTGTACAATAGGTACTGCAGCCAGCTCATCCCTGAATGTCACCTCTTTTATATTTCTGCCTGGAATTGTGTTGTCTGTTCTTCTTTGCCAAAAATAATTTCATTCATAATAAATGCTCTGAACTCTCCAACATACATTCTTCCCACTCCTTCTGGCACCTTACCAAAATCTTTCTTACAGCATTACCTCATCATCCTTTCCTCCTCTTTTTTACTCTGATGGCTTTGTAACTGTTTCTCCTACTGATAAAGCAGAACTCTTTGTTCAGTCTTTCTCCTCTAATTCCACTTTCGACAATTCTAGTGCTGCTCCTCCATCAGTTCCTCCTCTGACTTCCTCATGGCTGACATTAACTCGTACCACGCTGGGCAAAAACAAAAATGGTACTCCTCAATGCCGGCCGATTGTGGAATTTTTTTCTGGCTAAATGAGCTTAATACATCATTATAATATCCCGGACACTTATAAAAGTGATCACTAAAACCAGAAAATTGGCTGAATCGAGTCGGGTTGGTGCCACTCCACCTCTGATATCTTCAAGGCTACTAAGAGGGCAGAGCGGCTGTGAACTTGGAAACCGATTTTGGACTATCTATCTATTGCCAGACGCCTCAATCCCGTTCGGGGTGGCCACAAACAAATCGCCTCCACGTCGCCCTGTCCCCCACCATTTCACTGCCCTGCTCCCAATTCACACACCCCTCTCTCATATACCTCTCCACCCCATCCCTCCATCTCATCCTCGCCCTCCCCCTCCCTCTCCCCCCCCTCCACCTCACTCACATGCACTCTCTTCGTCAGTCTTTCACCCTCCATCCTTTTCACATGGCCAAACCACCTCAGTGTATTCCTCCTAACGCTTCCTATCACATCCACATCCACACCACAACGCTCCTTTATATCCTCATTTGTCAGCCTGTCTCTCCGTGCGATTCCACAGGCTCCTCTTAAATAACTCATTTCCACTGCTCTCACTCTTGACTTGTGTCCTTCCAACACCGTCCAAGCTTCACTTCCATACGTTAGAGTTGGTATCAAAATACTGTCATGCAGTAACTTTTTCACTTCCATGCTCACCTCCCTGTTTCTTATCACTGCTTTCAAGGAACCAGCAACCTTTCTTCCCAGCTGTACCCTTTCAAGCATTTCACCCTCCAAACCTGTGTGGCTAAATGGGCTTAATACATCAGTATCAGATCCCTAACACTAATCAAAGTAATCACCAAAGTCAGAAAGTTGGTTGAATCGGATCGGGTTGGTGCCACCTGACTTCTGAAATCTTCGAGGTTATTGAGAGAGCAGAGTGGCTGTGAGCTGTGAAGACTGTCACTCGCCTCCCACACTCCCAAATCAGTGCTGTAAGCATAGCAGAGAAATGTCTGAAGTTAGCAAGATACGTTATGTTCTTCCATTTTACTTCGGTTGCTTGCAGTGGCTTCTCAGTGCTACAGGATGTAGATCTACGTCAGTGGCGTTTTACAGGGGGACGTAGATCTATGTCACTAGTGCAGTACGTGTAAAAATTCCTTCAATCACTGTATTTTCTGCCATCATTGGCCTCAATACTTACAAGTCATATGGGCCTCATGGGGTTCCTCCTGTTGTCCTCAAGAAGTGCACTTCTGTGCTTACACTTTGCTTAGATAAACTCTTTCGACTTTGCCAAATTGCACCGTTCGTTCTTATTGCAAGTTTGACCTCATTCAGTATGTCCCAAACAAGGGTGACAATTCTCAGCCCTCTAACTATCGCCCAATTGCGTTAATATTGTGCATTTCAAAAGTTTTTGAGTCTGCAAAAAAAAAAAAAAAAAAAACTTTTAATCATAAGCTTCTTTCTTATCGTCAGTGTGGGTTCCACTAGGGAAACTCCACTGGCGATCTTCTTGCCCACTTTTCACACTCCTGGCCATCCTCTTTTCAGGATTTTGATGAAAGCTTTGCTACTTGACATCTCAAAGGTTTCATCTCAAAGGCTTTCGATTGAGTTTGACATAAGTCTTTAATGTACAAACTGCCCTCTTACAGTTTCTGTTCTTCTGTCTGTGACTTAATTTCAAGCTTACTTTCTGAACATTCTATAGCTCCTGTTGTAGACAGTCACTATTCTCCTGCTAGAGCTATCAGTACTGGTGTTTCTCACGGGTGTGTCCTATAACCAACTCTCTTCCTTCTATTCATCAACGACCTTCTAACCCTATCCACACACAAGCTGATGACTCCACCCTTCACCTTTCCATTTGTTTCTTGCTGCATCCATCTCAGCAATTACTCCAACAGACAAGAGATTAGACTATGACACACCTAATATCTGACTTGGCTCATATCTGATTGTGGGAAATCTTGCGTCGACAGGGTTACTCCTTTTCATGAGCATATAATACTGGTGAGATTGAAGCACTCCTTGGGCTTTGTCTCTCTTATTGCAGTGTATGCCCCAACTCAAATGAGTGATCTTGAAGAGAATGAGCTATTCTACACCAAACTTGACTGTTATGAAACAGTGCCCCTAACGGGATACACTCCTGGTCTTTGGCGACTTTTATGCAGTTACTGGCACTGACAGGGAGGGATTCAGGGATTGTATAGGTCCCCACGGCTCTGGAGCAAGAAATTCCAATAGTTTTTATCTTCTGGATTTCGCAAAATCTCGTAAGTTAAGAACTGCTGGATCCTAGTTCCAGCAGCCAAATCTTCACTGATGGACTTGGTATTCCAATACCAGAGGGGTTGCTAAGGAGATTGATCACAGTCTTGATAGTACTTGCTGAACGATCCTTCAGAACTGCAGGGTTTTCAGAAGTGCAGTGTTCTTTGCTGCTCATCATAAACTTGTTTTTGCTGCAATGAGTATGCAATGGCAGTCTCAAATCAGTTTGAGGTGCTCAGTACTGTTGAGGATCGTGTTGAATGATGGGATACCTTTAAGCATGCTACCCTTGCAGCAGTTGATGAGTTATTGGAGACTTCCCAAGATCAAAGAGGGGATTCATCTCGTGGGGGATGCTCACCACAAATGAAGAGAGTCATACTGTCAGACTGGCTGGGGATCGGGAACAGTGCAGACTTCTGTCTAGATGGGCACGAGTTTCACCGAGAAGAGACAAGGAGAGGTTTGTTGGGGAAATCGCTGAGAAGGTGGAAAGCCTTTTGCATGTAAATGATCTCTGACCCATGCACTGTGCCCTGAAGAAGCTCCCTTCCAGACCCACCTCTCAGGTTAACTCTGTTCGGACAGTAGATGGATGGCTCGTGTCGGGGGCAAGTGAGTGTAGAGCTCGTTGGGCTGAGTACATTGAGCAGCTGTATAGGGCTGAACCTCCCAGTGGAGAGCTTCTGCTGGCTGGTGTACAACTAATTGACTGCTGTCCCACCAATTGATGATGGCGTGCCTTCTCTAGATGAAATCAAGAGGACAGTGGCTGGGTTGAAAAGTGGTAGAACAGCTGGTGATTGTGACATCCCAGCAGAAGTGATCAAAGCTGGGGGCAACGCCATGATGAGGGGGTTACATGCAGTCATAGAAACCACTTGGCAGACTGATATCATTTCTCCCTATCTGGAAAAGAAAGGGAGACCAGCATGACTGTAGTAACTACTGTGGTATTGCAGTGCTCAGTGTGCCGAGCACACTTGCTCACCTTCGCTTCATGTGTATCTGGGACCATTTCCTAAAGCTTCAGAGGCCTGAACATTCCGGATCCACACCCAGAAGTCTGCTGTTGACCATATCCTAGCTCTTTGAGTTTTTGTGGGAAGCTGTCTTGAGTTTCATCAAGGTCTGCTAGCAGCCTATGTGGATCTCAAGATGGCATTTGGCAGTAAATTGGGAGATACTATGGGAACTCCTGAGATTCCATGGGATCCCTGCAGGAATAATGCAACTGATTGCTGGCTTGTACTCAAACACTGAGAGTGCTGTCAATTGTATGAGTGGGTGGGGGGGTGAGGAGGGAACATCCGACTTCTTCCCAGTAATTTCTGGTGTAAGACAGGGATATGACCTTGCCCCCACACTTTTCAATACATGTATGGATTGGGTACTGGACCAGGCTGAGTCGAAGTCACTGTGGGGTATCAGTGGGCAATTTTAGGGTTACTGACCTTGACTTTGCTGATGATGCAGTTATCTTAGCAGAGTCGCTGGAGACACTATGGAGTGTCCTCAAAGAATTTCCAGAGAATGCAAAACCACTGGGATTAAAGGTCTCTTGGGCCAATACCAAAGTTCAGGCATTTGGTGGCTTGTTGGATGAAGCAGTTCAATCTGTCCAAACATGTGGCGAGAATATAGAAGTCTCGGAAAGATTCACTGATCTTGGTAGCCTAGTCCATAACAATGGTAGATCAGTTAGTGAGATCTCTCGTTGCATTGGTCTGGCTTATTGGGTTATGATTTCACTTAATTCGAGTATTTGGAGCTGTCACTATTTGTACAGAGAGACAAAAGTTTGCATCTTTCAGGGAGCTGCTGCTCCCTGCTTTACTTTATGATTGTGAGACATGGGCACTAAACAGCAACTTGAAGCAGTGAATTGACTTCTTTGGTACTAAGTTTCTTCGCAAGATCGTTGGATATCGCTAGTACGACTGGATGCGTGACGGGCGACTGCTTCATGAGAATGATTCGGGTTCTATTACCCACACATTACGTCAGCACCAACTCCAACTATACTGACACACGGCCCACTTTCCTAAGGCTGATCCTGCTCACAGGGGGGTCTCTGAATGAGTTAACCCAGGGTGGAGGAGGCCATGGGGAAGGCCATGTATCTCCTGGCTGGAGCAGATCGATCACTCCTGTTGGGAGAAAGTTAGAGGGAGATGAGTCACTGCTTGGAGGGTTGCACAATGGGACTCACGTGGGTTGAGTCGGAGGGTGCATGAGACCATGTGCCCCATGGGTGTTTGTCCCTTCTTGATAGATTGATAATGTATCAAAACTCAGTTTTACATCTTTCAACTCGTCAAAAGCTTCCCCAGGAGTATCCTCTAACTTTTAACACTATCAAACTCAATCATGCATCATCTGGACATACTTGGGGTTTCATTCTCTTGCTGTTTATTTTTTAAAGATCATAATATCACTGTTGTAAAATCTGTTCCCAAAGATTAGGTGTGCAAAGCTGACTCCATGCCTTCTTTACCGCTGCACAGCTGTTGACTTTATTTACGGATTTGATTTGCCTTTGTGGAGAGTAGAACTCTCATGTGTAGGAAGGCTCCCCACATAAAGCTGTCTCAGCAAGGTGAGCCAAAGAATTTTCGTTTCATTTACTCTCCTTCTCTTACTGGCTTCCTTCAACCTCTGTCTTCTTGTTGCACTGTTGAAACTTTATATATCTCTTTTGTATCACTATTTCCATGGCCACTGCTCTTCTGAACTGTCTGTTGGAATCCCTTCACCACTACTGCAGTCGTGTAGCACCCATCTATCAACAAACTCTGTTCCCCTTTCTGTCCATCTCCCTACTGCAAGAGTTAACCATTGCTCCTAGGCCTTCCTCTACAGGTATGCAACAGATCAACTCTGGAAGTGTCGTCTGCTGTCTGTATTTTCTCGTGCCTATGACTTACAGTCTTTCAAACGCAGTATGTCCAGGCATCTTGAAGTGAATGGATCTTGATTTTGGCTTTCTGTTTTTTTTTTTTTTTTTTTTTTCCCTGCAGGGAACAATCTTACGGCCTTCTGGCCTTTGGTTCTTTCTTTCTTGCGTAAAAAAAGCCACATATGCTTTTTGACAGCCACCTTTCGAAAAGTAGTATGGTTCTAATCAGTTGTTAATTCTCTGAGTTAGCTTGGGGTAAAAAAGTGGGACACTCCAGATATTCCGGATGACACTTAATTTTCCATAAAAGATTAATGCGAGAGGCAACAAAATTGGTGGACTTAGAGACTGTGATGACCTAAGGTGAAATGCACGAGATCAGCGACCTTGACTTCCCCTGAGGTGAAAAACTGGTCCTTTATCTGAAATACTGGATGTCAACTAAGTTTTCATGAAGGATTAAAGTTAAAGCCACCAGATCGGTAAATTTTTAGAGAGTGGTGACCTAAGATAACTTGCACAAGATCAGTGACCTTGACCTCAAGGTTCTTTTATAGCTCGGCTTTTAGCAGGCAACAGCTGCTGGAAGTTTTTCTTGCTAAAAATTTTCCTTGGAGAATTTTAAGGAGTTCTGGTCAATATTGGTATTATCATCACCTGCTTTTAGCAAGGCGGAACGATAATGTTTCTGCTCGCTTCTGTGTATCTGTCAGTGTGTGTGTGTGTGTGTGTGTGTGTGTGTGTGTGTGTGTGTGTGTGTGTGTGTGTGTGTGTGTGTGTGTTACCAATATGTCTCAAGAACAGCTTCAGCCATCAACATGAAACCTTCAGGGTATCGAGATATGGCCAAAATTTTTGACAAGTTCGAAAATTGTCACTCTGGGTCAAGGTTAAGGTCACCAAAATGGCTGCCAAAGGTGTCAACTAGCTTTTGTCGGCCGCCTTTAGCACCGTTATATCTCATGAACGGCTTCAGCTATCAACATGGAACCTTCAGGGTATCAAAATATGGCCAAAATCTTGGACGAGTTCGAAATTGGGCAGTTGGAGTCAAGGACAAGGCCACCAAAACTGCTGCCAAAGGTCTGACGGGCGATTAGCATTCGGCTCCCGAATGCTTTTCTTTAATTTTTTCCTTATTTCAAACTTGCAATATTTCAAAGGCTATTACAGTAAGCCTAGAGCTTTCAAACTTAGCAAGCATAGTCGGGCAGCTGTCCACCTGCTTTTGACAAATATGCTGGCAATCCATCAACCGGATCTCCTGATATTATCCAGAACACAGAAAGGTAAGTCAGCCACGCTAGATCAAGAATCACTTAAGCTAGGAAGCTGAAATAATACAACAATATAGCCTTAAGGGGGACGCATTGCGGAGAGATGTATTGTCAAATCGGCTAATTATTCTCTGAAATCTCGCGGGGTAAAAAATTTGGACTTTTCCAGATATTCTGGATATTATCTAACTTTCCATGAAGGAATAAGGTTAGAACCACCAAACTTGGTGGATCTGTAGACTGTGATGACTTAAGGAGACATGTACGAGATCAGTGACCTTGACCTCAAGTTTCTAGTGGGGCTACAGGGATAGGCAGTGGCTGTGGGAAATTCTTTATCAGAATTGTCCTTGGACAATTTTATGTGGGAAGTTTCATTATTCATGTTAAATCTTCCCACATTCCTGTGGAAAGTTTTCTTGGTTGTGTCAGTATTATTATTATTATTATTTTTATCATCGTTATTATCATTATTATTACCATTATTATTATTATTATTATTATTATTATTATTATTATCATTATTATTATTATTATTATTATTATTATTATTATTATTATTATTATCATTATTATTATTATTATTATTATTATTACTTACTTACCTTGAGATTTCAAATTTGATCAGTTTAGTCGGAGGGCTGTCCACTTCTTTAGGCCAAATATGGTTCAGTCCAGCAAACGGATCTCTGAATATTTTCTGGAACACAGAAAAGAGAATCAGCCACCCTATCTCAAGAGGGTCTTAATCAAGGAAGCTGATATTTTACTCCAATACAGCGTTAACATTGTCGCAGAGTAGAAGGATGTATGGTTCCAATCGGTTCATTATTCTTAGATCACCTAGGGTAAAATATTGTAACTTATCTGGATATTGCACGTCACATAACTTACCAAGAAGGATTAAAGCTAGAGCCACAAAACTTGATGGACTTATAGACTGCGATGATTTAAGGTGACCTGCAAAATATAAGTGAACCTGATCTTGCCTGGAGTTAAAAACTGGGACTTTTCCGGATATTCAAAATGTCACCCAATATTTCATTAAGGATTATAGATTGAGCCACCAAACTTGGACTTATAGGCTGCGATGCATTAAGGTGACAAGCACAAGATCAGTGTACTTAACCTCAAGGTCCCTTTTTAGCTCTGCTTCTAGTAGGCAATGGCTGTGGGAGGTTTTTCTTTATCGAAATTCTCCTTGGACAAATTTACGATGTTGTAGTCAATATTATTCTTATATATTTTAAAATTCTGATATTCAGACGTTATTTGGCCTAGAGCCTTGAAACTTAGTCAACTTGTTGGACAGCTGTCCACTTCTTTTGGCCAAAAATGTTGGTTATCCATTAACTTTATCTCCATAAATTATCCAGAACACAGAAAAGTGAGTCAACTATGCTACCTCAAGTACCAGTTAAGCAAACAAGCTGAAGTTTTACAAAAGTATAGCTTTACAGAGGACACTATGCAGAAGGAGTATGATCTCAATCAGTTCATTATTCTCTGAAATCATCTAGGGTGCGAAATTGGGACTTTCCCAGATATTCCGGGTGTCACAGTTTTCCGAGAAGAATTGTTGCTTCAGCCAAGAGACGTGGGGAGCTTACAGACTGTGAGGACCTATGTGACATGCACAAGCTCAGTGACATTGACCTCAAGGTCCCTGTATAACTCTGCTTCTAGTAGGCAATGTCATTGGCATAATGGTTTTAAATCAAAATGTCCTTGCACGATTTTACGGTGTTTTAGTTATTAGTATCAGTATTATTAAAACCTCCCACATCCCTGTGGGAACCTGTATTATTCTTGTCAGTCTTATTCTACTAATTTTGAAATAGCAATATTTTAAAGGCTATTTGGCCTAGAGTCTTCAAACATGGCCAAGTTAGTCGGACAGCTGTTCGCTTCTTTTGGTCACATGTTGGCAATCCGCAAAACGAATCTTTGGCTACAATCCGAAACACAGAAAAGTAAGTCAGCCACACTATCTCAGGAACCACTTAAGCTAGGAAGCTGAGATTTTACTACAATAAAGCCGTAAGATTGACACAATGCAAAAATGAGTACGGTTTCAATCGTTGTTTATTCTCTGAGGATGCCTGGGGTAAAAAAAAATGGGACTTTTCTGAATATTATGGATTTCACCTAATTTTCCATGAACAATTAAAGCTAGAGCCACCAAACTTGGAAGGCTTCTTGACTGTGATGACCTAAGGTGATGTACCAGATCATTCACCTTGGCCTCAGGGTCCCTTTATAGCTCGGCTTTGGTAGTCACAGGATGTGTGAAGATTTTATCAAAACTGTCCTTAGATAATTTTACAGTGTTCTAGTTCTGATAATAATAATAATAATAATAATAATAATAATAATAGTAATAATAATAATAATAATGATAATAATAATAATAATAATAATAATAATTGTTATTATTATTATTATTATTATTATTATTATTATTATTACTGTCATTCAAGATGAAAGGTTCGGTAGGGAGGTAGAAGTCGGGGAAGATTTTGTTAATGACTCGTCATTTAAAATAATCGTGAGAGAAAAAAAAAATCACATTATATACACACACACACACACACGCACACACACATATATATAATATATATATATATATATATATATATATATATATATATATATATATATAGAGATAGATAGATAGAGAGATATATATATATATATAGATAGATATATATATATATATATATATATATATATATATATATATATATATATATATATATAGATAGATAGATAAATAGATAGATAGATATACACACACACAGACATACACAGCTAGATAGATAGATAGATAGATATACAAACGATTGCGTAAAGGCGTTTCATTTCTTTCTCATCCTTTGTCCAGAGTCACTGGATCTGGTGACTCTCACTGGCTCTTTATTCTCTGCCTCTGCTTCCATTTTCCTCCCCGTGTTGACAATTTGTCTTCTGTTCACCCCATTAAAGTCATTTCTCTTCCCTCCGACGTCCATTTTCTCGTTTATAGTCCTAACTGCTTCCATTCGCTCTTCCTTGTCTAGTTTTTCCAATTTATTATTTCCTTCCTTGCTGTCTCTGTTTTCCCAATAGATTTTCCTTCACGTATTTTTGTCATTATTTTTTCCTCTTCCCCTTCTTATTTCAAGGAAATCAGTTCTGATGCCTAACTACCTGAATCCTCTTTGCATCCTGAGTACTCTTTCTCTCTCATTTCTTCCTTCCTTTCTTGCCTCTACTTATTATGCGTATATTTCATATTGTAGTTCTGTTCCTTTTGAATTGCATTCTACTTTTATATTAAGTTTCTTTGGAGTCCCATCCTCTTTCTCTTTTCGCCTCCAGTTTCGCTGGGAGAATACTTTCTCCATGTGGGCGCCCTAATTAATTATTGCCTGTAGTCACAATTTTCAGATATAAGCATAGCTGTAGAGGCATGAGAAAGAATTAAATTTTACAGACAACAAAATTAAATATTACATTGTTGTTGTTGTTATCTTTATTGTTATTTAAACCCTCCCATATATCCCTGGGAAATTTTACTATTCTTGTCAGCATACCTATTATTCCTACTTATTTTTTTTTTTAACTGCATTACTTCAAAGGCTATCTCGCCTAAACCCTTCAAACCTGGTCAACTTTGTCGGGAGTTATCCCTTCTTTTGATCAAATATGCTGGCAGTCTGCAACCTAATCTACCGGATATTATCCGGAACATAGACTAATAAGTCAGCCATGCCATCTGAAGAACCGCTTATGCTAGAAATTGGTTCTAATCAGCTGATTATTTACTGAGATCACCTGGTTAAAAAAAAAAAAAAAAAAAAAAAAAAAAAAGGACTTGTCTGGATACGCCAGACGACACTTAATTTTCCATGAAGGATTAAAGCTAGTGCCACCAAACTTGTTGGGCTTAACAGACTGTGATTATTTAAGGTTACATGTCACATGCCCAAAATGAATGACCTTGAACTAAAAGTCCTTTTATAGCATGGGTTTCGGTAGGCAATGGCTGTAGGAAGTTTTTCTTTATCTTAATTGTCCTTGGACCAGTGGCGTACCTGAGGGCGGGAGGGGGGGCTGTTTGAAACTGCCCCCAGGGCCCCCAGTTGAGGGGGGCCCCAAAAAGCCTTAAAAAATTGTAAGCTTTTTTATTAATATATATATATATATATATATATATATATATATATATATATATATATATATATATATATATATATATATATATATATATATTATCCCGGCTGAGATATTAGATAAGTTTTGGGAATTACGGGGGCTGGGTTCTTTGCAGGGCCTCCCTCCAGGAGGGGGACCCCTCAAAGAACCTAGCCCCCCGGGCCCCCAAATCTCTAGGTACGCCCCTGCCTTGGACAAATTTATGTTGTTCTAGTTATTCTTGTCAAAATTATTGTTCTTACTTATCTTCCAATTGCGATATTTCAAAAGCTATTTGACCTGGGGTCTTCAAATGCAGTAAACTTAATCGAACAGTTGTCCACTTCTTTTGGCCAAATATGGTGGCAATCTTTCAAACAGATCTCCGGATATCATCTGGAACAAAGAACAGTGAGTCAGACATTTTGTCTCAAGATATGTTTAGGTTATGAAACAGAAATTTTACTACAATTTAGCCTTAAGACAGACTCAGTGCGGACACGGGTATGGTTCCAGTCGGTGATTTTCTTTTAGACTGCCTGGGGCAAATGACTGGGACCTCCCCAGATATTCCAGATGTCATAATTTTATATGGCCGCCGGTGTCAAATGATGTTTTCCCGTAGCACGTCCAGTTACATCAATGCAGCGCTGTCTGTGAAAAAACTGTTAACAATTCTGAGAAGGGAACGAAGGTCTGGGAGATGTTATCGCTAACTTACTCTACCACCCAAACCATTCAGGCAGTCAGTAGGCTACATCTCGTGAATCAGCCATGAGTGGACGTCGACCTATCGTTCCCCTCAAGTGTTAGTGTAAGTGATATTAAGAAAGCAAGTAAGTCAAAAAAAGAAAGTGTGTTTCCAAGACAGAGTCTGCTTATTAGTGTTTGCTTTTGACTTGGGAATTGAGGGGAGAGAGATAAGCATCCCTCACGCTCGCTTGTAACAACCCACAACCCATAACACTACAAGCATAAGACAGTTTTTTTTTCTTTACTCATTTTATTTACACATTATTTTTTTATTGTATTTTTTTCTCTATTTTTTTCTATATTTAAAGGAAAAATATCTATTTCTTGATTACTGTACTTACGACTGCAGCTTACAACCTCACCATCCCTTACCACTCCACCCCAGCCCACCATGCTCATCTCTGGTTTTGTCAATTTTTGACTACGAGCGTTGTCCCTAAGTGTACACAGCTGCACTCTTTATCTTGAAACAGACTAAAAACAGCATCCTTCTTCTCTCTTTCTATTACACTAAACAACAGAGTAAAAAAAAATCCATAGGTGAACAAACATTATAAGCACAAAAAGGAGGGAAAACATTCATAATTATGATATTTTTATATACTGCACAAGGACACTTATTATGTACTGAATTTGTTCATTTTACATATTTCTTGTTTTCCACAAGAAGTGTTTTCTGAGTGAATATATGGATGTAAATCCTTTCCTTCCCTTCACACTAATTTCTTCCTGAGAGGTGCTAATCTTGGGTCGTTTTTCTTTTTTTTTTTTGGCTGTGGTGGTTCAGCCTATACACACACAGCAGCACCCTTATCTGGTAACAGACTAAAAATAGCATCTTCCACCTTTCTTTAGACACTCAATACACCACCCAGATGACTAAAGTAACTCCATACTTACATAAATACAATAAACATGAAAAATAGTGAGAAAAAAAAAAAACACATATATATCGTTTAACCTTCCCATATAATGCACTGATTTTGTTCGTATTACATATTTCTAGCCATTCTAAACCATTTCAGCAACACTGAAGATTTTTTTTTTTTTTTTAGGCAAAAATATGGATAGCTGTTATACTCGATTCTGATGATCCACTTTCGTGGATGTGGCACCTGCGCACTCCTGCCGCGTTACTGGTTGGAGTAAATGTGTCCGAATTCGCTGGTTAACCACAATAAACATTTTGATAACGGCTTCAGTTTCGTACTGGAATTATCATATTTAAAAAAAGGAATTTTACCTTATATTCCAATTCAAATAAATGCTGTTTTGCATTGTCATTGTACTATACAAACAGACATGAAACGAGTATGTATCTGTGCTTCACGCAAACGGACAATGAATTTGAGGACGTTGTTGCATCTCCCTATATTGTTTATATAATAAACGCATTTGGCTGGGTAAGTGCAAATAAAAGGTATCTTAATGCTTAGGACATGTTATTAGAAAATAGTACCATTCTAATAAATTAGCGGTTTTGTCAGTGGTAAAGCGGTGGAAGTGGCGAGGTGAATGGAACAGTCACTACAGACGCAAGTGCTATAAACGTGGGATGTTTAAACCTTATGATTAGCCTCTGTACATTTTCTTTCAGGGCTGTCTAGCACCATGCAAACTCTTTGAAGATATTCATGCAAATATTTTCATATGCATGCAAATATTTATGTAGCCAATGAAGGTTCCAGTGTTTTTCTTTTACGAAAATCGGGTAGCGCTAGATTGCCTTGGATAAGCACTGTGCTACCAGATTTTCCTTCTCTGCACACCCTCGAAACCAGTCATGTTTACAGCCGCTCTTCTCTCTATTCTCATTCATCAGGCTTTCAAAATATTCATTCCATATGGTTCTTACTTCATTCTCATGGGATGCTAATGTACCACCTACATCCTTCACACTTTCACATCACTATCCGCTGTCATTTATACATTTCTGCACGACTTTCCAGAATAACTCTCTGTTTTCAGAGAATTTGCATTAATTTATCTTCCATGATCATCATTTACCTCCTTGTTTTTCCTCTTCACTAGTCTCTTTACGTGCTTCTTGATTTCAGTATATTCATTTCTTATTTCAACTGAACCTCTGTCTTATATCCAGTCTAGCCACTTCTTCCTCTTTTCCTCCACTGCTCTCTTTAACCTCTTCATCCCACCATGCCATATATTTTTTCTTTGTTGTTACTCTTGCCATACCACACACTGCTTTAGCATTCCTGACTAGCGAATCCCTGTCTGCATTCCACAGGCTGTCCAGATCCATTTCAAAAAAAAAAAAAAAAAAAAAAAAAAAAAAGGGGTCCTTGCACTGGCCAGGAGGGCCAGTAAATTTCTGAAGGTACGGCTGCAGAACAGTTAACCCCTAAACAGTCACTGGGATTGAATGATGCTTTACCATAGCGAGGCCAGTGGCGTTGATGCAGCGTGATGTTAAAAACTGCAAATGATTTTGGGAAGGGAACAAAGGTCTGGAAGATGTTGAAATTGACCCATTCTACCCTCCAAACCACTCAGACGGTCAGTACCTCTCGTGAATCAGTCATGAGTGGACATCCTCCCCTTGCTTCCCTTACGTGTTAGTGTAAGGATAAGAAAGTAAGTCAAAAAAAAAGAAAGATAATGTGTTTCCCACAGTGACTGCTTACCAAAGTTTGCTTTTGATCTGAAAATGGAGGGGAAAGAGATAGGCATCCCATTCTTCCCCTCTACAACCCACAACCTTACAAGCATAAAAGGTATTTTTTTTTTTCATGAACTTCTTTTATTTGTGTCATTCTTTTGTTACATTGCTTTCC
Source organism: Coenobita brevimanus (assembly GCF_032717465.1). Classification (NCBI taxonomy): domain Eukaryota; kingdom Metazoa; phylum Arthropoda; class Malacostraca; order Decapoda; family Coenobitidae; genus Coenobita; species Coenobita brevimanus. The sequence goes on from NC_137046.1 coordinate 19,835,356, forward strand.
TTTCATGTTTTTTGGATTTGCAGGAAAAATATTCATTTTCCTTGTTTACTTACAACTACAACTTACAACCTCACTGTCCCTTACCCCTCCTTCCCCAGCCCACCATGCTAATCTCTGGTTTTATCAATTTTTGACCACGAGGGTTGTCCCTAAACATACACAGCTGCACCCAGTATTTTGAAACAGATTAAAAATAGCATTCTTCTCTTTTTCAACACACAATACCAACCAGAGTAAAAAAATAAAAATCCATATAGGAATAAACATTACAACCTTGAAAAAGAGGGGAAAATTCATAATTCTGATATTTTTATTCATCAATGTGTATATTATGCACTGGATTTGTTCATTTTACATAAGCTTTGTTTTGCTCAAGCATTTCAACAATATTTGAGGTACTCTCGTGAAGAATGTATGGATGTCAAACCTGCCCTTCCCTTCATGCTAATTCCATGCGTGAGGTGCTAATCTCTGGTCATATAGAATTTTGGCTATGGCAGTTCAACCTACACACATATAGGAGCACCCTTAAACGGTAACAGATTACAGAAAAATAGCTTCTTTTCATCTCTTTAACCTGCCGCAGTCCCATTTACATATATATATATATATATATATATATATATATATATATATGTGTGTGTCTGAACTTTTTGTCACTCACTCCTGTTGACGTATATAAACGCACTGGAATTGCAAGGTCCGTCATTTGCACATTTTTCAAATTTCTTGCGTGATTTTTGATATGTATACACGGGACACATTCCTCTACCCGATGCCAGGCAGGGACAATGCCTTGCCCCGCGTGACCTCCCCCCCTCACACACCGTTGTCTTGGCAACTCACCTGTTACCAGTGTCTTGGCCAGTAAAGACATGTCACGCCACGGTACGAAATTCAGGGCCAGAGTGATTCCCCAACTGATGACAATGTGGAGGACAATGTTTACCTAGTGTTAGCGGAAGAAACAGCCAAAAATGATGATCAGGTAATGTCGCCAAAAAAGGTGCAGTATGTTGATGTGTTTGGTGAGTGAAACAATGCTTATATCACCTATATTACTGTGTGAAGACCAATATACTCTTGTACTACATATAAATTTGTACCAAATAAATAAATAAATATCTTTTATCAGTGGTTTGGAATAGTTACCCCTCCCATAGAACACGTTTTCTCTGGAGCCAGCCCCCATCGAAAACAGCCAGGTAAGGTACCTATATTGGCATTTTAAACCTCAGGTGACCGATTTCTCTAAGAATTTTCGATGTTTCTCATAAGAAGCCAAAAAAATCAATAAATAAAAAATCTGCCAGGATTGTGGGAGGTCATTGGTTAAAAATCTGCTGGGATGGAGCGAGTTAAACACACACTACACCTCCAACACAACAAATTTAACTCCATACTTGAATGAACACAATAAACATCAAAATTGTGAAAGAAATAAATCATTATAATTATTTTTTATAAAACTTCCCATAATATATACAACTTTTTGTTCATATTACATATTTCTAGTTAATCCAGACTATATCAGAAAAAAAAAAAAAGCCTTTAGTGGCAAAAATATGAACATTTCTTAGTGTGGCATTTGCTTAGGTTTCACTGGTGTCTCTGCAGGTATTTTGCAACTTATTCTGCAATTGACTACGAATCACAAGATGGGTTTATGAAGCTAAATATTGCATTGCCAGGGTGTGCTAGACAATTTCTTCATGTTGGTAAAGAAAAACAACTCGATTTTGGAAACCAGAAAAAATGGTCCTGGTGTCGGTGTAACAGGCCAGAATTCACCCCTGCCAGGTTGACCCTGGGGTAGTTCTAGACTAGGCCAAAGTTACCCTTGGAGTAATTATAGCCTAGGCTAGTTTTACCCAAGGGGTAAAACTGGTATAGCCCATTTTCACCCAACAAGGCCAGAATTCCCCTCTCCTCTAAATGTATATTATAGCCGTTACATGTAGCTTACATTTGTTTATCTGTTCTGTAAAATAACATAGTAAATGTCCACAGGTATACATGGCGAGTGATGAGAAGGGTGGGTGGTGAACTGAATGAAAGGAAGGCAATGATTGATTATGTGTGTGTGGATGAAAGGATGCGAAGATGTATATTGGATGCAAGAGTTTATAGAGGTTGGGGGAGTGGCCTTTCTGACCACTACTTGGTGGTGGCCAGAATTAGGATGCAAGTAAGATGGAGGAATAGAAGAAGGGAAAGACGAGAGGAAGGAGTAGTTGCAAGGAGAGTGGAAAGGTTACAAGAGGATGAGAAAAAGGCAGAGTATAAGAGAGAAGTGGAGGAACGATTGGGCAAATATGAATTGGAGCAGATGGGAGACGTGGAAGGTGTGTGTAAGATATTTACAGAAGAAATATGTGCAGCATGTGATGTGGTGTGTGGAAGGAAGAGAAGACGGAGGGGGTGCAAGGAACAGCGTGGTGGACTGAAGAGGTGAAACAGGCTGTGGCACAAAAGAAGAAAGCATACAATGAATGGATGAGAAATAGGGGCGTGGAAGAAGTTGAGAGGCAGAAGAGAGAGTTATATGTGGAAAGGAAGAGAGAGGTGAAAAGATTAGTAAGAGAGAGTAAGAAGAGAGTGGATCAGGAATTTGGAAGGAATTTGAGTGTAAAGTGGAGGGACTGTAAGAAAATGTTCTGGAGAGAAGTGAAAAGAGTAAGACAGGGTGGAAGTGAAGTTAGCAGGGGAGTGAAAGATAAACATGGTAGATTACTAGTGGAGAAGGGAGAAAAAGTGAGCAGATGGAGAGAACACTTTAAGGAATTGTTGAACGTAGAGGATGGAAGTAATGCGAGTATAAGTGGCTGGGGAATGGCTGGGAGAAGGAGGGAGGTGAGAAGACAGGTAGAAATCAGTAGGATAGAGGTTGTGGAAGCAATGAAGAAAGTTAAATCGGGGAAAGCCCCAGGAATTGATGGAGTATGTGGTGAGATGCTGAAGCATGGGGGAGAGATAGTAGTAGAATGGATGTGGAAGATGTGCAGATTGGCCTGGGAGGAAGGTAGAGGTCCGGAGGATTGGAAGTCAGGTATAATTATTCCCTTGTACAAAGGAAAAGGGGAAAAAGAAGTGTGTGGTAATCATAGGGGCATTTGTCTTCTTAGTATAATAGGAAAAGTGTATGGTAGGATACTTATAGACAGAGTTAGAGAAAGAACAGAGAAATTAGTTGGAGAAGAACAGGGAGGCTTTAGGAAGGGAAGAGGTTGTGTAGATCAGATATTCATTCTTAGATCTTTAGTGGAAAAGTTTCTAGAGAAGGGAAAGAAGTTGTATGCGGCTTTCATGGATTTGGAGAAAGCATATGACAGGGTGGATAGACAAGGATTGTGGAAAGTGTTAAGAATATATGGAGTAGATGGGAAGTTGTTGAATGCTGTGAAGAGTATGTATGATGGTGCTAAGGCTGCAGTGCGTGTGGATGGTGAACTAAGTGAATTTTTCTCTTTGAAAGTTGGTTTGAAACAGGGATGTGTCATGTCTCCATGGTTGTTCAATATGTACATGGATGGGGTAATAAAAGAGGTACAAGGTAGGGTAGTGGATGTTGGAGTGGCCCTGGTGAGAGAGGATAGTGTTTGGAAACTCCCTGTACTGTTGTTTGCAGATGATACTGTGTTGTTGAGTGAAGATGAAGGGGAGCTGCAAGGCTTGGTGGATGAGTTTGAGAGTGTGTAAGAAACGGAACCTAAAGGTGAATGTAGGGAAGAGTAAAGTGATGGTCTTTGAGAGAGGTGAAGTCAGTGAATGTATAGCGAGGTTGGATGGTGAGGAATTGGAAAATGTGAGTACGTTTAAGTATTTGGGTAGTGTGATGAGTAAGGATGGAGGTTTGGAGGGTGAAGTGCTTGAAAGGGTACAGCAGGGAAGAAAGGTTGCTGGTTCCTTGAAGGCAGTGATAAGAGGCAGGGAAGTGAGCATGGAAGTAAAAAAGTTACTACATGACAGTATTGTGATACCAACTCTAACGTACGGAAGTGAAGCTTGGACGTTGTTGGAAGGACACAAGTCAAGAGTGAGAGCAGTGGAAATGAGTTATTTAAGAGGAGCTTGTGGAGTCACGTGGAGAGACAGGCTGACGAATGAGGATATAAAGGAGCGTTGTGGTGTTGATGTGGATGTGATAGGAAGCGTTGTGAGGAACACACTGAGGTGGTTTGGCCATGTGGAGAGGATGGAGGGTGAAAGACTGACGAAGAGAGTGTATGTGAGTGAGGTGGAGGGTGGAAGAGGGAGGGGGAGACCGAAGATGAGATGGAGGGATGTGGTGGAGAGGTATATGAGAGAGGGGGGTGTGAGTTGGGAGCAGGGTAGTGAAATGGCGGGGGACAGGGCGACTTGGAGGCGATTTGTTTGTGGCCACCCCAAACGGGATTGAGGCGTCTGGCAATAGATAGATAGATAGATAGAAATGTCCACATTATGACTACTACTACTACTACCTCAACTAATAGGTAACGTGCACCTAATTTCAATCAACTAAAATAATGTAGTCTTCAACTGTTCATATATAGCTTATATTTGTTTATCTGTTCTGCAAAATAACATATTAAATGTCCACATTATGACTACTACTACTACCTCAACTAATAGGTAATGTGCACCTAATTTCAATCAACTAAAATAATGTAGTCTTCAACTGTTCATATATAACTTACGTTTGTTTATTTGTTCTACAAAATAACATTAAATGTCACATTATGACTACTACTACTACTACCTCTACTAATAGGCAATGTGCTCCTAATTTCAGTCAGCTAAAATAATGTTGTCTTCAACTGTTTACAAGTATTCAGTTTCTGTTTTCACTTGTACTTTCACTCAACTCCAATAACAACATTGAAGTGGTCTGATCTATTCTCTAGTTATATGCCAGTCTCTGTAGTATCCTGTAGATTGAAGAAAGCTGGGTAAGTGAGCCACTGCATACTTTCACCTACTTTGGAGTATACAATGATATCAGTGCCAAGAAGTGATGCTGTGCCCATGAGCTCAGCATCTGTTGCCCAAACACCACATTTCTCCATAGCACTTGAAGTCATATACTCATTGATAGGCTGATTGAGGTAGCTAGTAAGCTTTTCACTGATACTCCCACTCATATATTGCACAACACTATCGCGGATAGCAAGGTGATGCTCTTCAGTCCCAGTAAATATGTAACTCAGGGCCCGAAAATAGCAGTTGCCATCACCTCGGGTCTTGTGCAGTCTCTTTGGTACTGTTAATTATTTTGCTCTTCCAAAGTAAACAGGCTTACAACTTCTCCAACCCTCAGCTAGCTTTTTCCTTGCCATGGCAGACAAGGGGGAGAACATTTGAGAAACTCTGGGCTTCTTATTGGGCTGGAGATCATCAAGCTTGCATTTGTTTGAATTCTGTGTTTCAGTTACCTGCAGACTATCTTCATCACCATCAGTTGAATCAGGAGCTTCATATACTTTCAGGTTGGAGGCATGATAGATGTTTTTTAGCTTCTGGTTTGTTGCACAATTCTGTAATTTCACTCTGCCTCTGCTGAGAAATTCAATGACTTCATAGGGTCCTATCCAGTGTGGTTCCAGTTTTGATCCCATACGGTGAATTATTCGGCTATTCTTGATATAGACTTTTGACCCCACTGGTATGTTGCAGTGGCTCTTGTAACGGTTGACATAACTTTGCTTTGACGTGACTGGGCTTTGGTAATGTTGTCTGAGGCAATGGAGCAGATGTCATCATAAATCTTTTTCATGGTGGCCAAAAGTTCTGGACTGATGGCATCAGGTGCTTCCAAAGCTTCATCACGTGGATTGTATGTGTCACCCTCCTTTGCATCATATACAGCTGGTTCATTGTTGACATCCTCTACAGGTGTGGTGTCAATGGGTAGATCAATGGGCAGTCTTGCTTTGCGTCCATACATGATCTCAAATGGTGTGCATTTTGTTGAAGAATGAACTGAGGTGTGGTATGCGAATAGAACACCCGAAATAAGCTGATCCCAGTCATCACAATGTTCATTCACAAGCTTTGCCAGGGCACCCTTCAATGTTCTGTTATCACGCTCATGCTGACCATTGGTCTGGGTTGGTAAGCTAATGAAATGCGATGCTCTGTTTGTAGTTTGCTGAGAAGAGAATCCACAACTTGGTTCACGAACTCTCTGCCTTGATCACTGATTAATGTCTCTGGACATCCTAGGCGACAGATGACCTCGTACAAAAAATTAGCAACACATTCAGCACTCTTCTTGGGAATTGCAGCTGCCTCAGTATACTTTGAAAGATGATCGGAGATAGCTACTATATACTTGTTGCCATTTTGAGATTCTTGAAGAGGGCCAATAATATCTATTCCAACTAGACTCCAAACCTTGGATGACACTGGAATAGAGTGTAGAGGAGGAGTGTGATCTTTCGAAATCTTGGGATTTGCTGAAAAGCATTTTGTACATGCCTTACAATGAATATGGACATCAGCTTTCATGCCTTTCCAATAATACCTCTCTGATACTTTGGCAAGGGTCTTATCCCAACCAAAATGTCCACCTGAAACTGGATTCTTGTGACATGCATTCAGTATATCATGTACCCGACTTTTTATTATCACTTGTGTCTCACCATGATATACCACACCATCCTCAACTCTATAGGGCTTAGCAGCCATTCGAAAGTGTGATTTTGCATTGGTACGCTGGTCAGGAGGTAATGTATATATTGCGTCAGGATATTTCTTAACTGTCGATGTGTAAAACCGCAGAATATCACTGTACAGCTGGTCTTCCATGATGCCCTGGAAAAGAACCAGCCACATCACATCCCACATCACACTGAGCCACACTATACCCCACCACACCACACCACACCACACATCACACCCAGCCTCACCATACACCGCATCACACCAAGCTACACATGACACCTAGCCACACCACATCCCACCTCACACACAGCCACACCATACAATCACACCACACCACACATCACACCCAGCCACACCACACCACACATCACACCCAGCCACACCACACCACACATCACACCCAGCCACACCACACCACACATCACACACAGTCACACCACAACCAATATCACACGCAGAAAGTAGCCCCAAAGTGATCAACCTTGTCCAACCAGCAACAGGAACTGACTGGCGTACCCGACTGCAGCTCACATCTCGCGGTTTCCCTCTCCCTGTCCAATACTTGTACGAGAAAAGTTAGCGGACGGTCACTCACACGTCCAACCCGACTCTCACCCACACTTGGAAGTGATATTTGGTGTGTTTTTTTTCTTTGCAAAACAGACATGAGACGGCTATGCATACTCCATGATAAACCCCTCGCATACCCCCAGGGGTACGGGTACCCCAAGTTGAAAACTCGTGATCTAATATTATCCAAAAAGAGTCTAAAAGTAATCTGCAAATGAACTGCTTGCAGCAGTATTGTACATCACCAAAGCTAGGTAAAGCATAAGGAAAATGCCAGACTTGGGGGTTTACTTATACCCCTCCTGTAGCTCCCCAAACTAGCTCAGACAAATTCAAAACTTCTTTCATCTTTTGATCTTCTGAGCTTTCCAACAATACTGATTACAACAAAGTATTAAACTCAAGCAATTATCAGTTAACAAACTTTATTTGAAGTAAAACTTCCAAACTGACTCATCACACCTACATATGCTTCAAAAGGAAGTCAGACTCAAGAATCTTCTAATCTTAGATTGACTCAATCTTACTTTATCTTAGGGGTGAAGTTTGGCCTAGGGGGTGATGCTAAACAGCCTAGTCTAAACTGACCTGTTGCAAGCCAGAATTCACCCCTGCCAGATTGACCCTGGGGTAGTTCTAGACTAGACCAAAGTTACCCCTGGGGTAATTGTAGCCTAGGCTAGTTTTACTCCCAGAGTTAAAACTGGCATAGCCCATTTGCACCCCGCAAGGCTTTATCTTAGGGGTGAAGTTTGGCCTAGGAGGGTGCCAAACAGCCTAGTCTAAATTTCCCCCCAGGGGGAGATCTAGCCTAGGCCAATTTTCACCTAGGGGTAAAAATGGGCAGGGGTGAATTCTGGCCTGTTACACCGGCTAGGGGGGCCGATCAATTCCAAAGACACACAGGATTCCTGGCACATATGAGAATAATGGACACATGAGCAATGTTCATTTTAAATGTGATAAATTGTTAACAGACTGATTTTAAAGCAGGATCCCCCAGACTTATTTTTTTTTGTACAGATTTCCTATGACTAGGGTGATAGTTCAGCTGAGGTGAAACAGATGTCCTCCTTTCTGCTGCAAGGTTGTTTAATATATGTAAATACAATTATCCCTCAATTATCCAAATGCTCCTTATCCGATCACACTCCGAATCCTGACATCAGGCCTTGGCTGTATAACATCTGTATCTGGATTTATTTGTCCATTCCTGGATATAAAAGTTCTGGCATCGGCGGCTGACTAGCCTATAAAGTAAAAAAAAAAAAAAAAGTCCATCAGGTGGCTCACCAGCCTCTCTGTCCATGTGTGGGTAATAGACCATAACTCACTGGAGGAACAAACAAGGTTGTCCAGCTGCCTACCGAATGGTTGAAGTCCCCTGGCCACCCTGATCACTGGTAACATTCCGGCAACATGTGAGGTAAACAGAGCGTCACCCACAAGCTGACTGACAATGGCTGTAACATTCCAGCAGCATGTTAGGAAAACAGAGCATCACCCACAAGCTGACTGAGAATGGCTGTCTGGATCCCAACCAAATGGTCGAAGCCCCCCCCCCCCAATTACCATTAACGAATAAAGATTGTAATCCACAAGCAGAGCGAGAATGTCTGTCTGACTCCCAACTGAATAATCAAAGTCCCCCAGCATCCTGGATTAGTCAGGAATGACCGGCCACACGCGGCCATCCAAATCCTTACTGAATGTCCAAAGTCACATTGCCATCCGGATTACCCCACCTGCTCCTTGGGTCCATAAGCACAGAAACCAAGTGTTTCCGCCACATTGCAAAATTTCCCTGGATGAGCAAAAGGACCCTTGCACTCATAGGTCAGCGTGCCACTTTTTGCTTGCATGCCCATAGACAAGCATCAGTAGAGACATGGCAACTCCATACACTCCCCAGCGATACTGCACCTCAGTTCCTGCCTTTGTCTCTCCAGGTGTGAACATATCTACCTTTGCGGTGTTCTAGTGTGTATAATGTTGGCCCCACCACCACGCAAGAAATGCAAGAGGAGGGTTTTGACTCTGGAGAAGAAGCATATGATACTGGGCATGGTTGATACGGGCTGACTAACTTCACACATTCTGCATGAATATAACTTGGCCCATACAGCCTTGTTTGATATCAAGAAATCACGCAACAAGCTGACTCAGTATGGATAGAAATGTGGCGATACCACTTGCTAAGGCAACCGGAAGGTGATGTCCCAGCCCTGCCATGCTAGCATCAAACAGTTGACTTTGGTTCAGTTCCACCAGCAATGGGATGCTGGCATTCTTGTACATGGGACCTAGTTGAAGGCTACAGCCAAGAAGTTTACATGCCTGCACTGCAACTTCATGGCATTCAAAAGTTGATTCTTTGGGTTCAAAGTTTGGTATGGACTTATTGTCTGTAAAGCTCATGGCAAGGCTTTGGACGTGGCAGTGGAGGATGTTGGGCCACTTTGTAAGAAAGTGTATCGCCCGATCAAGAAGGAGGGCCTTGTTCTCGGTCAAGTGTACGATGCTGACAAAACTGGACTGTTCTACACTGCTTTCCCACCAACACCCTGGCAGAAGAGGTGGAGAAGACTGTGCTTGGTTGAAAATTGTCCAAACAACTTGTCTCAGTGTTGTACTGTTTCAATGCTAATGAGATGCACCGGCTCAAGCCTGTTATTGTTGGACATACAGAACAGCCATGTTGTCTCCATGGATTGAGGGATAGCCTGCCTGTTGTATAGTATCATTCTGTGAAGGCCTAGTTTACAACAAAGATCTTCAGAGATTGGTTCCACAGACACTTTGTCAAGGTCATCCATTATCAAATGAAGGAACTTGGTGTCTCTCACACCCAGGTGAAGGCTCTCTTGATCCTTGACAACTCCCCTGTGCATCCGTCAGAGAAGGATTTGGTTGGTGACTAAGGCCGTATTAGGTGCATATTTCTGCCATCTAATACGACTACTCTCATTTAACCAAGGCCTTATCGTGGCAGCCAAGAGACTGCACTGTCAGTTTCCTTGACGAGGTGATGGTGGCGCTTGAGGACGAGGAAGAGGTCAACATGCGGGAGGCAGACCTTGGAGAATTTGTGGTGTTACGACATCAAGTCTGTGGTGGTTTTTTTTTTTTTTCTAATAATCATGGCGGCGCAACTGTCTGTGGTGTTCAACTGGGCCAGTGCTTGGAAGGAAATCCTCATCAAAACTTTGGAAAGTGGTTGGTCTCATCTCATTCAGGGATGCGAGGCTGTGCACAACTTTGAAGGATTTTACGTGGACGACTTCAGTCTTTGGCTACAAAATGCAGGCAAGGATGTGGACGTCGACGACGTGAGAGATTGATTGGATGACGAAGGCAGCGATTGATGAGGGGAACGCTGCTGCTGTCTCTGCAAGGCCTACAGAGGAAAGCAACTTGGACGAGGAAGAGGACCCTGTCTCTGGCCACCCTGCCACTCCATCATTCCCTCATCTTGGTGCGCTAAGTGCCGGCATTAAGCAGGTGCTCGAATATGCCAAACATGCTCCCTGTGACAGGGAGTTGGTGCCACTCAAACTGGCAGTGGATCTGTGGGCAGTCAGGGAAGCCGTCATCCTCTGCCGGAATCGCTGCACCTTTCATCAGATGAAGATTGACTACTTCTTCAAGCCCACCGTCCCCATGAGTGCCAGCCCCTTCTTCCCACTACCACCACCACCCTTTTGACCCCAGTCTTCACTCTCGGACCCACAACCGAGCACATCGACAGCTGTTGAGTCATCGTTAGATGTGAACTTGTGGCTGTCTTCAAAGTGTCCTGAAGTGGGTAGGGCTTCATCACCTCGCTGCATGCCCCCACTCATCGGCTGGCTTCAGCTGATGGAGAAGGAGGAGGAGGATTCTTTGATCTTTGCCAAGTGGCAGTGTTAGCCACTTTGATGTCTTTCAAAGGCTTCCTTTTAACAAACGCCCCAGAAGGTGAAGAAGAAGAAGAGAAGAAGAAGAAAGAGAAAAGAACACTGGCCACTCATAGACCTTCTGGCTATTGCTGCAGGTAAAAATGTCGGTGGTTCCTCGACTATTAGAGGCCTACTGTGTGCTGAAAAATTATTTGACATTTGTTGACGTAAGATGTGTTGCTAAAGAAGTTGGAGATGGTTTTTAATTTCTTCACAGTTTGACATCTCTTGCTAGTCTAAAGAAACTTTTCTGGTTGCCCAACGAATAAAATACAATTGACGCTAGGACGTTTCCAATTTAATGAATATTGTCTCTAAACTTTCAGTGCCGAAGATTTTGCTTAGTTGAAAATAAACTGTTTCATGATTTCATGTATAAAATAATGATACAATAGACACCATGGTATGAAAAGGGCTAATGGTGAATGTTTCTAACCAGTTGGCTTCCACAGTCACTCTGAGTTGAATAACCTTATATTCAGATGAATGGCTGTATTTAACAATTTTATGGATGAAGGTTGCACGTGACTGGATGAAGCAGGTGACTGTTAGTTGCATGTGGCTGTACAGTAGATAAAAAACTGGCTCTTGGTAGCAACTGACTGTAGATAAAATTCGTCTGTAGGTAGCAAGTAGTTGTATATAAAAAGTACTGTAGGCAGTAAGTCGTTGTGTATAAAAAACACTACAGGTAGCAAGTAGCTGTATATGAGAGGTGCTGTTGGTAGAAAGTTATTGTGAATAAAGGGTGCTGTAGGCAGCAAGTCGTTTTGCATAAAAAGTGTTGTCGGTAGCATGTAGCTGTAAATAAAAGGTGCTGTAGGTAGAAAGTCGTTGTGTATAAAAGTCCTGTAGGAAGCAAGCGACTGTACGAGTACGAATACATAAGTGCTGTAGGAAGCAAGTGGCTGTACGGGTACGAATACATAAGTGCTGTAGGTAGCAAGTGGCTGTACGGGTACGAATATATAAGTGCTGTAGGTAGCAAGTGGCTGTACGAGCACGAATATATAAGTGCTGTAGGTAGCAAGTGGCTGTACGAGTACGAATATATAAGTGCTGTAGGTAGCAAGTGGCTGTACGAGTACGAATATATAAGTGCTGTAGGTAGCAAGTGGCTGTACGAGTATATAAGTGATGTATGTAGCAAGTGGCTGTACGAGTACGAGTATATAAGTGATGTAGGTAGCAAGTGGCTGTACGAGCACAAGTATGTAAGTGATGTTGGTAGCAAGTGGCTGTACGAATACGAGTATATAAGTGTTGTAGGTAGCAAGTGGCTGTACGAGTACGAATATATAAATGCTGTAGGTAGCAAGTGGCATTACGAGTACGAGTATATATGTGATGTAGGTAGCAAGTGGCTGTATAAAAAAGGTGCTGTAGGTAGAAAGTGACTGTATTTAAAGATGGTGTAGCAACTGACTGTAAAAGATGCTGTACGTAGCAAGTGGCTGTACGAGTACGAGTATATCAGTGATGTAGTTAGCAAGTGGCTGTATAAAAAAGGTGCTGTAGGTAGAAAGTGACTGTATTTAAAGATGATGTAGCAAGTGACTGTTAAAGATGCTGTAGGTAGCAAGTGACTGTTTGTAAAAGATGCTGTAGGTAGCAAGTGATTGTAAAAGATGCTGAAGGTGGTAAGGGACTGTAGATAAGAGGCGCTGTACGTGGCAAGTGGCTTTGGGTAACAGTATAATGTGACCTCCGGGCTGAAGGTTCTTTGTAGTGAAGATTTTCTCTCACAGGATGATGTAAGATTAATAAGGCATGCACCCTAGGCAACATACGCGAACATTGTAAGTGAATCTTGTTTTTTTTTATTATATATATATATATATATATATATATATATATATATATATATATATATATGGAGCCTCTGTGGTACGCTGGTAAAGTGTGCTCTTTCGTACACTGAAGAACGAGGGTTCATGCCCTACCAGGGTAAAAAACTTTGGGAGCGTTCTTCTGGTCAAGTACTGCATTGGCGGACACAAGGGGTGCTGTGGTTGAAACAGTGTCGCATATTATAAAATAGGCTTGCACCCAGTCGGCTTGCGCGGGCCAATTACATTTGGTTCTCAGACTACACACACATGCAAAGCCATTCCAACACAACAGGTACATTTACAAGCACTTGTCACCCTACATACAATCTCTACTAGACAGCCTAAGCCACTTGCCAGAGATACATTGGCTGTAACGTCCCCACTTCGGTAGGGATAGGCCGGTCCTGCAGTGGACACTCAAACGACTGATGAGACGAGATGAGATGATATATCTATATCTATCTATCTATCTATCTATCTATATTTATATCGATATCCATATATATCTATCTATCTATCTATATTTATATCGATATCCATATCTATCTATCTATCTATATTTATATCGATATCCATATCTATCTATCTGTCTATATATATATATATATATGAGCCTCTGTGGTACTGTGGTGTTCATTTTCGTACATGGAAGAACGAGGGTTCACGACCCGCCAGGGTAATAAAATTTAGGAGCCTTTTTCCGGCCACCTACTGCTCTGGCGGACATAAGGGGTGCTATGGTTGAACCAATGCTGCATACTACAAAGTATCCTTGCACCCAGTCAGCTTGCGCGGGCCAATTACATTTGATTCACAGACTACACACACATCCAAAGCCATTCCAACACAACAGTTACACTTACAAGCACTTCTCACCCTACATACAATCTCTACTAGACAGCCTAAGCCACTTGGTAGAGATACATTGGCCGTATCGTTCCCAATTCAGTCGGGATAGGCCGGTCTTGCAGTGGACATTCAAATGGCTGATGATGATGCTGATATCTATCTATCTATCTATCTGTCTATCTATCTATCTATCTATCTATCTATCTATATATATATATATATATATATATATATATATATATATATATATATATATATATATATATATATATACGAGGTGTGTCAGAAAAGTTCCAGGACTGATGTCACAAAAGATATATTTCAAATCCAAACTACAAACTACTTGTCCCCTTCGATGTAATACCCCTGGAGTCTAACGCACTTTCCCATCCTTCTCAGCCACGCCTCCATGTATTCCTGGAAGGATTCTTCCGGGATCCTCCACAGCTCTGTCGTCACGGCCATCTTGATGTCTTCCACGTCTTCAAAACGGGTCCCCTGATGACCCCCTTGAGCTTGGGGAAGAGGAAAAAATCACACGGAGCCAGGTATGGTGAGTAGGGAGGTTGCTCCAGCACGGCGATGTTCATCTCGGCCAGGAACTGTCGGATGCTCAGGACACTATGAGCAGGCGCGTTGTCATGGTGAAGCAGCCACGAGTTGTCCTGCCACAACTCTCGCCTTTTCTCCCGCACTGAACGAAGCAAACGCCGCAGGATCTCTTTGTAGGCGTTCTGGTTAATCGTCACACGGTGACGCAACCCGCTAATCCCTCTCCCACTCATAGCTCACACAGCACACTCAGTCCTGGAACTTTTCTAACACACCTCGTATATATATATATATATATATATATATATATATATATATATATATATATATATATACATATCTCATACACAGATAGTGCTAACGTGAACGAACGTGCAAGAGGAATTAGTGCTAGCAGACCCTTTGATAATATTTTAATAAACCAAGCCTTATGGTCAGACTTCATGTGTCATAACTTACTTTAGCTTCGTGAAATCTGTGAGTTATGATTTGGATGTAAACATAGTATACAGTACTTCCAGTATTAAGTTCAATGTTAGTAAAGACTAAACCCATTAGTAAAGAAATTGCAGGGATATACAAAATTTCATGTAGAGACTGTGATTTGGTTTATGTTAGTGTTGCTGTACGATAGGCAACATAAATAACACAATGTTCGTTCACTCTTCAGAAAACGACCATAGAATCGACTGGAATTCTAGCAAAGTTTTGTACAAATATAATAATTATAAGAAACGCAGGACAGCAGAAGCTGTATGTAAAGAGAGATATAATAATATTAACCATAGTGAAGGAATGTATAATTAGATCCAGTGATGAGAAGAGTAGTGGCCAGGTCCTTGTCACCCTTTGTAAAATCTCACTTAGGTCGGGGACAGTGTGGAGGAATTGTCAGGTCAGGTCTAGCCGGTGCGGTGGAAAAAAAAAAAAAAAAACAGGTGTGGTTTCCCAGCATATAAGCAGCTTCTCAGTAACTGTATGTACTGTACATACCACTCTTGGTTTGTAGATCCACTGAAGAGGGCGACAGCTGTCGCCGAAACTGTTTGGAAAGACATTTCTGCGTCTGCTTGTATAGGTTTTCGTGTCTTATTTCATTGTCACGATAGTGTGACTCTTCAGCCAGCCTTGCATAGATAAAACTTTAAATCTATTTGCTGTGCAAGTCAATTTTCACACTGCTAAAGGTAAGTCCTTAGCTGAATAAAAATCGTCTACCTTTAGTAAGACCTAATTGCTCCTGTCCTGAAAAGTGTTCATGGAGACTTTTGTTAACCCTTACTCTTACGCCTAATGAAGTCGTCTGACGTTACGAAGAATATACCTCAGGCAAAAAGGAACACTAAGGAAGTGCAAGACTCGCGCCTAACAACTGGTCTGTGTTGAATATTTGATTTTCCCCGTGACTTTGACTTTAGCTTGCTTTCAGTGGTATATTACTTCATAATTGCTTAACCCTTAACCCTTCCAACAACTTTGGTTCGAGTCAGATCGAACCTGTTTTAGTTGACTTTGCCTCGTGACCCTGAATTTATAACCTTCTGTGTCTTTACTACTGACTGGTTGTTCTCAAAATAGAATATTTCTATTCTTGTTTTAACCCGAACCCTTCAACAAAGTTTACCCAACATTAGATAAAAGCTGTTCTTGACGTTACCATGTGACCTTGACCTTTAACCTACTGTTATAAAATACAAGAGCTCAACTTTTGGGAGATTTTTAAAATAAATCGGGAACGTTGCCCAGCTAGCAATTTCCTTAAGTCAGACTAGTTTTTTGAGAGTTCAAGCTTATTAGGAGTTTAAGACAGAATTCCTCAGGAAATTCTATGGAGGCAGGAATTTTTTAGTTGGTGTAGCCATAAAATTATATATAATTGTAGACCCACTAAAGCAAAGACACTCTTACTTAGATTTGGGTGAGATAACTGCAGATGTGTCCACCATTAAAAGGACTCTGTTGGCTTGCATAGAAAATTAAAATTGGGTAACAAACAATGGTAATATGTCATCAATGCATGTTGCTGACATCATTCGATATATTGCCGCTCTATGTAAATTGCCAGAAAGAGTGCTGATGATAGATAAGACAATACTTTTAAATCCAGGAATGTGCTTACTAGATTATATATATGAGGCTGAGCTGCAGTGTAATACATCAGGTGTGAATGAGGTATCACAGTGCAATAAAATAGGGATGAGAGTAGCTGAGACAGTTGCAGTGATAACTCTAGTCCAAGTATAGACCAAAGAAAATTTCATCTGAGTCTGTACAGACGTACAGACTCAAGGTCTCGCACGCACACACACACACACACACACACACACACACACACACACACACACACACACATACACACACACACACACACACAGCAACATGTAGGCTCAGAAATTTGGATGTAACCTTAGCAGAAATCGTAATACAGAAAAACCAAAATATGCAAAATCATCTCGTAGATCAAAATCAAGAGGCACAAACTGTTACTACTGTGAAAATTCAGGCCACACGAGACTTGAATGTTACATCAAAAATAAAGAGGAAGGAACAAAGCAAAAAGGTTTAACCCTAGTGTAGGTAACACAAAACTGTCGGTCACTGGGCCTCAGACTGTAAAACAATAGAGAAATTGATATCTGCCAGCAAGTAGAAGGAAAACTGTATCGGCACAAAAGGCAGTATATAAAACAATAAAAAATATAAAGGGTAAGGATAGGAATCATATATGGAAATGAAAGCATTTTGGTTTCCGCTTTTTGTGAAGATGAGCAGATTTCATTACGTCTGGATTCAGGCTCACCAGTCAATTCAAGAACACAAGAATAATTAGAAAGAATTTTTGGAAATAGAAGAAAGGTAACATTCATGGAGGAACCGCACTTACATTTATACACTGCAGATGGTAAAGGAATAGACTGAGACCTCAAATTCACACAGACAACCAAAACAATCGCTAGTATATTCTACACAGTGTAAAAGTTATCGATTAAAGTAAATATGATCCTTTGCCTAAGTATGATGAGAGAAGAAAATATCTTACTAATGCCACATTTCAACAGGATACTATTCGACAAAGAATTTAGAGAGGAAATTTATTCTCCAGATACTACACTCAACAATTGTAGAAAATCCAAAGTAACAAAAGCAGTTAACACAAAACAAAAAAGGTAGTGTCTGACTAACTATCTCCCATAGAAAACAAGTACTGAAACCCACTCTCTCACATCTCCCATCCACCACACACCCACTGGTCATCTGCGATGACATAATCTTACCACCAAGTTCGTTTGTGAAAGTCAAAATCAAAAGTAAATTCAGGAACTGCAATATTGTATTAGAAGAGACCTGCAACGTGAAAGGCTTATCAATTGAGAATGCTTTATGTTTGATAAATAGCAGAGGGGAAACAAGCATGTTCCTTATTAACCTGATGAATGGAAATGTGCAGATCAATAGGGGAACTTGTGTATGTAATTTAGAGACTTGTCGAGCTCCCATAAGCGAAATCACAACAGCTGGAACATCAAGCAAAATAAAATCGTCAGACAGAGAGTATATAAAAGAGCATGTGATTCACTCAGAATATTTTGATGTTGAGAATGACCTACTTGATATAGTACAAAAACATCAACAAACAGTGAAAAATTAGATTTTACCATTTTAATACAGCACCAGATTAATGTAAAAGAAGACACACAACCTATCTATGTGCCAGCATATAGAGTTGCATATTAGCAGCATGAATTTGCTAAATAATCTGTGGATGAAATGTAAAGTTTGGATATCACTGACCCTTCAGTGTCCCCATGGAATGCACCACTTTTCTTTGTATGTTACCAGAACAGGGAAGTGTGGGCAGTCGTTGATTGTCACAAACTTAATCAGCAAACAACCCCAGACCATTTTCCCATGCCATTGTTAACTGATGTCTTACAAAATATTGGACTGGAAAATAAAGTAAATTTCAACAATTACTTTGCTCAGTGGCTGTTATCAGATAAAGTTAGATAAATTACACAAATACACAGCATTTTCTACAAATAGTACTGCAGACTACCAATGGGGCTTCACACAGCTCCAGGCACCTTCCAGTGATTAATGAATAGTGTGTTGTCAGGAATGCTAGTTGATGGTATTTTTGTTTATGTGGATGGCAATATAACTGCAACAAAAACAACAGAAAAACATTTACAGAAATTAGACCAACTCCTGAACAATTTACCCAATACTCGATTAAAAATTTAGTTGCCTAAATGTAAATTTTGCTTTAAGGAAGTTAAATTCATTGGCAATAGGCTGGATGCAGAGGATATCCACACCTCAAATGAGAAAATAAAAGCAGTAAGGGATTTCCCTGAACCCACAAATGTGGATGAAGTACGACAGTTTCTAGGACTGGGAGGATGTTACAGATCTTTTATACAATGATTTTTCTAACATTGCAGGGCCATTATTCCACCTGCTGAAGAAACTAAGCTGTATATCAGTGGGGGGAGGAGCAAAAGAAAACATCTAACGATAGAAAAGATACTCTTACATGTGCACCTTCCTTAGCATATCCATATGTTAATAAATCATTCTTAATTTGCATTGATGCCTCACATAACCCGCTGTTTCCCGGTAACGTATGGGTACGTTGCAAATTTTTGTCACGCTCAGTCCCGACAATGTACCCATACATTTTTAAATTGCGAGGTCAGTCATTTATAAAATTTTGCACATGATTTTTGGTAGGCATATGTGGGAGACCTTCCTCTACCCACCGCCAGGTGGGGACACTCCCCGACCTTGCATCCCCCCCCCCCTTGCTGCACGCCATTGTCTTGGCAACTCACCTGTTAGCTGTGACCTGGCCAGTAAAGATATGTCGTGCCACGGTACAAAATTCAAGGCAAGAGTGATTCCCCAATTGATGACGATGTGGAGGACAAAGATTACATGGCATCAGAGGAAGAATCGAGCAGAAGTGACGAGGAGGTAAGGTCACAAAGGAAGATGCAGTATGTTGATGTGTTGAGTGAAACAAAGCTTATGTCACTTATATTATTGTGTGAAAACCAATATATTCTTGTATTACATAAAAATTTGTACCAAATGAACAAATATCTGAATGAGTTGCAATTGTTACTGCTACCATAGGAAACACAACAGCCGCAGCGAGGCTCCAGAGAACATGGTACCAGGTGTTTAAAGGGTCACCTTTTTAAACCACTTCTAAGCTCAGGTGAGCACTTTCTCTGTGAAATGCCATTGTTTCTCACTAAAAGCAGAGGTTTGATCCAAAAAAAAATACAAAATTGGTCAGGATTAGGGAGGAGGGGGATTGGTGAAAAATCAGTCTGGATGCGGTAGGTGAAAGGCTTAGGGACTGTATTGGTGCAAAAAGATAAATGTGGATAATACCAAACAATTTCATTTACCAGTAGACAAACAAAAGGAGCAGTGAAAAATTATTGAATCACAAACCTCGAGGCTCTAGCAGTAATATCTGCACTACAGAAATTTTGTGATCTTGTATATGGTTATAAAGTTCACCTTTATACTGATCATAAGCATCTCTTGGGCATGTTTCAGGAAAAACTCCTCACTGGGAGGAGAGCAAGATGGAAATGTAGGGTGACTGATAAGTTTTGAGCTTCCAGGATATGTTAGCTGATAGAAATCTTTTAATGCTTTATTTTTCAACGTAATCTCCCTTCAACACACTTTTTCCACAGGTGGTGCAGTGCCTGGATCCCGCTGGAGTAGAGCTCCTTAGTTTGGGCACCGTGGTAGGCGTCTAAGGCCGCCATGACCTCAGCAGTGGCAAAGCGTTGTCTGGCCAGATCCTTTTTTCAGGTTCGGGAACAGGTGGAAGTCAGAGGGTGTGAGATCTGGTGAGTACGGGGGGTGAGGGACGAGTTGGAAGCCACAGTCATGGATTTTTGCCTTTGTCAGCACCTAGGTGTGGGCTGGAACATTGTCCTGATGGAACAAGACCCCTCTGGTCAGCATTCCTGGCCTCTTCTTCTTGATGTTCTCGTGCAGGCATATCAGCAGGTCAGCATAGTATTGTCCAGTGACGGTGTGGCTCTTTGGAAGATAATCCACCAGCAACATGCCTCGTGCACCCCAGAAAACGGATGCAATGACCATTCTGGCCGAGGCCATGACCTTGGCTTTCTTTGGGATGGGAAAGGAGGCATGCTTCCACTGCTTTGATTGCTGTTTCGTCTCAGGCTGGTAGTGATGAGCCCAGGATTCGTCCATGGTAACGAATCGAGTCAGGAAATTTTCCGGATCAGCTTTGAAGAGTTCCAAATTGTTTGTAGACAGCGTGCACCATGTGCACGTCTGTTCCTGGGTCAAGAGACGTGGCACCCAGTGAGTAAATATCTTCGACAAGACAAGCTCATTCCTCAGAATGTTGTCAGCTCGCTCCTGGGACATGCCCAACCTGTCTGCTATTTGACAAGATGACAGTCGTCGATCCTACATGACCATTCCAAGGACAAGGTCAGCGTTCTCTGGTGTGGTCACGGTCGATGGCCTCCCTGATCTTGGATCGTCTTCGAGGCTCTCTTTGCCATGCTTGAATTCTCTGACCCAACGTTTGACCGTGGTATATGAAGGAGCATCTTCCCCTAAAGTGTTCACCATATCCTCAAGGATCTCAGATGGAATAATGCCTTTCAACTGAAGATACTTGATCATGAACCAGTACTCGAGTTTCTCCATTTCCACGACACCTGTCAAGTACTTTTACTTCGAGAGCCTGCCAAAAGGAAACAAAAAGTTTTAGGATCAAGAAACTTGGTTAGCACAATAATGTTATTGGGCAGATTATGCAGACTAAATTTCATTTGCCAATCTCACTGTTTTCTGGGTCAGGCTCAAAACACATCAGTCACCCTTACAGTCCAGAATTTCAGTGTAAATGAGGCGCTGAGTTCAATACCGGGCTATGTGCCAAAATGGCCACCAAACACCTACATGCACCAAAACGTAACTAAACCATCCCTCTATACGTTGGAAGTAAAAAAGTGCTAAGAAACAACCTACAAAGGGGTCAAAATCCTGGTTAAGTAGACATGTGTGTTGAGCTGTCATGCCACACAGCAAAAAAAAACATCCGATTCCAAACTAGTGCTCAAGGCGGGCGACTGGGTCCAGAATTCCGCCAGCTGTATGGTCGCTTTTCCTATGAGTTCAGTCTGTCCTATGTTCCTTATGTTGACTTCCCGTGATGTTGAAGTGAATGTGAGAGCATTACCGGGCTATATCTCAGCCCCTTTTCTTACCCCCCTTGAAGCTGCCCAATCAGATAGTCGTCTTTCACTGCAGCTAGCCAGTAAGCTGATGCCTGACAGTACTCCCACCAGCAGCTCTGGAGGGGAGAGGAGAAGAGACAGTATTGTTCTCTCACTTGCATTGCGCGCCATTGTGGATTAATATATATATATTTTTTAATTCAGGTTATGGGATCTCTTTTTTTTTTTTTTTATAGGTTACAGGGGTTTTCTAATAATGCCCTCATACATTGGATGCTGTCTTATTTTTTTATTATTATCAGCAATTTAATAATTTATTTTTTCTTGATGTTTGTGATGTGGTTCGTGTTTATTGGTGGTTAAAAACTCCGAGAAACACACGCACAAAGTTTCCAACCTCAAAACTGCTATTATTGTGAAAATAATAATACTTATGTCATAGAACTTTGATTTTATTCTACAGTATGACACTCCTGGGACATTATGCTAATATATTATTGATCTCTTATGATGCATTTCTGTAGTTGTTAGTAAGATAACATTATTTTCTTAGCCGATCGGTTCGGCAGTGGGGGACAAAATTTTACTTCTTCACACGATATCATCATGATTAATGACAGATAGCTCAAAATAGAGGTTATTGCAATAAAGAAAATACCATAAGCTACGTAAAAAAAAAACACACACACACACATCAAAATAACACAAGCGGTTACTGAGAAATAAAAGTTTTAAAGTCGCTAGACTTTAAACGCATTTTCTAGCGTTATGGAGTTTAGGTGCTTAGCCCAGTACTGAACTCAGCTCCTCATATTCATTACATAAAAGGCAAAGTAAATATGGCGGCAGCCATCTTATCACGAAATACCACAAAAACCAATGTCTCTACAATTAGTGTATGTGAAACACTCCCCAGCAATGAAAAAATTTCTCAGCACAAAGAGACGACCCAGTATTGTCTAAAGTTATATATCATTTAGAATCAGGCAATAATATACCATTACCCAAGTTGCACGCACCACATAAACAATTCACAATAGTCAACGATACTTTGTATATGGTAAATCCAGGACAACCAAATCACAGAAGAAATATTAGGCGATTTGTTTATGGCCACCCCTTATGGGATTAAGGCGTCTGGCAATAGATAGATAGATAGCTATTCCTAATACAATGATACCTCACATTTTAGGGATAATATACGATAGTCCACATGCAGGGCATCCTGGCAAAGATGGGACAGTCAGGCAGGCCCGGATGTCATGTTAATGGCCATTGTTACGAAAAAACATAGATCACATTGACAGATGTGAATCATGTGCCAATCACAAAAGTTACACATTAATACCTGCACCCATAGGAAAATATCCTGTGCCTAATCAACCGTGAGACGTTGTCGCAGTTGACTTACTTAAGCTATCCATATCTAACAATCATAATCAATACCTTTTTGTTGCTACTGATCATTTCTCGCTATATGTGATTTTGGTCCCAGTTAATGATAAAACAGCAGATACAGTAGCGTGGGCAATTATAGACAATGTTATCCGTAGCTTCACCACACCAAATGTGCTAATAAGTTATAATGGTGGAGAATTTAACTCTGAAATTTTGCAAGAAATACAGTATGTAAACAATGCAGTATAAAAAAGGACAGTGTTTAGCCTATCATCCAGCTTCCAATGGATTAGTAGAGTGACAGAATAAGAAAGTGTTAGATGTACTATGTCATATTCACAATGGAGATTATGCAAACTGGGATGATTGGATACCCAGAGTGGAAGCATCAATTACCTGTGCAATTAACAGGTCTATAGGAGACACACCTCATTTTATTATTTTCGGACAGACAATGATATCCCATACGAGATATTGGAAGGCGAACAAATGCCTATATACAAATATGAAGATTATCCTAAACTTCGTTTACATGAATTCCAAGAGATACATATAAAGTTAAAGAAATAATGAACGATGTCCAAGGGAGAAATGACTGAATCATTTAATAAGAAGGAAGAAGAATCAAATTCCAACATAGGTGACATTGTCTATGGCGTCATTCACACTAGAGACAATAAAACTGTCCCCGAAATTTGAAGGCCCATACAGAGTAATTAAGAGAACAGCCAATAAGGTATTAAGTCACTATCAAGTGACAAAGAAAAACAAATTCATACTGATCATTTCAAAAGGGTCTTAAGAAATGTAGCTTGCAATTATACAGTAAAACATCGGATACAACCGAAAAATCTGGTACATACGATGGCAATAACCCGGAAGTAATCAATACATACCGGAATAAATTACGATCACATACCAAACATACACAGGTGCAACTACTACAGCAAATATAGTAATAAGGTGTTTACATGACCTAGGAACAGATTTTGACCACTTTTATTGGTAATACGTTGAACGGGTCAGGATAACTGATATATTCATTATCAATACCATCATCCCTTGCATGCCTTGCTAACATCAGAGGATTAGCTATCTAATAAAGTTATTCTCTCGGCAGGAAAAGATTATTATTATTATTATTATTATTATTATTATATACCTAGGATGCTTCCCACCAACCCACCCCAAAAAAGGGGGTAGCAGAGACAGGACGACACACTCCCAACTTACTCATTTACATCCTCAACATGTAGTAAAACAAGGTTGCCTTATCGCACTAACTGCCTCTACAACTATAGCGCAAGATATAGTGAGTAGTGAATTTAGTTTGGACATACTGTACAACCTACCAGCCATGTTGCAGAATATAGCAAGACCACTTAGAACTCTAGAGGAAGTATTTAAAGGGTCTTCATCATATATTCATCCAACACAAGAAGTGGCTGAATTCTTTAGGTTAGCAGACTGGAAGCTGGACCAGGCTAAGAGCATTATGCCCACCATGATCCAGGACATTCCATCACGTGGGACTGATACAATTAGGGAAACAAACATCACAAATACACATAGGAAACGTCGTTTGTTCGATCTAGGATGTGCAGTTCTAGGAAACATTTTTTCGATTGGCTACAGAAAATAATTTTGAAGTAATAAACAACAAATTTAATAAAACTGTTCAAATTCGTTCATATCAACATAAGCTAGCTAATACCCAGAACACTGTAATGATGACGATTGTAAAGAACCTGCAAAAAACAGAGGAATCAACTCAGGAAACTGTGGAGAAGTAAATGCATTGGTAGGAAAAATACTCTTTTCCAACACCTTTCAGTGATCATGGAACATACTGACATAATAATACTTCAGTTCGACAATACTGGAGCTCATTATCAATCTTTCATTAAATGAATTGCTAATGCTGGTAACGGTAAGATCACCATTTATTCCAATTCACAGTCTACATTAATTAATCAGTCAAGGCGTAATTCAGCAAGATTTGAAGCCTTTGATTGAGGAATGGAATCTGATGTTACGTTATCCATACTTAGAAGCAACACCCACACCAGCATCAATAGTAATTCATGTACCATTCATAACAGAGTATTTTTTCGCTATCGATCAAATGTACCCTTTTCTTTCTGAAAAAGATGACTCATTAGTCACCATCAGTACCAAAACAAAAGTCGTCATGGTCTCTAAGAAACAGGGCACTGTCACCTTCGCTAGCGAAACAACAGTTGAACATTAATGTTGCACACCATTGCATGAATTTCATCTGTGTCCAGCGTACATCTTCACATATCATCCAGCTGAGACAGTACTTTGTGAAATGGCAATCATAAAGAATCACAACATCCATCATCATTGCAACTTCACATTTGCTCCAGATAAACTCACCCATCATCAGTGCACTGAACATTCACAGTTTTTTTTTTTTTTCTTTCACTCAGAATTCGGCAGTTTTTGTAACCTGCCGAGACAACCACCAACCCATACATCAGCATCTAGTTTATAAGTATCACCGGATTACTGTTCAGGACTAACACATTCATTCTCCACCTTACCTACTAAAAACCACTATGCTATTCTCAGTCATACACATAAGTACTTCCAACCATTACCGAAGATGAATTTAAATATGAATACTCATATAAGTTACCTCCAACTAAGTCTGAAACCATGCAACTGATCAACCAAACAATGCAACCTCGGGGGGAATATAGTAGGATGATGTTTAACCCATCTTGTGTTTATAGTTCAGCTCCAGTTATCGTTATAATCTTCTCCGTCATACATGCTACATTACTATTGCCTATGCACTGAATGCAAGCTAGGATTGCGAACTTGGAATTAGTTTTCTAAGGCTATGCCAACAATGAGTCCAGCTGTGTAATTATTGTCTATCAATCTATCTATTTATTGCCAGACGCCTTATTCCCGTAAGGGGTAGCCACAAACAAATCGCCTCCATGTAGCCCTGTCCCCCACCAATTCACTGCCCTGGTCCTAGCTCACACACCCCTCTCTCAAATACCTCTCGACTCCATCCCCCATCTCATCCTTGGCCTCCCTCTTCCTCTCTCCCCTTCCACCTCGCTCACATACACTCTCCTGGTCAGTCTATCACCCTCAATCCTCTCCACATGACCAAATCACCTCAATGTGTTTCTCTTAACGCTTCTTATCACATCCACATATCGTAAATATGTAAATATTGTACCGGTGTATTGTAAATATTGCATATACATTTTACATGATATAACAAAATAATCTATCTATCTGTTGCCAGACGCCTCAATCCCGCACAGGGTGGCCACAAGCAAATCGCCTCCACGTCGCCATGTCCCCCACCATTTCACTGCCCTGCTCCCAACTCACACACCCCTCTCTCATATACCTCTCCACTCCATCCCTCCATCTCATCCTCGGCCTTCACCTCCCTCTCTCCCCCTCCACCTCACTCACATACACTCCCCTCGTCAGTCTCTCATCCTCCATCCTCTCCACATGGCCAAACCACCTCAGTGTGTTCCTCCTAACGTTTCCTACCACATCCACATCCACACCACAACGCTCCTTTATATCCTCATTTGTCAGCCTGTCTCTCAATGTGACTCCACAGGCTCCTCTTAAATAACTCATTTCCACTGCTCTCACTCTTGACTTGTGTCCATCCAACAACGTCCAAGCTTCACTTCCATACGTCAGAGTTGGTATCACAATACTTTCATCCAGTAACTTTTTCACTTCCATGCTCACTTCACTGTTTCTTATCACTGCTTTCAAGGAACCAGCAACCTTTCTTCCTTGTTGCACCCTTTCAAGCACTTGACCTTCTAAACTTCCGTCCTTACTCATCACACTCCCCAAGTACTTAAACGTACTCACATTTTCCATTTCCTCACTATCCAACCTCACTGTACATTCACTGACTTCACCTCTCTCAAAGATCATCACTTTACTCTTCCCTACACTCACCATTAGATTCCGTTTCTTACATACTCTCCCAAACTCATCCACCAAGCCTTGCAGCTCCCCTTCGTCTTCAATTAACAACACAGTATCATCTGCAAACAACAGTACAGGGAGTTTCCAAACACTACCCTCTCTCACTAGGGCCACTCCAACAGCCACTGCCCTACCTTGAATCTTTTTTATTACCCCATCCACATACAGATTGAACAACCATGGAGACATGGCACATCCCTATTTCAACCCAACCTTCAAAGAGAACAATTCACTCAGTTCACCATCCACGCGCACTGCAGCCTTTAGCACCATCATACATACTCTTCACAGCATTCTACAACTTCCCATCCATTCCATATATTCTTAATACTTTCCACAATCCTTGTCTATCCAACCTGTCATATGCTTTCTCCAAATCCATGAAGGCCGCATACAACTTCTTTCCCTTCTCTAGTAATTTTTCCACTAAAGTTCTAAGAATGAATATGTGAGCTACACAACCTCTTCCATTCCTATAGCCTCCCTGGTCTTCTGACACTAATTCCTCTGTTATTTCCCTAACTCCGTCAATAAATATCCTACGACACATTTTTCCCGTTATAAGGGGTTACATAATTATAGTATAGTATTAATCTGAAAATACACTGCACAACAGAATTTAGTTAATATTCTGTACATGTATCCATTTTATATTATGTAACTATGTCTCATATAAATACATAACAAGTACATCACATACGTCTGATTATATATATATATATATATATATATATATATATATATATATATATATATATATATATATATATATATAAGTTACAGTTATGTTACTGTGTTCCTACAATTATGGTATTGTATTCAGTTTTACAGTAATATGTATTTACATTAATTTGATTGTCTGACAAATAGATAAATAGCAAATGTAACTTTTCTATATACTGTAGATTGTAATTCAAAAATAAGTCGTAGGTATGACAGGTTGGTGTGACCAAGCAATATGGAGACATTAATATGTCATAGCACAACCTGTGGCGGGGGGACACAACCTGGCCGCACTATGGGGTGGTACTACTACTCTGCGGCCAGGTTGTGTTAGGAAGTATACTGCCACCGTATTCCCTGCGTGTCGTAAAAGGCGACTAAAAGGGGCGGGGTGAGGGGACTAGGGACCCCCTCCTCTGTTTTTTAGTTCCTAAAAAGAGACAGGCCAGAGAAAGGGATGGGGGATGGAGTTATCCCCGTACCCTGAAGATTGGGTCTACGAATGTGCGTGGATGTAGTACGATTGAGGCTAAAAGGGAGGAGACTGGGAGAATGTTTGTGAGAAGAAAGTTGGATGTGTTAGTTTTGAGTGAAACGAAGATGAAAGGGAAGGGGGAGTCTATGACTGGAAGTGTGAATGGAAGATTGTCAGGTGTTGATAGAGGAAGGGCAAGAGAAGGTGTGGCCTTGTTAGTGAGTCCGGAAGTACAGCAATGTGTGATTGAATGGAAGGAGATGTCATCGAGACTGATGTGGGTGAAAGCGAAATTTGAACGTGAGTTGTGGGTGTTTGTGAGTGCATATGGGCCTGGTAGTGAAAAGGATGAAGAAGAGAGGGAGTCTTTCTGGAATGATGTTGATGAGTGTCTGCAGAGTTTTGGAGCGAATGTGAATGTGGTAATGATGGGAGATTTGAATGCTAGAGTGGGAAATGTAGCAGTTGAAGGCGTAGTTGGTATGCATGGTGTGCCTGGAAGAAATGAAAATGGGGAACGAATGATAGCGATGTGTGTTGAGCGAGAGATGGTGATTGGGAATACGCTGTTTGAGAAGAAAGATATTTATAAATATACATGGGTGAGACAGGAGGGTGGAAGGGTTGTTGATAGAGCTTTGATGGACTATGTGGTTGTGTCTAGGAATGCAATAGGAAGATTGTTGGATGTGAGAGTTCTGAGAGGGGAGGGTGGAGGTATGTCTGACCACTACCTGGTGGAGGGAAAGTTAAGAGTAGGTAAGAGATGGGTGAGAGCTAGGAGGGTTAGGTGTGGCAGGGAGGTTTTGAAAGTCAGTGAGTTGGATAAAAGAGAGAAAAAGATAGAGTATCAGGAGAAATTGAAACATGAGTGGAACGCAGTGAAAGATCGAGAAAATGGCAGCGTGGAGGAGGAATGGCAGTTGTTTAAGAGTGCTGTGGTGGGGCATGCAGAAGAGGTGTGTGGTGTGAGACGTGTGGGTGGTGGTGTAAGAAATGGAAGTGAATGGTGGTGCGAGGAAGTAAGTATGGCTGTGGCTGAGAAGAGACGTTCATATGAAGTGTGGCTGCAGAGGAAGGATGAGATGTCATATGAAAGGTATAAGGAGAAGAGGAATAGAGCGAGAAGGGCTGTGCGTGATGCTAAAGTGGCAGCAGATGAGAGGTGGGGTAGGCGGCTGACAGAGAATTTTCAACAGAATAAGAAAATGTTTTGGAAGGAGATGAAAAGGGTGCGAAAGGGAGAGTCTGGGAAGGAAGAACGAGTAAAAGCAGAGGATGGAAGGATGTTAATTGAGATGGATGCAGTAAGGAAGAGATGGGCAGAGTATTTTGAAAGATTGTTAAATGTAGAGGAGGAAAGAGTGGCTGAGATTGGGGCGGATGGAAGGGTGCAAGGAATAAATGTGTTGGGAGAGTTGAATGATTCTTTGATCACGAAGGAGGAAGTGGAGAAGGCAGTAAAGGAGATGAAAACAGGGAAAGCTGCAGGTATGGATGGGTGTGCTGTGGAATGCCTGAAGGGTGGTGAAGTGACTATTGTTGACTGGTTAGTAAGATTGTTGAATATGTGCTTTGAGAAAGGTATGGTGCCAATTGACTGGGCAAGTGCTTGTGTGGTCCCGTTGTAGAAAGGCAAGGGTGATAAGTATGAATGTACTAGCTTAAGGGGTATAAGTCTGTTGAGTGTTGTAGGTAAGGTGTATGGTAGAGTGTTAATTATGAGAGTTAGAGAGGGTACAGAGGGAGTGATTGGTGATGAGCAGTGTGGCTTTAGGAGAGGGAGGGGATGCGTTGATCAGGTGTTTGCTGTGAGACAAGTGTGTGAAAAGTATTTAGCGAAAGGCAAGGATGTGTTTTGGGCATTTATGGATTTAGGGAAAGCGTATGATAGAATTGATAGGGAGGCTTTGTGGACTGTTTTAAGATTGTATGGACTTGATGGTAGGTTACTAAATGGGGTGAAAAGTTTTTATGTAAATAGTAGAGCGTGTGTAAGAGTGGGAAATGCTGTGAGTGATTGATTTCCCGTGAGAGTGGGGCTGCGATAGGGATGTGTGATGTCACCTTGGTTGTTTAATATTTACATGGATGGTGTTGTAAGGGAGGTGAATGCAAGAGTTTTAGGTGGAGGTCTGAGTCTGGTGAATGTTGATGGTGGAGAGTGGAATCTGAAGCAGCTGCTGTTTGCAGATGATACTGCACTGGTGACTGATTCAGAGGAGAGATTGAGACAGTTGGTAGAGGAGTTTGGAAGGGTGTGTGAAAGGAGGAAATTGAAAGTAAATGAGAATAAGAGTAAAGTGATGAAGTGAACGAGGTTGATAGATGGCAGGGGGATGAATATAGTTTTGAATAGTGAGTTGCTTGAGGAGGTAGATTGTTTTAAATATCTAAGGTCACATGTTGCTGTGGATGGAAGAATAGATGCAGAAGTGAAGTTTAGAATAAATGAAGTAGGAAAGGTGCTGGGAGGAATGAAAAAAGTGTTTAAATGTCGTTCGCTTAGTATGGATGTAAAGAGAAGGCTGTATGAGGGTGTTGTGGTACCGACTGCTTTATATGGGGCTGAAACATGGAATATGGGTGTAGCAGAGAGGAAAAGTTTGAATGTAATGGAGATGAGGTGTCTGAGGAGTATGTGTGGAGTGACGCGTATGGATCGGTTGCGAAATGATGAAGTGCGAAGGAGAACTGGAGTTGTTCGGGAGATGGCTGGTAGAGTTGAGCAGAGGGTGTTGCGATGGTTTGGGCATATGGAGAGAATGGATAATAAGCGATTGGTGAAAAAGATAACTAGATCTGATGTGAGAGGTGTAAGGCTGAGAGGAAGACCACGAATAGGATGGATGGACAGTGTGAAGAGAGCGCTGGATGCGAGAGGGATGTCTGTTGAGCAAGGAAGAGTGGCTGTGCGTGACAGAAATAAATGGAGAGAAATTGTGAATGAATAAGTGATGACGCAGCCCTGAGGGGATATTCTCCCGCATTTGGTCTGATCAGCTAGTCAGGTCAGGTGCGGGTAAGGGGATGGGTCTGTTATGATGTGGCAGGGGTAAACCAGTTCTGCTGTCGGGCCCTGCTGCGGATGTCACTGATTGCATTGCGCAGTTGACCCTTGTGCGGTGTGGTGCGGTGAAGATCTGTCCGTTCTCCCCTTTGGGGCTAAGATGCGAATGAATGTGTTTGAATGGATGAGTAAATGGGGAGTGTGTCGTCCTGTCTCGGCTACCTCCCTTTCCTTGGGGGAAGCAGCCTAGGTATATAGATAGATAGATAGATTAATATGTCACTTGCACAATATGGAATGTCTGGTTTTCACGAGGAGACATACACATTCTGTGGTCAGAAATCAAACACACTGTATGGCAAACACATACCAGACGATCACATGGGGTAACTGACGACAGCCAGTTAGTTCATTTTGTGGAAAAGTACTAGACATTACACACACACACACTGGGCAGTATACTCGTATATTCCCAGAAATCAGAGGTGAGAGTTAGAGAGCCAGAGAGAACTAGAGAAGGCAGAAGAGGATTGAAGAGACGAGAGAAGGAAGCTTAGGAGATTCGGTAAAGGGGGTTCACCGTCACGCTGACAATACATGGTCACTTCACTCTGTGCATCACACCAACGATATAACTGTGTCACAATAAAACCCCGTAACCCCAGAAAGTCTGTACCTCACCGTCACTAACGATACAAGATAGAAGGGGCAGGTGAGACAGAGACATACCTACATCAAGATAAACCCCACAATAAGCTATCAAACGCCTCACGACTTAATGCTGGTAGCAGCCCACATTACTGATGACACAGGTGCCTCGCCAGTCTTCAGCTACAATCCCACCTCCTAGCTATGACCGTTATCTACGTTTGGCAGCAGTAAAGATCTCTATGATACCGACATCGGTGGCAACGATCTTCTACAAAAGGGATGGTGAACGTCCGGCCTCCGAGCTGTATAAAGCCCGCAAAACCATTTGATCAAGCTCGTGAGGTAGTTCATATATGCGATTTCAGAGACTCATGAACGAATATATATACAGTATACTGTATATTATACATACAGAGAGAGAGAGAGAGAGAGAGAGAGAGAGAGAGAGAGGATTAGGTAGATAGATAGATATAGATATGGATATACATAGATAGATTTAGATGTTAACAGATAGATATAGATAGACAGACAGATAGATAGATAGAGAGATAAATATTATGTACTGGGCTACAGTTGATTTTAAGTTGATAATTTTGTATGGCCCGTGAATGATGTTAAAAATATCCTAATGGCCCATAATAGGAGAAAGGTTGTCCACCCCTGCTCTACAATATCCACTTAATCCCTAGCTCCATACCGAGCTACCAATCTACCCATAAAAAGATGAACATTACTCAACGGTACCTCGTTTGGTGTGTATTGATGTAGTATTATCTTGGGTCAAATATATATATATATATATATATATATATATATATATATATATATATAGAGAGAGAGAGAGAGAGAGAGAGAGAGAGAGAGAGAGAGAGAGAGAGAAAGAGAAAGAGAGAGACCGTTTCAGTCGTTTGGCGAGAAAAGGATCATGCTATCTCGTGTGTTTCAACTGCTAGATGAAACTCGGCAGTTTCTAAGTGGACAGGCACGTGACCTGGTTGAATATTTTGATGACCCTGAAATTGTTCAAATGTTCGCACATATGAGTTACTTACTCACAGCACTCAATGGGCTCAATCACTCTCTGCAGGGAAGGGGACTCACTACTGCAAATACAAGCAATAAACTGGCTGCATTCAAAGAAAAACTTGCTTTATGGACTGGATGTGTAAGGATGGGAAATTTTTTAAATTTTCCGTCTCTTGACAAAAGAGTCATGGCAGATGCTTCCTTGCAACCTGACATTGTTCTATATATTGTTGAACGTCTGCAGATGTAGCCAGAGTTTTGGCAGTCATTTTAGTGACCTTCACCTTGACCCCGAGTGCCCATTTTTTAACTCGTCCAAGATTTTGGCCATATCTTGATACCATTAAGGTTTCATTTTTATAGTACATGCCGTTCATGAGATATAATGGTCCTAAAGGCGGATGATAAAAACTAGTTGACTTTTGGCAGCCATTTTGGTGACCTTGACCTCGAATGCCCATTTTCGAACTAGTCCAAGATTTTAGCTATATCTTGATATTAAGAAGGTTTCATGCTGATAGCTCAAGCCGTTCATGAGATAAAGTGGTTCTAAAGGCGACCGATAAAAACCAGTTGACCTTTGGCATACATTTTGGCGACCTTGACCTTGACCCAGAGTGCCAATTTTCGAACTCGTCAAAAATTTTGGCCATATCTTGATACCCTGGAGGTTTCATGTTGATAGCTCAAGATGATCTTGAGTGATATTGGTAACTGGTACACACACACACACCGACACACACACACACACACACACACACACACACACACACACACACACACTCACACAGACGTGGGCAAAATCATTATTGCTTCGCCTTGCGAAGAGCGGATGATAACAACAGCAGAAGCTACTACCACCTCAGTAAATTTCGTATTATGGTGGGGGTGGCCGTTACCTCGCCTGTGAATTTCCATGTTTTCTTCATTATCACCTGCCTTTAC
Source organism: Coenobita brevimanus (assembly GCF_032717465.1). Taxonomy (NCBI): domain Eukaryota; kingdom Metazoa; phylum Arthropoda; class Malacostraca; order Decapoda; family Coenobitidae; genus Coenobita; species Coenobita brevimanus. The sequence continues at coordinate 19,869,231 of NC_137046.1, forward strand.
CAAGGCAGAGTGATAATGTTTTTGCCCACATCTGTGTGTCTATTGATGTGTGTGTGTGTGTGTGTGTGTGTGTGTGTGTGTGTGTGTGTGTGTGTGTGTGTGAGTGTGTGTGTGTGTGTTCCCATTTTATCTCATGAACTGCTTGAACTATCAACATGAAACTTGCAGTGTATCAAGCTATGGCCAATATCTTGGACGAATTCGAAAATTGGCAGCCTGGGTCAAGGTCAGTGTCACCAAAATGGCTGTCAATGGTCAACTAGTTTTAATCACCCGCCTTGAGCACCATTATATCTCATGAACGGCTTGAGCTATTAACATGAAACCTTCAGGGTATCAAAATATGGCCAAAATCTTGGACGAGTTCGCAATGGGCACTCGGGGTCAAGGTCAAGGTCACCAAAATGGCTGTCAAAAAGTCAACTAGTTTTATTGTGGATTGGCAATTTGTGAAACGCGGTAACTGAATTTCGTAGATTATTGCGAATTTTCTTCATATTTGGTTTGTAAGTAGCTAGTAACTTGACCAACAGCATATTCTAGCGGCGAATAGCATTCGGCTCCCGAATGCTTTTCTTTCATTATACAATATTTTGAATCACTGCCATGACGGCAAGGTGCTTCACTCTGAGTGAATGATGTGTACCTATTTATATGTAAAGATTTTCATTTGTGTTTGAAGGCACATGCATGTGTATGTAGGCTATAAGAGTATACGTGTCTGTTAAGTATATTTGCATTTTTATAAACTTTTGTTCTTTCCCTGTGACCTTGACATTTGACCGATTGTTCTAAAAATAGTCCTTTTATTTTTGTCTGATCCTTAACCGTTCTGCAATGCTGGTCTCAGTCGGGTTTTTAAAAGTCGTGCATACTGTGTGACATTGATCTTTAACTCTGTGTTCTCAAAAGCAGTGAGTGTAGTCCCTGTCTGGCCCTGAAAGTTTCCACCAAACTCGTCCAAAATAGGAGAAAAATGTCTGAGCCATTTTGTTATGTCACACACGCGGTCCAAATTTGACCCTGCCCTGTGACCTTGACTTATAATTGGTTGTTCCCCAAACTGAATCACTTCATGCTTGCCTTCCCCTACTGAGACTTTGACCTTTAATATTTAGTTCTGAAAATCGGCAAGTTTCTCTATGTGCTCTGCCTCTACCTTTCCACCAAATTTCGTTAAAATGTTATAAACCTTTTTCCAGTTGTTCACGCGCGCGCACACACGCACACACACACACACACACACACACACACACACACACACACACACACACACACACACACACACACACACATCCCAAAACATAATACTTTGTACTTGGTTTTCGGTTTATGTAACCTCTATTTGTAACTGCCCAACAACCATTAATTTAAACTGATACATTGTCTCACAGGTGAAGAATGTTGCACAATGTGCGACAAATCACGAACCCATACCTACTTGTGGTGTGAAAGGGAAGATTAAGGGCGGAATTCTGATACCTGAATATTTTATTTCTGTGATTTGGTCCACGATTTCTTTTGCCGGTTTTAATCTTCCCCATTGAGCTCATCATGGCATCCATTGAGAAGGTGCATGTATGAAAGGAGCGTTGTGATGGTTTTCATTCATAAAGGACTCAACAGCTGTGAAAATGCAAGAAAATAAAATGATCACAAACGGCCTTTCGAATAATAAAACAGACCAACGCAATATAATTCGCACAATTGCAAAAGCACCTAGCCGGCTTGCCAAATCGTATAATAGCTGCACTGAAAGCCATGAGACCGAGTATTAATGAACGAATGTATTGAGTCAAATTACATTTGTTATATATATATATATATATATATATATATATATATATATATATATATATATATATATATATATATATATATATATATATATATATATATATATATATATATATATATATATATATATATATATATATTGTTACATAACCTATGATTTCATCATCCTTTGTATAATTCTAACGTACAGTATGCTGCATGTTTGATCACGATTCGCCTTGTGGCTTCCATAGTGCGTGTTCTACCTCACTCCCCCCCTCCTCCCTTATAGTAGAGTAAGTCGTTCTTTCTTTTGTTCAGAGCAGGAGTGTCAACTCTTTGTCCCCTATGGCTTCATTTGCGCGTCCTTCTTACAAGTTGTATCAAGCTCTGCCGGCCCCTATATAATGAGCTCAGTCTCTGCATTAATTGCCACTTAGATCTACTCCTCATTTTGTTCACATCTCTGTCCTCCCCTGTACAGTTGTTATTTTTGTGAGTGCTCAGGAAGTCTCCAACCATCTAGCTGCTCTGTAATTTGAGTATAAGTGTTGTTACATTCTTTCTTGTGCTGTATGGCATAAGGTGTTAATTCGTAGGCCTGGTAAGGTTTTATGATTCAAGAGTTTTAGGCGTCAGCCATTGTTAATAATATTTTGTATCTGTAATAATATATCTTGCATTAACTGATCATTATCCGGTTTTCTCATTTTATCAGGGCTGACTTAGATAAGTTTACTCTTGCTGATTTCGTGTTGATAGCGGCTGTTGCAGTTGACCATATATTTAACCTGTTTTTGCCATTACATTATCCTTATGAGTCCTGAATGTTTACTTGTTAGTTTAAGCATTAAACTTTAACTTGTAATTTTACCTAACTCTTTTGTTTTGAACCTGGAACTTTGCGGGACAGTTTTCTCTGTTCCGTGACATAAATTTGGTGACCTCTTATCAGGATATTCAAAATATTATCATAAGGATATTGCTTGATATTTTGTGACTGTGATTTATTCATGATGTCTGCTATTACTACTCTTGATGAAGCCAAAGATTTTTTGTCAAATGTGCAAACAGTGTGTCATGTAGAAAACAGAACAAAGAATGAACTTAAGCTTGTTGCTCAACAATTGGGAATTGCTGTTCGCTCTCATCATTCTAAAGAGCAAATTGTTGACATAATTAATAAAAGCTTGTTTAATGTAACTCCTCCAGATAAGCAAACACACATTCAATTAGCTAAGTTACAGCTAGCCCTGCAGCAGGCTCGTATTCAGGAGGCACAGGTACAGGCTCAGGTACAAATTGAACTTCCTAGGATTCAGGCAGACCATGAGTATCGCATGAAACAATGTGGAACTGGATCATTTAGCTCTGATGATTTTGATGTGGCTAAAAATGTTAAACTTGTCCCTCCTTTTAATGAATCTGATTTAACAAAGTATTTTCAGTTGTTTGAGAGGGTAGCTACAGGTTTTAATTGGCCCAAAAATTATTGCACAGTACTCCTTCAAACTATTCTCACCAGTAAAGCTCAAGTAACTTATGCATCTTTCCTTCAGGATCAATCTGATAATTATGATGTAGTTAAGAGCTTGATTCTTAAGGCCTATGAGCTTGTTCATGAAGCCTATAGAGTAAAATATAGGACAACTTATAAGCAAGATAAGCAATCCCATGTTGAGTATGCAAAAATCAAAGAAGATCTGTTAGAGCAGTGGTTAAATTCTAAGAATGTGGATTCTGATTTTGACAAATTTAAGCAGATGATTTTGCTGGAGGACTTCAAATGTGTATTAATAAAGATGTAAGCCTATATCTTGATGAGAAAAGAATAGATAATTTGTCTGATGCTGCAGTTTTAGCTGATGAATATGTTCTCACTAACAAGAGCTATTCTAAAGAAAAAAAGGAAAGCTGAGAGTAAGTACGTTGCCTCTACTCAGAGTACAGGTAACAGGAAAGAGAATAAAGATGATGTTTCTCAGGAAGTAAATACTAGCTTCACCTCTAGATTTCAGAAAAGTAAATGTACTTATTGTAGTAAGCTTGGTCATACTACGGAGAAATGTTTCAGGAAACAGCGTAATGTGAACAAAAAGGAGTCTTTAAATATTCAGTCAGTTGGTCTAGTGTCCACCCTTGAGAGTTCCCAGAATTCTTTAATTGAGTTAACTGAACCTGCTTTGAGGGGTGAATTAAATCCTCATGATGAAGCTCCTCTTTTGAGCAGTAACGTGGGTGACACTCTCAGGAGTTCATGTGCTAATTTCCTGTCTGATGGTTTTGTCAGTCATCTGGACAGTAATGACAGGAAATCAATTAAAATATATCGTGATACAGGTGCTTGCCAATCCCTTATGCTGACCAGTGTTCTAGGCTCTAATGTTAATTCCTCTGATGAAACTGTAATCTTACAAGGTGTAGGGAATAATTACTTCTCTGTCCCTCTGTGCAGAGTGAATTTAGAGTCTGGTTTTGTTAATGGTTCCGTTATGGTTGGGTTCGTTGAGACACTCCCAATGTCAGGTGTAACTTTCTTACTTGGAAATGATATTGGTGGAAGTCAAGTGTGTCCAACTCCTCAGTTATCTAGTGAGCCGGTGGCTGCGGCCCAGGATTGTGGTGTCCCTGATGTGTTCTCTGCATATGCTGTCACTAGGGCTAAGTCTAAAGTTACTGGTCACTTAGAGGATAATGATGATGATGATGTTATCCTAGCTGACACTTTTCTTGCTAATTTGGACCACTCACCAGATGAGGCAGTACCCCGTAGTGTTGATAATTTGTCTCATCAAGAGTTGGTTGAGTTGCAGGTTGCTGACCCTGAGTTGAAAGGTCTAGCTAACTCTGCTTGCAGTGAGGAAGAGTCAGCTGGTGCTTCTACTTGTTATTATATAAAGTCAGGAGTACTTATGAGGAAGTGGAGACCCCCAGCAGCATCAGCCGACTGTGAATGGGAGGTTGTACATCAAGTTGTCATCCCTCGTGTTTGTAGGCAGGATATCATTAGAGTGGCTCATGATTCCAGTTTAGCAGGACACCTTGCAGTGAGGAAGACTGTGGCACGCATTTTGAAACACTTCTACTGGCCAGATATCTTCAGAGATGTTTCCTGGTATTGTAAGTCTTGTCACACCTGTCAAGTTGTGGGGAAGTGTAATCAGACCGAAAAGGTTGCACCTCTAGTTCCCATTCCTCCTTTTGAGGCGCCATTCACCCGTGTGTTGGTGGATATTGTGGGCCTTCTTCCTAAGACTTCTTCAGGATTTTCTTGTGTTGACCCTGATTGATATGACTACTCGTTATCCTGAAGCCATTCCACTTAGAAATATCTCAGCAAAGAACGTGGTTAAGGAAATGCTAGGGTTCTTCACAAAGTTTGGTCTACCCAAGGAGGTACAGTCAGACCGGGGAAGTAATTTCATGTCAAATGTTTTCAAGCAGTCTCTGAAAGAGTTGGGCATCACCCAGATCACGTCTTCAGCTTACCATCCCCAGACCCAAGGAGCGTTGGAGAGATATCATCAAACACTCTAATCGATGCTCAGGAAATACTGTTTGGAACATCAGAAAGACTGGGATAAAGGTCTTCCATTCGTTGTATTTGCCGCAAGAGAATCTCCAAATGAATCACTGGGCTTCTGACCCTTTGAACTACTGTTTGGCCATGAAGTAAGAGGACCCCTTAAGCTACTCAAGGAATGCTGGCTGTCGGAGGAAGATGACGTCAACCTGCTGGAGTATGTGATGAAGTTCAAAGAACGGCTGTCCACTGCTTTACAACTGGCGCGAGAGAATTTAGGAGCTGCTCAGGAGAAGATGAAGACTTGTTATGATAAGAAGTCCAGGTTACGCCACTTTCAGCCAGGAGATCAGGTTTTGATTCTGCTACTGGTGCATGGGCAACCTCTTCAAGCCAGGTTTAGTGGTCCTTATTTCGTGGAGAAGAAACTCAGTGATATCAACTATGTCATCGCCACACCAGATCGTAGAAAGAAGAAGCAACTTTGTCACATCAACATGCTAAAGTTATATCACGGGCGGGACGAAAATAACCCAGTCTGCACTGTAGCTGTTCCACCCGACTCTGCAAGTGAAGCTCTCCCATGTAGTATGAGCCTGAGTGATAGTTTGGGGAAGAATCCTGATATCATGAATGATCTCCAGACTAAGCTTTCTCATCTAGCTCCCGAGGAAAGGCAGGAGTTTTCGGCATTACTGCAGGAGTACCCGAAAGTGTTCCGTGCCACTCCAGGAAGAACCACTGTGTTGATGCATGATGTCGATGTTGGAGATGCAAAGCCAATTAAATTGCATCCTTACTGTGTGAACCCAGTGAAAGTTCCTCTCATCCAGAAGGAGCTTGGATACCTGTTGGACCACAAGGTGATTGAGCCCTGTCAGAACGAGTGGAGTTCTCCTGTCACTCTAGTCCCTAAGCCAGGTGGGTCACAGCGGCTTTGCATTGACTACAGACGTGTTAATCAGATAACCAAAACAGACACTAACCCTCTCCCTCGAGTGGAAGATTGCATAGACAAGATCGGAAAGGCTAGGTATATAAGTAAGTTTGATTTAAAGGGATACTGGGAAGTACCTATGACTGAACGTGCTAGGGAGATCTCATGTTTTGTAACACTAGGAAAGATTTTGCATGTTCTGTAATGCCATATGGTATGAAGAATGCACCAGCCACATTTCAGAAGCTCATGAATGTTGTAACAGAGGGTTTGGCAGGGTGTGTTGTGTATATTGATGATGTATTAATCTTCAGTGACAACTGGAAAGATCACCTATGCCATGTCAGTAAATTTCTTGAGCGTTTGGTTCGGGCTAATCTTGTAGCTAATTTATCAAAGTGTGAGTTTGGTCAAGCTAAAGTTCAGTACCTTGGGTACGTAATTGGTGATGGACACGTTGCACCACCAGCAGCTAAGGTTCAGGTTATAAGTGATCTTCCCAGACCTAAAAGTAGGAAAGAGCTACAAAGATTTTTGGGAATGGTAGGTTATTACAGGAGATTTGTTCTTAACTTTACAATTCTTGTATCACCACTTACAGACCTACTGAAAAAGGGAGTTAAATTTGTCTGGACCGATAACTGTGAATCCTCTTTCACTAAACTTAAAGCTATCCTATTAAGTCAGCCAGTGCTCGCTACTCCAAATCTTGCTAAGCCTTTTAAGATGGCGGTTGACGCAAGTGATACAGGAGCTGGGGCTATTTTGCTGCAAGAGGATGATCAGGGTATTGAACACCCTGTATCTTATTACAGTAAGAAGTTCACTCCACCTCAAAAGAACTACTCAGCTATTGAGAAAGAGCTTTTGGCCTTGGTTTTGGGTTTACAGCATTTTTCATTTTATTTGTGTTCTGGTTTTGACCTCATAGTCATTTATACCGATCATAACCCACTGAAATTCCTTAGTAAGTTTAAAGATAAAAATCAGAGATTGACAAGATGGAGTCTACTTCTTCAGGAGTATTCATTAGACATACAACATATCAAGGGGAAAGAAAATGTTATTGCAGATTGCTTATCTAGACTTTAGACAGATTGTTTTAGAGTAATAAGAAATTTCCTTTGTAAATTTCTTTTTCTTTGTGGGGAGGTGTTACATAGCCTATGATTTCATCATCCTTTGTATAATTCTAACGTACAGTATGCTGCATGTTTGATCACGATTCGCCTCGTGGCTTCCATAGTACGTGTTTTACCTCACTCCCCCCCTCCTCCCTTATAGTAGAGTAAGTCGTTCTTTCTTTTGTTCAGAGCAGGAGTGTCAACTCTTTGTCCCCTATGGCTTCATTTGCACGTCCTTCTTACAAGTTGTATCAAGCTCTGCCGGCCCCTACATAATGAGCTCAGTCTCTGCATTAATTGCCACTTAGATCTACTCCTCATTTTGTTCACATCTCTGTCCTCCCCTGTACGGTTGTTATTTTTTTGAGTGCTCAGGAAGTCTCCAACCATCTAGCTGCGGTGTAATTTGAGTATAAGTGTTGTTATATTTTTTCTTGTACTGTATGGCATAAGGTGTTAATTCGTAGGCCTGGTAAGGTTTTGTGATTCAAGTGTTTTAGGGGTCAGCCATTGTTAATAATATTTTGTATCTTTAATAATATATCTTGCATTAACCTAGCATTATCCGGTTTCTCATTTTATCAGGGCTGACTTATATAAGTTTACTCTTGCTTATTTCGTGTTGATAGCGGCTGTTACAGTTGACCATATATTTAACCTGTTTTTGCCATTACATTATCCTTATGAGTCCTGAATGTTTAGTTCTTAGTTTGAGCATTAAACTTTAACTTGTAATTTTACCTAACTCTTTTGTTTTGAACCTGGAACTTTGCGGGACGGTTTTCTCTGTTCCGTAACAATATCTATCTATCTATCTATCTATCTATCTATCTATCTATCTATCTATATATATATATATATATATATATATATATATATATATATATATATATATATATATATATATATATGTGCTGCTTGGTTCAACGAACAGACCAGAGACGTATATTTTACTGTCTCAGCGCTGTTTTATGCGGTAGTGTTCATACTAGAAATCCAGAACTCATGCACCTTATACACCTCACACTGTCATATGTCACTATGTTCCATCTCATACTGTACCGCCATACCTCACATTACTACACTTCACACCATTTCACACTGCTAAGCCTCCCAACCTTAGCTGTTATGATACAGTTGTAAAACCCATTTAAACAAGCTCACGAAATAAGGTATACTGTCACACAGTTCATATAAAAAAAAAAATGTTTGTGCTCCAAATAATTCGCTTCAATCACTGCACAATCGAATGATTAATCCACTTGTCATTACGGTTCATGCGATATTCAGTGATGATAATCACCATAATGACTACCGCTGCATCCTTTGTTGTACATGTAATTGCTGTTGAAATTGTCGATACGAAAAATTTTGATGTGGAACATTGTACATAACATATGCACTACCATCAACATGATGATCACCATCAACATCATTTTCCAGCTACTATAATATGAGATAATTGTAGTCCAAAAACGGAAAGAATAAAAACCCAAAGTAAGGAACTATTGGAATGACCAAGCGATATGGGCATTATTTATACTTTCTCATAATTTTGCAACTAAGAAAAAACCTGTATATCACCTGAGTAGTTAACCAACCACCTCAGTTCTGGAACACAATTATTTATTTAGATCTGCTTCCGCCAGATGATCTAATTCGACTTACTGGTAGGAGACATACCTAACATTAAACAGTTAGATATCTGGGGGCATGGCGGCTCAGTGATAGATCGTCTGACTTGAGACCTAATAGTCGTGAGTTCGTGCCTTGTCGGGAGAGGTAGCGCTGTCCTGTCACCTGGCTGTTTATTGCTGCCGTGGCTCGGTGGGTTAAAGTACTATGACCAAAGTGTCGGAGGTTTGAGCCCACCCAAGGGTCGTTGGTAGACATCAGAAGGGGCATCCAGTCATAAAATGCTACATGCTACAAAACCAAAGTCCTCTTCCCAGGGGCAACACCTTAGTCAATATCGAAGAAATGGGACACGGCGTAAAGCTCATATATATATATATATATATATATATATATATATATATATATATATATATATATATATATATATATATATATATATATATATATATATATATATATCCACTGACTTCTTCAGTATCGGTATGCCTTGTCTTTTATTCTTGGTTTCACCGGATGAATTTACCAGCTTTAAAAGAAGTCGATTATATAGTTCTCTCCAGACCGTGGTCAAAGTATTCATCTTATCGAGAAGACTTAAAAACTAAAATATCGACGCCTGGGGCTCTAGTGGTCTTAGGGCGCCAATCACGGTGACAATTAGGTTCCGCACGAAAGTTCGAATCCTAAAGAAGCTGATTGAGGATTTTCTCTCATGCGATGCCATCAGGAACTAAGGCCGGTCGCCTACTGTTAAATGTTCTGAAGTTACCTAAGCCTGGCGCCCATGTCGAAAGTATTCATGGGACTGGTAGTTACCGTGTTTTTCACTACGGAAAGGAAGGCTGGTCCTTCAGTGAGACCCGTACTGGCTCTTGGAAGCTGAGATGGATCCCCTACTTCCTTATACTGCTTCGTCCAGCCAAAATTTACTTATATGCATACATTTTTTTTTCTTTTCTTTTTACCTACATTATTAGACGCACGATGTTGTTTTTGTCGCAGTAGTAGTAGTAGTAGTAGTAGTAGTAGTTACGAAGCTACTGTGGTCAAGAATCGCATAGACCAGTGACTCCAATAGTTTAATGTCTTTATTTACATTGTAATATCAATAAATATAAAATAAAATAATGATAGTAATAGTAGATGGTTGGTAACCACGTCCCTTGGCGTGTTTGGAGCCAACGGACTGTAATATGAGGGCCAGTGTTAATCTTCACATTACAACTCCAAATGGTGAACTGTATTAGGAAGGTTGGTTTTGACCTTCACAATATAATACCCCAACTGATGGAGGTGATTTTATTATAAAAAAAAAAAATGCAGCAGCACCCTTAGTAATAGTAGTAGTAGTAATGTAGTAGTAGTAGTAGCAGTAGCAGCATTAGTCGTTGTAGTTGCTACTGTTGTTGTAGAAAACAGTAAGTAGAACCAGTGATATAAAGCACAGACTCATTTCTTCAACGCCGAGCAGTAAAGTTAGTGTACAGTTTCTTAATGCATATACAGAGAAAATCTGGAAACTGCATACCAAGTCCAGCGATATGTATGCCAATTTCAATGAAATACATGCACTCACCATCACAAGTTTCTGATCGTTTTTATTTTCTGAGGGAGGCTGTTCCCTCAAGAATAACTGGAAGGGTCTAGCTCCCCTAATAACGCATTTGAGATGAGAGTCCATTGTACAGTACAACATGTGCAGTACTAAAATGCCAAAGCCATATCTGCAATCCTTTCACAGATTTTTAGAGTTCATAATTTCCTGAGGAGGGCTGACCCCCTAAAAACCATGGTTGGAAATCTGTATATAGTGGAAAACTTTCCCAGTAACCAAATGAACTCACCTTGGAACTGTCATTGAAATCTCTCCCCTATTTCTGATAATTTTTCTTTATTTTGTATCGCATTACAGATGAGAGTCCATTGTACAACATGTACTAAGATACCAAATCCATATCTGCCCTCCTTTCACCATTTCAGAGAATTTTTAATTTGGTGAGTGGGCTGACCCTCTAAAAATAATGTTTGGAAATGTTTATCTAATGGAAGACCGTCCAAGTTACCAGATAACACACAAAGGAAGTCTTATTCCTTTTTTTTTTTTTTTTTCCATTTTTGATCCTCCTTTATTTTTGGTAGTGGGAGGATCAGAATTCATGAGGGGGGGGGCGGAGTTATGCTCCCCAAATATCGATGTGCAGTTTCTTCTTTGGCATTCAGACAAAACATAGAAACTGCATACCTAATCCTGCACTATGTATGCTGATTTCGTTGAAATTCATGCACTTACCTTCCCATATTTCTGATCGTTTTTATTTCGGGTGAGGGGGGGGGGAGGGCTGATTCCTCCAAAAATCACTGGGGGTTCATGTTCTCCAAATATCTCATTATGGATGAGAGTATTGTGTACAACACGTACTAAGATATGAAACCCATATCCGCCCTCCTGTTAATATTTTTGAGAATTAGGTAAAGGGGACTGACCTCCCTAGATGTAAGGGTTGGAAAATTGTATACGGTGGCTAACCGTCCCACTAACCAAAGGAACTCACGTAGGAAGTTCAGGTAAAGTATTTCCCACTTCGGTTTGTTTTTATTTTTGGGAGTGAGGTGAACGTCGAAGAATCATTGAGGGAGGAGGTAACGCTCCACAAATATCACATTACAGATGGGAGTTCATTGTACAACAGGTATATACCAAGATATCAAAGTGATATTTTTCCTCCTTCCCCTATTTTGTATCCACTGTAAGAGTGGGATGGAGGCTGACCACCATAAAAATAATGATGAAAAATTTTATATAGTTGTGGGCATTACTAAGTAACTTGTCGAACTGACTTAAGAAGTTTCGTTGAAATCCATCTGGTCACTGTACCTTGTTCCTGATAATTTTCTATTTTGCGAGGGGAGGCTGACCACGAAGAATCATTCCCCATATATTGCATTACGGATAGGAGTCCATTGTACAACTTGTGCTATGATATCAATGCCATATCTGGCATCCTTTCATTGTATTTCAGAATATTTTAATTAGCAATGGGAGCTGATCCACCCAAAAAATCATGGATGGAAAATTGTATATAGTGGAAGACCTTTCCAGGAACCTGACGAACTCACATGGGAAGTTTCATTCAAATCCATCAAATGGTCTAGGAGGAGTTAGAGCACACACACACACACACACACACACACACACACACACACACACACACACACACACACACACACACACACACACACACACACACACAGAGCCTGATTATAGCGCTACGGTTTAGGGTGTGCTGCTGAAAATACTACCATCCTGCTTCACAGGATTGATAATGATACAATAACCATCTGCAATATGTTTGTACAACGCCCCCCTACCCTATCTTCCAACACCATCACAGCTCGTCTTGCCACCTCTTCACACTAGCACCACCATTTTTCCGTTGATGCCCCCCACCCTCTTTACTTACTTCCCCACACATCCAATTTCTTGCCACGATACTTCCCACACAGAACACAGCTCCTTATAAAATGCTCGCGAATACAAGGGGTACTCATCGGACACTGCCCCACAGTCACCTCGAACCCAGAATATTCCACTCACCCTTCTCCGCCCATACAACCTACTCTGTGATCCCCATCGAAGTTTGAGGAGATAAATGATGCTGCTTACACTTTTCTGACAAATTTACTATGGCCTTTTCACCCAGTATACTTTCCGTATAACGTCGACACACTTCCCAACATCACATTCCATTCCATCCACTCCCATCCGCCCACCGCAACCAGATGCGAAGGACTTAAATCAATACAACTTACCAAATCAGTGTACCATTGGATCTGATATATGGCACACACAATTATATACAGTACTTGAGCATACCTATATTGACCAGACTGGACAACAATTATTTCATGCCACCTGTAATTACCTAAAATTATTAAAAATCAATAAGGTGACCTATTCTGCTGCTAACCTACCTGAACTGAAGTAGACTAACAACTATGGATCCAAGATGACCGATATCAGTTTGAGGATTTCCATGAACCCAGTTTCCTGAATCGACCTGACCTTACATGAATGAACATAAAGTTGCCTGTATAAGCCAATATACATAACGCAACCTAAACGGATAAAACCGGTTCTAAATTATTTGAATGAAGGTTAATTACCCTGACTCGGCCTGAGTGGACTTAACCGGATTTGAATGGACGTCACCGAAAATACAATTATAGCTGAAACAACAATTTTCTACAGCAAACTGTACTGAATGTGAAGTTTAAATGGATCTGAAGTGACCTGAGATGACCACTTAACTGAAGTTCTCCTAATCAGGTCATGCAGAAAAATGAAGGATTATGTTCTGACTGTTATGGCGGCTGATGTGTCATGCCAGCTAACGTGTTTGATGGCCCAGTGCCCGAGCGAGATGGACAGACACGGTCGTTTCTTGCAAAACGGTAACAGCCATTCCTTTTCGAAATTCTGTAAGCCCTGGGCGTAAGATGACCCAAGGGCAGGTTATGGAAGGCAGAATATATACCCCAAAGGAGACAATCCTAGGACTTCGTCACATTTAGATGACAAAAAGGCCAATATTCTCGTCGGTTAAGGAAGCTCCCTAACACCCTCTTCTATCTACCTATCTATCTATCTGTCTATTGCCAAACGCCTTGATCCCGTAAGGGGTGGCCACAAACAAATCGCCTTCATGTCGCCCTGTCCCCCGACATTTCACTGCTCTGCTCCCAGCTCACACACCCCTCTCTCATATATCTCTCCACACCATCCCTTCATCTCATCCTTGGCCTCCCTCTCCCTCTGCCCCCCTCCACCTCACTCACATACACTCTCCTCGTCAGTCTCTCACTCTCCATCTCTTCACATGGCCAAATCATCTCAATGTGTTTCTCCTAATGCTTCCTATCACATCCACATCCACACCAAAACGCTCCTTCACTTCCTCATTTGTCAGTCTGTCTCTCCATGTGGCTCCACATGCTCCTCTCAAGTAACTCATTTCCATTGCTCTCACTCTTCACTTCTGTCCCACCAACTAGATCCAAACTTCACTTCCATACGTTAGAGTTGGTATCACAATACTGTCATGTAGTAACTTTTTCACTTCCATGCTCACATCCCTGTTTCTTATCACTGCTTTCAAGGAACCAGCAACCTTACTTCCTTGTTGTACCCTTTCAAGCACATCACCCTCTAAACTTCCATCCTTACTCATGACACTACCCAAATACTTAAATGAACTCACATTTTCCATTTCCTCCTCATCCAGCCACACTGTACATTGACTGACTTCACTTCTCTCGAAGACCATAACTTTATGCTTCCCTACATTCACCTTTGGATTCCGTTTCATACGTACTCTCCCAGACTCATCCACCAAGCCATGCAGCTCCACTTCATCTTCACTTAACAACACAGCATCATCTGCAAACAACAGTACAGAGAGTTTCCATCCACTGCCTTACCTTGTATCTCTTTTATAACCCCTCCACATTCAGACTGAAATAAACGGAGATATGACACATCCCTGTTTCAATCCAACCTTTAAATACAAAAATTAACTCAGGTCACTATCCACACACACACACTGCAGCCTTAGCACCCTCATACATACTCATCAGGGCTTTCAACAACTTCTCATCTGCTCCGTATATCCTTAATACTTTCCACAATCCTTGTCTATCCATCCTGTCATATGCTTTCTCCAAATCCATGAAGGCCACATATAACTTCTTTCGCTTCTCCAGAAACTTTTCCACCAAAGATCTAAGAATGAATATCTGATCTACACAACCTCTTCCTTCCTAAAAAACTCCCTGTTCTTCTCCAACTAATTCCTCTGTTATTTCCCTCTGTCAGTAAATATCCTACCATATACTTTTTCTGTTACACTAAGAAGACAAATGCCCCTATGATTGCCACATAATTCTTCTACACGTTTTACTTTGTACAGGGGAATAATTATACCTGACTTCCAATCCCCCGGGGCTCTACCTTACTCCCAGGCCAATCTGCACATCTTCCACATCCATTCTACCACTACCTCTTCCCCATGCTTCATCATTTCACCACAAACTCCATCAATTCCTGGGGCTTTCCCCACTTTAACTTTCCTCATTGCTTCTACAACTTCCATCCTACTGATTTCTTCCTCTCTTCTCACATCCCTCCATCTCCCAGCCATTCCCCAGCCACTTACAGTCACATTACTTTCATTTTTTATATTCAACAATTCCTTAAAGTGTTCTCTCCATCTGCTCATTTTTTCTCCCTTCACCACTAGCAATCTACGATTTTTATCTTTCATTCCCCAGCTAACTTCTTTGGCACCTTGTCTAACACTCTTTATCTCACTCCAGAACATTTTCTTACATTCCCGCCACTTTGCACTCAAATTCCTTCCAAATTCCTCATCCACACTCATCTTACTCTCTCTTACTAATCTCTTCACCTCTCTCTTCCTCTCTACATATAACTCACTCTTCCATCTCTCAACCTCTTCCACGCCCCTGTTTCTCATCTACTCACTATATGCTTTCTTCTTTTGTGCCCCAGCTTTTTTCACCTCTTCATTCCACCATGCTGTTCCCTGCACCCTCTTTCATCTTCTCTTCACCCCACACACCACCTCACATGCTGCACAGATTTCTTCTGTGAATATCTTGGACACACCTTCCACGTCCCCCATCTGCTCCAATCCATATTTACCCAATCGCTCCGCCACTTCCCTCTTATATTCTGCCTTTCCCCATCTTCTTGTAACCCTTCCATTCGCCTCCTGTCCTTCCCTTCTTCTATTTCTCCATTTCCTTTGGACCTTGATTCTGACAACCACCAAGTGGTGGACAGAAAATCCACTCCCACAACCTCTATATACTATTGCATCCGTTACATACCTTCTCATCATGTCATCCACACACGCACATAATCAATCGTTGCCCTCGGTTCATTTAGTTCACCACCCACCCTTTTCATCACTCGCCACTTATACCTATGGATCATTTTGTGCCTGAAGAGGGTATTGGCTAGCACCAACCCCCTCCCAGCACAAATGTCAGCTAAAGCACTGCCATTCTCATCCATCTCTGCAGGCACACCCCACTCACCAACTCCATCCACCTTCACATTCCCTACAAAATTTTCCATTGATATCTCCAATCAAAAACACTCTCTCGTTCCTTTCAAACTTTTCCATGCACGCTTCCACATTTGTCCAGAACTCTTCTCTCACTCTGCTTGCACTATCTTGCATTGGCGTATACACGCACACAATTGCCAACATTTGTAGTCCAACTTTCATTCTTACACACACAATCCTTGAGCCAACTGATCCATTCTCTCTTATATTCTCCTTCCATCTGTTACTAACAACAATACACACTCCTTCTTTTGCCCTCTCATTCTCACCTACTCTTGAGCATATACCCCATCCATACTATAATTCTCTCACACTCTCAACTAACCATTTAGTTTCAGTTAATCCACATACATCCACTTTCGCACCCTCAAGCCCCTGGGTAATCTCTCTTTCTTTCACCCCATCAATTGCACGCCTTACATTCCATGTAGCTATCACTACCATGTCCTTTTTTCGGTTCAAATTGTCACCTTTTGGTCAGACCTGGTCAGAGGCGATATATTTTGTTTATTATACCTTAGTGTCCTCTTCTTTGTATCATAAGTCCTTCCAGTATCGCCGTACTCTGCATAAGGAACGTACAAAAGGATATCCACCACCCATATCCTTAAACAAATAGTTATGGAAAAGGTGAAAGGGAGCTTCCTTAACCAGTTAAAATACATGCCAAGAACATTCAGTCACATCTTGAATTTGAACCTTGTGTGTTAGTGCATGCACTCATCCGACCCAAGACCGTTATCAGCTGTACGACCGAACTGCTGTTCCTATTGTTAGTAGATCCTAAGGCATCACAATAATCTTTTGTGCCTATTTACACACAGCTATAACTCCAAGGCACATAGTTTCTGGTGAGATTTATTTTTTGTGCCATCTTATTCAGTATATTTGGTAGAGCCCTTATATCTATAGGGGGTCCCATGTTCCGCACTGTCTAAGATGGCATCTCATATATTTGCATGGCTTTCCCCTATCTACCACCTGGGGATGCACCAGGTAGCAGCGGGATTCTGCCCCTGGTGAGGTGGTTATATATTTGACACAATTCCCTCGACAAAATATGAATCCTACTGTTAATGGTTACACGGATGTTCCTGCTGGATCATCGTCTGCTAAATGTCCAATTGGACTGCCTCCTGTGCTTACGAACAATGTGCCACTGAGAGTGAACAGGCATTGTCTCGCAAATCAGAGCCCGCGACATTAAGCAAACTGAAATCCATGATGATCTACATGTACAACATGAGATGCCTAGCAGAAGATTACAACATGATACCTTAATGACCGCATTAGACAACATCAGTTGGGTTATTGTAGGTTTAAGTGAGATCGACAGAAAAGAAGAAAAAATATTTCAGCTCCAAAACAGCAACCACCTATTTTACTACAGGAGTAGGCAAAATGAATGAGATAGTGATATAGGATTTATAATTAATAGAAATCTTGCAAAGAACATTATTAAATTCAGCAGAGTAACTGACAGAGCAGCATGGATTGTGATTAGGCTAGGCAAAAGATACACACTGAAAAGAAAAAAATTGTGCACTGACAACTCAAGGCTGAGATTAAGAAATAGAAAGACACCTCCCAGGTTCCTGAAGAAGAAAATTCCAGATATACTATACTCATGGGAGACTCCAATGCAACGGTCGGCAAATCGAAGAATAGAGAAGCATGTATGGGAAAATTCGGAGTAGGAGAAAGGAAAGACAAAAGTGACATGGTAGTTAATTTTGCTGAAATGTACAATATGAGAATAATGAACACATTTTTTCACAAAAGAACTGAGAGCAAAACGGATCTGCTTCAAACTGAGAAGCAAGTAATGAAACTGACTTCGTTATACAAGATGAGAATAACATGATCATAAATGGCACGGCTATCAACAAAGTAAATTTGGGAACTGACCACAGAATGGGGGGTTGCACAGCCAGACATAATTTCAGAAGCGACCGAAAGAAGCTGATTAAAAATTAAAAGATATGCCCAATAAAAGTAAGCGAAAACAAAGCAACATCTCATTTAGAAACAACAAATAGATTTCAGGCTCCAAGTTAGGCTGAGTGCGACATTAATGAGTTAAATGATGGACTAACAAAAGTCCCAAGAGAATCAGCAGAGGTAGTAGGGAAAACTAATGCAACAAGAGCCAACAAGTATTAAAAAATGATTCTTCAAGCTCATGAAAAGAAGAAAGGAGACGAAACTAAAACAAAGGGAGATGAGACAGAAAGGTCAGAATTAAATAAGCTCATCAAAAAGACACACACAAAAGAAAAAAGAAATAGAATAATGGATTAGGTAAAAGATACCATAAAAAAAGGAATAAGTCTGAAACAGATCTGAAGAGAATTGGCCCTAGGAAAGCAACATATTATATCACTGAAAGACAAAAACGGTGAAATCATTAAATGCAGATTGAAGATGTTGAAGGAAGTTGAAGAATTTTACAAAGAAGAGAATACATCAAAGACAATAGTACCAATAACTACCTATTCAGTGATACAAATGAAATAGGCCTACCTGAGATAACACCAGACGAAGTAATCAATTCTCTCAAAAGAATGAAATGAGAGAGAAGGCCCCAGAAGATGGAATAGAAGCAGAATTACTGTCGGATGCAGAGGGAGAAGTACAAAACAGGCTTGCCCACTTCTTTACGCAGTGTATTGTATATAAAGGAAGAAAATTCTCAAAACATGGTGTAATGCAGTAGTTATTTTGCTTTATAAATAAGGCAACTCAAAAGGTGTTAGTAGCCTACCACCAGCTATTTTCTGTAGAAACTCTTCACAAAAGTCGTAATGAACAGAAAAACAACAAATTTGGAAGGAAATCAACCACGTGAAGAGGCAGGATTCCGAAGCAGGTATTCGACCACTAGATCATCTACACACACACTGAATCAGGTAATTGAGAAAGATACAGAATATAATAAGCCAGCAGGTTTTGTTGATTACGAAAAACCTTTCGACTCAATGGAGAACATAGCAGTTATAAATTCACTGCGGGAACAAGGAGTAAATGGGAACATGGCAAGACTACTCGAAAACATATATAAAAAGGGAACTGCTACAGTAAAATTATATAAAGACTTGGAAACAATTATGATTGAGAAGGGCATCCATCAGGGAGATACAACTTCACCAAAATTATTTACAGCATGCCTAGAAAGTATTTTTAGAAAGCTAGACTGGGAAAACAATGGAGAAAACATAAACCATTTAAGATTTGCAGATGACATTGTCCTAATCTCAGAAACGGGAGAGACATTGCAAGAGATGTTAAATTACTTACAAAATAGTCTCAAAGTAGGGCTAAAGATGAACCTGAGTAAAACTAATGTTTAATCCAAATTATCAAAGAGCGACATCAAAATAAGCGAAAAAATGCTTGAAGTCGAGGAGTACAATTTCTTGGGGCAAACACAAAAACTGACGAAAGATAATGATAGCAAATTAAAAATACTCATCAAAATTGGATGGAAAGCTTTCGGTAAACATTGAGAAATCATGAAAAGTAGCTTGACAATATGTATGAAACGAAAAGTATGTAACGAATGTATAATCCCATCTATGACGTACAACTGTGAGACTTGGAAACTGGCAAAATCGGTGGAAAATCAACAAATCCGTTCTCAAAGAGCAAGGGAAACGTCAGTGTTGGAAATATCCATAAGAGACAGGAAAAGATCAACTTGGGTGAAAGAGCAGATTAAAGTGAAAGACATTATAAAAGCTATAAAAGAAAAGAAATGGAGATGGGCAGGTCATGCAGTAAGAATAAGGGATAACCGATGGAGCAAGAGGCTGTCTGACTCAATTCCAAGATACTGTAAGCATAGCAGAAAAAGACCAGATAGGATTTGGGGAGACGACATAGAAGTTTCCAGTCAAAACGTGGAAGAGGTTGGCTTAGTCAAGGAATTTGTGGAAAAGGTTGGGGTGGCCTTTGGTCAGCAGTGGACTTGCAATGGCTTGTGATGAAGATGATGATGACGATGAAGATAACTCTGTGCAATTAAATCAGTTGGTGTGTGTGTGTGTGTGTGTGTGTGTGTGTGGGTGTGTGTGTGTGTGTGTGTGTGTGTGTGTGTGTAAATTTTCTGAGTCATTGTGCTACTACTGAGGTTCATGGTAAAATTAAGTTCATGCAGGAAAATAGGCCCATAAGGAGTAGGTCCTTATGGGAAATGAGCCCAAATGGAAACTGGTCCAGCAGATAAAAATAGGTTCACTAGGGAAATAAACCCATGGGAGAAAAGAGGCCCATGTGTGGAGTAAATGTTTCTCCATGGAAAGATAGCAGATCATTGAGGGAAAGTAAGTTCTGGGGAAAGTAGGTTACCGTGAGAAATTGGTCCAATGCAGGAATAAGTCCCTGGAAGAAAACAGATGCATAAGGGTTGGCTTCTTGAGGGTGTAGCTGGGCATGGGGTGAGTTGATAGTATTATTACATTATGCTACTATTCACCCATTAAGGAGTGCTGTTCCGGTATTAGAGGTTGTCATATTTAGTGGGTGTTATGGAAGGCTGAAGCAGATGGGTGTGGCCATCATTCACTAAATCGCTGTAGTCCTACTTTCAGGTGATCCTACTCAGTCGACAAGCCAAATGCTTTTTTTTTTTTTTTTTTTTCCAGGAAACCATTTATACTCTGGGTGGTAACCATATAGCCAAATTGCTCCTGGTGATTTAGCGGATTAAGGAGCTCGAACTTGACTTAGTTTGTAAAGGTTAGCATTTGAGAGAAGATTCTGGCTTATATCCCACATAAATGCCACTCAGGGATGAGTGAGGCTGGTCACCCTTGTCTTAAATGTCGGGATCTAGAGGTCAAGCCTCTGAGTCCTACGCTCCTGATGGAGGAAAAAAGGATTCGGTAATGGAAAGATGGACGGTTATGGAAGACCGGATAAGTCTGCTGTTCAGGATTCAATTTCTGATTCTTTTTCCAGCCGTAGCTGGGACTAAAAAGTTGATACTGTAATCAGTATTGCTTTACTCTAGTCACTTCACCACCGCTTACACTTACATATTCTCATCTTGCCTCTTTCACCCACACTGCAGTATCCCAAGGGAACATTATGCTATGTACACTTGAACTAGGGAAAAAATTGCCCTCTCTCCATCATTACCTGTCCCCGCCCAGGAGGTACTCGGGGATGGGTATTGTTTTCACCCGGTTTGGTTGTCTGTCTGTCTGTCTGTCTGTCTGTCTGTTAACAACTTTACGCTAAAATTACTGGTGCGATTTTGACTAAAGTTACAGGGATGATGGGCTATGAACTTCTGATCACCTGATTAAATTTTGAGCCAAACTGGGCTAAGGCCTCGGCTGTAGGCACAAAAAAAAAAAAAAAGTTTTGAAAAACTTGTTTTCTTACCATAACTCCTTTCAAATTCGTCATATCGACATGGAACCAAAATCTAAAGGTGTATCTTTCAAATCTGCATCCAGTAACATGCCTCATGACAGCAGGAGGGGGTCACCCCCAGGTTAGCAGTAGAGGGGCCCATGTCAGGTGGGTCGGGCATAAAATTTCAATTGGGCATAAAATCGTAAATTTTCACCCGATTTACACCAAATTTCATATGTTACATCTTTGACTAGATAGCCTATTGTGTTTATACGTCATCACTAAAATGACTGCCAGGGACGGATTTGCTGTGCCCGACACCGCTTCATGTTAGTGTTGAGCTGCAGCACGAGATTATCACCAGAATATCGTGCTCATCACAAAGAAGTTGTATGGAACATTGTTGAACTGTAGTACTGTCTTTTTCTGGCACTGGAATGAGGAAAATAAGTTGCAAAATTATGAAAATCTCTTCCTCACCAAAATAAATGAACTATAGTGAATAACAGCAACAGTCTGACCACTGCTTACACCCCTGAAGCTTCCTCCTTCCTCTTTTACCCACGTCCCACCTTGCCAAGGTAACATATCACTTGTCTCTCCATTTAAAGTTTGTAACCCGGTTTATGTTCTGCCTAAATATTTCTACAATTACCATCAGTGAAGAAGACCGAAGCCAGTTTACATTTGCTGGTACAATGCAGAGTTGTGAATGAAGCGAAATGTTTTCAGCTCAGCCATATTGTCCTGGTTTCATCATAATTATGTTTCTCAGATTAATTTTCCTTCTATTTTGTGCAGAGAAACTCAGAAGTATGTCACAACATAACCATGTGAAAAGACAAATGTTTAATGGAAGCTCTCACTAAAACGAAATTTGTTCTTAATTTTGCACACTAAAGTTGCGGGGAAATATTTATAGTTATTTATCTGATACTGAATTCATCATATCCGTGCAGGAGCGGGTGTTATATTTTACTCGAGATTAGGAGCGAGGGCGAAAGCCTCGCCAGTCTCTCGTCAAGTAGTGGCATTTTCATATGAGCGGCCTAACCCGGCCCAGCACGACCGTAACGCTTTTGGGAATCTTATATCTAAAAAACCACAGGGTCGACCACTGCGTGGTTTGCACCATATGATAGCCCCCAGTCTTTAAGATTTGTTTTTGACAGGTTTCATCACACCCAGGCGGTGCACGTGCCACGTGACACACGCCAGGTGCAGTGTGTCGAAAATTTTCGAAAGACGGCCACAGGCCAGACAGTTTGTCGTATTGGCATGAAACTTGGTAGGTAGATAGCCATCAATATACTCTAGGCACCCTCGAGAAGTAAGGCAACATTTCAATGTTATCAGATTTACATGGCCTCGCCGACAAAGGCGTTTTACTGGTGTGTGTGTGTGTGTGTGTGTGTGTGTGTGTGTGTGTGTGTGTGTGTGTGTGTGTGTGTGTTGAACAAATTAATTCAAAAAGCTTTCAACTGAATGTAACAAACCTTGGTGGAAAGGTTGACGGTTCAGCAGGGGGTTGACCTTTGATTCTGAGAACAATAGCTAAAGGTCATGACCACAGGACTAGATCAAATGTAGATCTAGAAAAAAAAAAAAAAACTTTTATCTGATTACGATCAGACTTATGCAATAGTTCAAGTTAAGGCAAGAACGAAATGAGTCAGTCTTGAGAAAAGTCAGTCAAACCTCAAGGCCACAGGGCAAGGTCAGAGTTGGACCGTGTGTCTGTATGTGAACAAAATGGCTAAAATACTTTGCATCTGACTTGGACCATATTTGGTGGCAACAGGATAATGATCAATGTCACGTGGCAAGATCAACCAACAGTCTTTATCCGAATTAGATCAACTGTCGTGGAAGAGTTTAGGGCAAGGCGAGAATAAAAGATTTGGATTTAGAAAACGATAAATTAAATGTCAAGGTCACAGGGACAAGCCAGCGGTCAGGGTCATATACGATGGTCCACTACAACAGTTTCAATCTGATGTAGACCAACCTTTGCTAGAGGGTTCAGGTTAATGCAAGGATGGACGGATTTGATTTTAAGAGCAATCACCAAAGGACGAGGACACAGGGCAATGTGGGCGCCAGGGTATTATATTCTCTGAGTGTTCCTTCTTGCTGTCTCTAAAGTGTCAGCCATTATAAAGGTCATAAAACACAGGCGCACTGATTGCGATGTCTTACAAGTGGCTGCAGTTTTTTCGATAATGCCATGATCCTAGGGATATAGGCCCGTCACCAGCCCTTAGATGTTTTGTACCGTAGTAGCCCAGCCTCGACTCCTGAGCCTGCGAAGTGATATTTGGCTGTAAAAGTTGCACCCGGCAGGACACGAGATCGGTAACAGGATACATTATGATTCTTCTCATTTAATTGAAAAACACTTCATTGATCTTCCTAAACACCAACGAAAATATTATTAAAGAGCTCCCAGAAGTAGCCACATCAGTCCTTAGTGACAATACCCTAGCATGTATACAGTATGCGAGTAGGTACTAACGTCAATGTGGTGATGTATGGAGGTATGTGGCACGTAAGAGGATTGATAGACCTCACTGAACAAACAGCCATATCCCAGTATAAAGTACTTTAGTACTTATGCACCTACACTTACTTTAAAGCTTGCCCATAATTGGATATTAGCACAAAATTAGTCTGCGCCATCCCATTGATGAATCATGGAGCACTGTCCATTGAACCTTACATAAAACATCACATCTTGCCCATCCACATTCAAATAAATAAGGAAATCTTATTTTTTTCTGCTTTCATTGCAAAATCCCAGGTATATGGGAGAAATTTGAGCGTGTTTTATTTTTGTTGTTTTTGACGAAAACTTTGAAATAAACCTTCACTGAACTCAAACCAGTAAACATACTGCACCCATTTTCACAGTGAACATTGTCATTGTCCTTGTTTATCTCCACCACAGTTCCAAGTCTTCTTACCCACATCTTTGTCTCCCATGTCCACTATTTCACTCGCCCCCTACACTTTCATACTAGGAGAATAGTTTTAAATAAATCTTCACTATACTCAAACCACTATTCCTACAATACCCATTTCCACAGAGTATACATTCCTTGTCCACCTCCAACATCCACTAAAATTCCAGTCCATCCTACTGGTCCATTTGCCTATCACGTCCAATTCTTTAATCCCCTTGCTTCGCTGCATGACAGTTTCATGGCACGTCCAAGTACACACGACTGACGAATGTACTCGTTGTAAACTTTCTCGGCTTCAGTCCTGTTTGTCTTTTAGCATGCCTATTAGAGGCCGCCATCATAGGTGGAAGATGGCTATGGATTAATTTATTTACATGTTTAAACAAGGCATTTTTACCTTCAGTAATGTCAGACTCTCGGATGGTTTTTAAAGGCTATTTAGTCAAGTACTGTACCTTCGTTTCAGATACAGCCAGCCATTTCAACATGAGGTCCACCTGATATAACGGTATAAGTATCAATTCCATGTGTATCCGACCAGCCAATTTAAAAATACATAGCAAATGTAAATAAGGTTGATGTACAGCATTAACCAGAATCTGACAGTTCCATCACATTCTCAATCATAGCAACCGCGTGTGCATACCAATTTAATAAAGATTTGAAGCATTTTTACAACCAGATTCTTCCCACAGTACATAGGCATCAAATCTTTTACAGAAAATGGATAGAGAGAGAGAGAGAGAGAGAGATGTGTGAGTGTGTGTTTGTGTGTGTGTGTGTGTGTGTAATTACTTGTTGGGTGTTGTGTATGCATGCTGTTTGAGAAAAAAAGACATATTTGCTTACACAACACCCAGCAAATAATTACACACACACACACACACATAAATATATATATATATATATATATATATATATATATATATATATATATATATATATATATATATATATATATATATATATATATATATATATATATTCGTTTTCGTTTTTAAAGACTCCAACATGCTTGCATGTGTCGGCCTTGGTCACCTAATGGCGGCTCTCCACGCTGCACGATCCATTGCAGCCTCCCTGTTCAGTCCCTTAACCCTAAGGTCACACTTAATGACCTCGTCCCATGTCTTTCTCGGTCTACCCCTCATAACCCCACCCCCAATACTAACACTTCTCACCTTCCTCACCCAATTATCATCCCCCATCCTCTCCACATGTCCAAACCACCTCAATCTACCTCTCCTCATCACAACACCAATACACTCCAGTCCCATCCTACCTCTCAACTCTTCCATTGTAAACCCAGCCCCTCCAGGCCTTGGACGCAGGGACGCACTGCACATCCACCTAATCATTGTCATTTCTGTACGTCTGAGCCGGCGAATGTCTTCCTCCTTCACTGCCCAGGTCTCACTGCCATACAGCATTACACTCCTAACACACGCTGCATACAAAGATCCCTTAGCACGTAGGGAGAGCCCCCTCAATGTCAGGAGAGGCAAGAGCTCCCTGAACTTCTTCCAACCACTTTTCACCCTAGCCACAGAGCTAGCTCCAGCCCCACCTCCAGCACACATGTCTCCTAAATAACAAAACTCTTCCACACACTAAAGAGATTCACCAGCAAGTTCAATCCTTTCACGTCTGACGATCTCCACCTGCTCACCCCGGCACGCCATACACATAAAATCAGCATTGTCTCGCAGTCTATCTCTGATACCACTACATCTCTTATGCACCCATTTATCACACACACCGCACAAGATGGAATTACTTCCCACGCCCTTGTGGCAAACTGCACATGGCCACTCTCCCTCGTCTTTGACAGTACCGCCACCAACCCTAGATATCATCACTTTTGTTTTATCTGCATTTACCCTTAAACCCTTTTGCCCCTTACCATCTCTCCACTTCCTAAACCTTTCCTCCGCCTCCCTTTCATTCTCTGCAATCAACACCAAATCATCAGCATACAACAACTCCCCCGGGAGTCCGTTTCTAAAGTCACGTGAAAGGGCTTCAAGTACCATGATAAACAACATGGGACTCAAGACTGACCCCTGATGCACACCAACATTCACGGAAAACTCATCACTCAAATCTCCATTCACTCTCACCTGGGTGTGAGCACCCACATACATGGCCATAACCACCCTAACCAGCCACTCCTCCAAGCCAAGCTTTCTCATTGCCCACTTCACCACCTCTCTAGGGACTCTGTCAAAGGCCTTTTCCAAATCAACAAA
Source organism: Coenobita brevimanus (assembly GCF_032717465.1). Taxonomy (NCBI): domain Eukaryota; kingdom Metazoa; phylum Arthropoda; class Malacostraca; order Decapoda; family Coenobitidae; genus Coenobita; species Coenobita brevimanus. The sequence goes on from NC_137046.1 coordinate 19,895,953, forward strand.
AACAAAATAAAGATCCCTTCTCCTACCAATATATTTTTCCTGAAGCTGTCGAACAATGAATATGGCATCAGTGGTCCCCCTACCTGGCATAAACCCAAATTGCATCTCATCAATATTCACTCTTTCTCTAATCATACCTTCTAAAACTCTCTCCATTACCTTCATTATCTGATCTAAAAGCTTTATACCTCTATAATTCCCTCTTTCCAGGGCATCACCCTTCCCTTTATATACATTTACAATTACACTCTTCAGCCAATCATCTGGGACAACACACTCATAAATAATCCTATTTATCAGGTCAGTGACTAAACTCACCCCTATATCGCCTGAGGCCTTCAACATTTCGGCAGTCAACCCAGACACACCTGCTGCCTTCCCCACCCTCATCCTGCCTATTGCCTCACTCACAGTAGCAGTATCAATCAAAGGCCAAGGGCCAGACACTGGATCTGCTGGCTCCAAACCTTCCCTGTCCCAGTCAAACTCCTCATTCAACAACCGGTTATAATGCTCTCTCCATGCATCTTTAATATCCTCACTGTTCACCACTACCCTTCCTTCATCATTCTTCACACACTGCTCACCTATGATATCCCGATTATCCCTCTTCACCTGACCTGCCACCCTAAATATATTTTTCCTTTCCCAATGATTTAGGTTATCAAGTAATTGTCTCTGTGACTCAGACTTTGCCCTGTATACCTCTCTCCTAGCTCTACGCTTGGCAGCCAAATATTCCTCTTTGCTACCACCCTTTTTCCATTCCCGGAAAAGCCTTCTTTTCTCCTTAATTGCAGCTTCTACACCCTCATCCCACCACCAAGTTACTTTATGTCTTGGTGGTCCTCTTGTCCACCCGCATGTTACATCAGTAACTCTCAAGAAATTGTTCTTGAGGGCTCTGTACTGTTCATTAACACCTCTGTCTACAGCTCCCTGTTCAGCCACCACTCTCCTCAACTCGCTATAGAAGGCATCCCTTACTACTTGGTTTTTCAGCTTCCATATTTTCCTCCTAGGTACATAAGTCCTCTTTTTCATCACTTGTTCTTTAAGCACCATATCACAAATCAATAGTTTGTGCTGCTGCACACACTCCTCACTTCCTATAACTTTAACATCCCTCACTAACCTCCTATCGGCCCTCCTAACCAGAAAATATATATATATATATATATATATATATATATATATATATATCCATCTATCTATATGTAAATATCTATCTATCTCTCTATCTATCTATCTATCTATCTATCTATATATATATATATATATATATATATATATATATATGTGTGTGTGTGTGTGTGTGTGTGTGTGTGTGTGTGTGTGTGTGTGTGTGTGTGGTGTGTGTGTGTGTGTGTGTGTGTGTGTGTGTGTGTGTGTGTGTGTGTGTGTGTGTGTGTGTGTGCGCGCGCGTATGGAAATTCGTCTGACTGATCATAGAGTACTGGAAGACAGGATATGGGATGTCACTGATATCAGCACGTATCACTGGTTGGGCAACATTGTGGAGAGTGATTTCTGTGCATTGTATTGGAAAAGAGCTTAGTGACAGGGCACTGCCAGAACTTAAACTAGAGCTGACGTTGACTACTGGTGAAGAGGTTGGTGACAGTGCACTGCCAGAACTTAAACTCGAGCCGAAGTTCACTACCTGGCCCTTCTAATCACTGAAAGCCAACTCAACCCTAGCAAGTTGTTACTATTTGATGCCAGCCGGTGGAGGGAGCCACCCAAACTCTTGATAACTGTTGCTGCTAGGCGGCCCCCTACAGTCACTGAAAGCCAACCTAACATTAGTGTTCCTCTGGGTCGGTGGGTTTCATTAGGCTCATAGGGTAGTTTCCACTTTTGTCTTTTTCAGGTACTGATGCTTTTGAAAGTTGCTCCATGTAAAGAGGCGTCTGTTGTAGACGTTATACTGAGCTCTCAATTATACAATACGTAATGATTAATATACTTTTTCATATTAACTGGACAGACTACTGCAACTTCAAATGGTTCTCATATTCCATTAGTTATTTTCAGAGGTGAACTTCAGTTGACTGTTGCAGGGCACACTATATAATGCCAGGAGTGAAACAACATATCCCATGGATCCCTTTTGTACTTAGACCATATAGTTTCATATCGATAAATAAACTCAATGGTGTTTCGTGTTTTACTCAGTCTTGTTAGTGATATTTGTATTCCTTGCATGTTTTACAGCGATGAATAACTTACCCAATGAACTTAATCCATAGATTACGGCAATATTACACCACTGGCCACTAGCAGTTACGCAGGGATTAGTACGTAATCACATCTTTTAACAGTTGAATCTGAACAACTAGAGAACCTAAAATATTTTCTTAAATACCATAATACTCTCCAGTCCTTCCTCTTGCCGATGCAAGTTCGCCAGGTCTCTAGTTGAAGCGTTCTTGAATACTGAAGTGGGAAATAGAGGTTATTTTCGTCTGTCGGCTAGGCGGTGTTCAAGTGTGTAAAGCTGCCTTGACCACAGCTTAGTCCCCAAGCATGGCTAGCCATCTGAATTAATTATTCACCACTCACTGCACTCTGTATCACCAATGTATATCTGATTTGCTAATTCACCTGTGGGCACCTTGTGGATAGTGAATATGAAGTGGCCAACACATGTGTAATGAATAGTCACACCAATATGCAGTGAAAAAGTTTTTATCATTAATTATATTGAGTTTTAAATTCTAACACTTAGAAAGAAAATTTGTAAAGCAATTACTTTATATTATACTAGGTTGGTGTTCATTCATTACTATTTTTTTTTATGATGTTCATGGTGTTTAAAAATAGCTGACCACAGTGCATTGTTTTCTAATGAAACGTTAAAGAAGACAGTGGAAAAATGAAATTACTGTCGGACGAGCAGAATCTTAAGTAGTGTAGGTATCCAGGTACTGTATTATCATTCTAAGCATTCTCTGACCGTAAAATTTAGATGATCATGGTGGGATGTACCTCGACTGGAGAGCGTGCATTCAGTTTGTGATCTAGATTCATGATGGATATTTTGATTTGACCATACAAATTTCAGGTAATGGCATGATGTAAATTTCAAATTGACGATTTCTTACAGTTATACTAAAATTTTTTACACGAGCTTCATTTCAGGCGTGGTTGACATCCAATCCATTATCAGTCTCAACCATACACGGCTCAGCATTTCCGGTATTACGGTTTTGCGGTGGTAGGATTTCGTTCTTTTCAGTGATTCATACTGCCAGTTTTTCATATGGCCAGACACGCTTTTTAATATTCCTATTTTGTAACAGGAAACATTTAATTACGGAAAAACTGTCTCGGTATAGGCATAATAACCAAAAGAAATGTCGATCACTCACCGTGTGCAATAGTCCTAATGTTGCAAATTATCTTCATTTGAATTTTACATTTCAGAGAGTAAACTGAAAAGCTTGGCTTGGACACCTACTATAATTTAAGTTATTCTGTGTGTTTCTTACGTAACTATTTCCAATATTTTTACTTTTTTTTCATAATACAATGCACTGTGGTCAGCCAATTTCACACAACCTAAAAACCGATGATGCGACATTATAGATTTTTTTAAAGACTGGAGACGCACCAGTGTGGAAACAGTCATTCAGCTCCGCCTTTAAGCAAACTGTAATGTTGTTTGACGATACGAGTATTAATATGATCGATAATGTACTAGTTTTTCAGTTCACATTTTCTTAAGTTTGATTTGTAGGTCTAAAATGCCACTCAGTGCAACCGCCATGTTCCAGGAGAACATTGATTTGAGCTTCTTAGATGCTATCATAGGTTTTTGGATCACGTAATGCCACCAGGTTTAGAAGACGATCACCTCGATTGTGGTAACGTAACGCCTCACTTATTGTCAAGGAACTGGGTATTACCGCATGCTTTTCAATCGACTTGGTGCTCTTTTGTATGACTTTCTGTTTTACGTATCGATATTTTATATATTTATTTATTTATTTTTTTGCGCCACATAAAGAAGGAAATGTATCGCTTTGGCAGAGTTGCTAGAGAGATGGTTAAGTTTACGAGAAAAGGACACTAAGAGTACAGACCTTGATCGTTCAGCATAATTTATCAACGCACCAACTACTCATGCATATTAATTAATGAAACAAAATCTCTCTCTCTCTCTCTCTCTCTCTCTCTCTCTCTCTCTCTCTCTCTCTCTCTCTCTCTCTCTCTCATACACACAGACACGCACTCCAGGCCGGACAAGCTGATCCATTTTCTGATAGCGAAGAAAAAAAAAGTATTCTATCACACCTTGTGATTGTAAATGAAAGTAAAGGTACTGGACGTGAAGCAAGGGTGTATTGAGTAAGGCATGGGTGGGTTGAGTGAGCCTAGGGTGTTTTTTGTGAGCATGAGTGAGTTGAATGAGACAAGGGTGTGTTGAATGAGCATGAATGAGTTGATTGAGGAAGGGTTGTGTTGAGCCAGGCAAGGGTTAGCTGAATGAGGGGCAAGGATGAGCTGAATGAGGCAAGGGTGAGTCAAATGAGGCACCGATGAATTGGCAGAGGCAAAGCTGAGTGAAGGAAGAGTGAGTCACGTAAGACAACGGTGAGTTGAGTTAGACAAGGGTGTAAATGATGTTGATCATAAATGTGAGTGATACGATGGGGAACACACAGATTGTTGAAATGGAAAGGAGACTCTTCACGTTAACCACTTCACAACAATGACGTACAGTATATTATATTCGTGGTATTGTCAAAATGGAAATACCAGATAGATTAAATGGCCTTCACTAATCAAACGCCTGGCTGAACTGGTATATCATACAGTGAGCGACTTTCTTAATGCGTTAAAGAGTATAACAGAGCATTCTGCCTCCTCTCCTCCAGTATCATCATATTCGGTTTTATAATTAGAAAACCACAGAGCCGCGAGACCTATCACTAGAACGTACAACAAAAACTGACTGCGAGGCATTTACAACTAGATTCGGAAATTCTCCTTTTTTGTCATCATCTTCGTCACAGTGGGTATGTATCTTGGAGTCTTTATAGCTATACATAGAAACCTCTACCATTCCTCTGACTCCGTCATTGTCACCCTATACCTGGAAAGGATGCAGAGACAATGGAAGGAACACAGAAAAAGAAGAGTCTTACAGTGGAGAATAATGTGAAAATTAGACATTTATAAGCTTACTCATCATTCAAGCCATTTAAATATGTTTCCATCTATATAAAAAGCTTCGAATCTCAAAAATTTCCATGTGTATTGACCTTGAGCTCAATTATAAACATATCTGACAAGTCACCAGATGGATTTTGCGGCTCCTGTGCCAGCTACTGGTATTGTTGTTAATTTAGCATATTTCTTTTATCCCAGTATTTTTCTTTTTTGTCCCTCTTCGCAATAGTTACCGTAACAGGTCACTCGCTCCAAAATGTAAGTGGAAAAAAATCTACATATTATGACACATGGGGCATATGTGTGTAGAAAATGGTAAAGGACCAGCTGTAGAGATGGAATACCCAGTATACCACAAAGTGGCCAACTACCATATAAGAAACATTCTGCCGTTTGGCACTGAAGTGTTTCGTGGAAGTGTAATGAATACGGTCATTTCAATACAAAATGATCAAACGAAATTACATTTACGTTTTAGGTACATGCAGATGCAGTAAACAGTACACGGAGGTTGTGGTTGGGGAGGCGGTGATTCAATCGGTAGAGAGTTGGCTTGCAGTCCTACCGGACCCAGGTTCAAATCCCGGCTGGGGTAGGGAACAGTTTAAGGATTTGAATTTCTTTAAATCAGACTTTACTGATCCACCAGTAGACCCGCCGACATGTCGTAAAAATATCCCCGTTAATATCAGTACACCAGTACAGTATGAGACAGCCCTAGCATGTATTCAATATGGACGGTGGGTGTTAGCGCCAAAGTGGTGACATGTAGAGGTGTACGGTATGTAGGAAGACTACTGGGCCATGAGTGCAGGCTGTGAAGCCTATGCCCAGAGTCGGACACATTAAAAAAAAAAAAAAAATTACGACAATGGTCTTGAAATCAACCCATAAGACGTGCTATAGGCTACACCTGGCGACGCACCAATCGCCTTAGCTGAAATCCCTGAAATGTTTTTGGCTCCTTATGATAAAGGCATTTTTCCCGGACTGACTCACACCAAATTCAAATTGTAAAGCCTATTGTTAATCTAGGTTGGCATTGTTACGAACACAGTGTTAATGAATTGTATCCTGCCTTGTTTAATAATCACTGGAGTCACTTGTAGGACACAGCATCAATACACAGTGTCTGATTACTGTATTACATGTTAGAACTGATTGCGTTCATATTAACGCGGCAGCTTGACCATGTCAGCGATACGATACTGTGTTTCTTAGTTTCTCGTGTAGCAATGTATGTTGAATTATGTATCTCCCATATATGCATGACTACACCGTAATTCAATATATTAAGTATAAATGTTCTTGGATACTTACTGCTATGAGGATGAACTACCTGGTTATCAGCAGTAGCGGCACCAACACATAATCACGCCTACCACCCTTACTGAGGTCACAGTGCCAGACAATAGGGTCCGTATTATTCAAAATGCCGACTGTCGGACCCCACTTTTCAGATACTTTTTAGGGGCGAGTGTACAGTACCTCACTGACCTGTTCATTAATGAAATGATTGAACAATCATGAAGATATCATGCATCGCCGATGGAACCAATCTTTTTCTCAAACCATTTACCTTCACACATTCCTATTCGCACATGACATACTCAGAGTATGGTAAAAATTTGCAACTGAAACTTTTCCTACTAACCCATGCACTTGACCTGCAACAAGATGTCTTATCACCTTTGCCATATGCTTTCTCTAGGCCATTGAAGATACATGCAGGTCCATCCTGCTTTCTGTATACATTCAAACCCGTTACTCAAAGCAAACACATAATCCAAAGCCTCCTTGCCGCAACGAAAATATCCCTCTTCTTCTTAAACCTTGCACTTTGTATGTCACATTACTCTTTCCATTAACAGTTATCCATACACTGTACGTCTCATACTCAATACACTTAACTCACAATAACCTGAGCCATCTTTTTCGTCCTTACCATTATGCAGTCTTCAGGCGCCTTACATTGAACCAAGCATACAGTGAATGTCAAACCAGTCACTTCACAATACCATCCACACTATCCTTGAGACACTGTGTTGCAGTCCCATTAACTCCTGTTCTCTTAACTATACTTTATTTTACATAATGTTTATCTCATTTCCAACAAGAAGTTGTGCTAAGGCACAGCAAACCAGTCCCAGGCAGTAATTTTAGGACTGACGTATATACACAACAGGATATCTAGTCAAAGATGTCACATATCAAATTTGGAGAAAATCGGGTAAAAAACGGCGATTTTATGCCTACTTGAAATTTTAGGTCCGACTCATCTGACATTGACCCTACCATTAAAGTACGCAATTCGCTCAGCAGAGCTGTCCCTCCACCCGCAAAACAAGGTCTTTTTTTCGACTTTCAACAAGGTAAAAAATTTTCTTCCACATTTCAAGAGACTGAATTTACACACCTGAAAATATATGTTTCAGCGACATTGACCAAATAGTTATCACACAATCGCCCGTCAAAGATGCATAAAAGTTACCAATCCCCCATGGGCGAAAATAGAAAATGTACAAAAAATGCATTATTTACGGTAAATAATTATATATACATAACTAATGTCAATGTCATGTGTTCCCTAGGACAAGCTGTCAGTGTGGCATACACCCATAGCAACAAAACAAACCAGGCGAAAAGTGGAGGTGGAGTGTGTATGGTTGGAGGGAGGAGGAGCATGGAGGGATAGGGGAGGAGGGAGGGGGAAGAGGGAGAGAGGAGAAGGGTTGCTATGCACACACACACACACACACACACACACACACCCCTGTAGGGGGTATGCTGGGGTATGGTTGGTTGGGAGGGGACAATGTGGAGATTATGCAGTGGGGCTGAGGGAGGTAAGGTGACAGTGGTGGTGGTGGGTTCCTTTTCCCCCACCTTAGGGGGCCAATCACACTATACCACCCCAGACACTCTAGCTCTCATTGGTCTGATCCCATATACGTCACCAAAGGGGTGGAGTTACCCTCCCCCAGTTTTTTATGTGTCTATAGCGATCGTGCGGGATAGGCTGGCGTGTCAAATTACACAAAAGCACGATCGTGCGGCATCGGTCTTTAGGGTGGGAGGTGACCCCCCTGATGTAATGAGGCATTTTATAGGATGCAGATTATAAAGATGCACACTTAGGTTTTAGTTTCATGTCGATATGAGGGATTTGAAAGGATTAATGGCGAAGAAACTATTTTATACTTTTTTTTTTACACTTTTTGGGCCTACAGACTAGGCCTTGGCCCAATTTGGGACAAAATTTAATTAGGTGATCAGAAGGTCCAAGCCCATCATCCCTGTATTTTTAATCAAAATCATACCAGTTGTTTTAGTGTAAAGTTGTTAACAGGCAATCACAGACAAACAAATTAACAGTCAAACTGAGTGAAAACAATACTCCTCCCCAAGCCCCTCCTGGTCGGGGGCGGGTAATAATTTCCCGTCTAGTTACATCCTATCCATGTAAGTCTACACCAGTTGTGTTTTAATCTTGTACATTTGCGGAAAATAATGTGAGTACACATTTAAGTCAAAATTGTGAAATTCTTGCAAGATATTCTGAAAAGTATATTGGGCTCCGAGGATCTAATTACTGGGTTTCGAAATTCGCTGTTCACTGCCTCGTTGTTTATCGTAATGAACTGTATCGGTACTTATGTCCGCCTGTGTACGTTTTAAAATATATTTCAGGATATTCACACCAGATCTTTTCACATCATCTGAGCCTTACTACCCCATCCTTCCACCTTTTCATTCTCATTCATTTGGTCTCTCGGTCTCTTCACCGTGTTTTCACCGACCAGGTATCCGAACTCCTTATCCCACTTAGTATCCCTTCATTCTCGTGTTATCGAATGGTCTTCTTCCTTTCACATTTTTCCCTCCTCTCGCCCTGGCAACCAGCATTCCCATCTAAGTAACTAAATCGCCCGGTGATACCCTTTATAAAATTCAGTACCTAATTGTGTTCTGAACAGCTCAATGAAACTCTCTGACTTCAGTGAATTTTTTCATCTGAGCAAAACCGGCATCTGCTAACCTGAATGAAGCTCCCATAAGTGTTCACAACACAGGTGTCCGTATTATAAGTGGCATTGCTTTCGTAGCGCTTTTTGAATGTTATTTATTTTGTTGTACTATCGACATGGTTTGTATTAATAACTTTCAAGTGGACGCTGACGTGCAATGTGCAAAATCAATCGCTAAAGAAGAGGTGTTACGAGGTCTCTGAAAAACACTCACAGTTCAACGCTGAAATAACTAGCACGGCACGAACTTACTCATCAAGCCGGAGATTATGAGTGTCCCATATATGGCAAGGAACTATGTTGTCTGTTCATTTTTTTTTTTCAGTACATAAATACACAAAATTATACCTATGAACTTACAGACACTCCAGTTATTGTCCTCACACTAGTATTAAATGGTACAAACCTAGGATATTTTCATCTAATTTAAAATGTCCTTCATTAGTGCCCATGTGTTTACATGTAAGGCTATGATGAGCACCCTGTTGGGACGTGAGAAGGCTGCTACTGTATGATTAGAGTGAAGTAAATAAATGATGAATTAATATATAAAGTACACACACACACACACACACACACACACACACACACACACACTCTCACAAAGAAAATAAGTAAGTATTTATTGTCCACAGTATCCAGTTACACACACACACACACACACACACACACACACACACACACACACACACACTCTCACAAAGAAAATAAGTAAGTATTTATTGTCCACAGTATCCAGTTACACACACACACACACACACACACACACACACACACACACTCTCACAAGCTAAACAAGTATTTATTGTCCACAGTATCCAGTTACACACACACACACACACACACACACACACACACACAAAGTAAACAAGTATTTATTGACCACAATATCCACACACACACACACACACACACACACACACACACACACACACACACACACACACACACACACATCAAAGTAATGTGGTAAAGCAATGAGTCCAACACCTGGGTAACTTAAGCCCATTGTCCGCGTCAGGGAGATTAGTCTCATTTGTTCGGTAAATGAGAGAGAGAGAGAGAGAGAGAGAGAGAGAGTGTTCCATGCAGGAACTAAACCTCCCCACTTTTCCCCACGCCTCGCTGTCGCGAGACGTTCTCAACCGCAAAAGAACGTCGGCCCAATTCATGGGAATACCCTGTAGAGGCAGTTGCTTGCTTGCAGGTGATGGGTCTGCTCGGTAAGACAGACTGGGGTTGATTAACAACACCCTACTTCACATCACTATTCACCCATCCTCTTAGGCTATCTGTCCTTATAAATGTGGTTCAGATCTAAGTAGAATTATTTATTTTCCCAACAGATAACCTCGTTATGGACCAAAAAACATCCTGTTATCTTTACTTCCTATGTACTTATAACTATAACTAAAACTATACATATATATATATATATATATATATATATATATATATATATATATATATATATATATATATATATATATATATATATATATAATTTATCTTCATTTTCACCCTTACAGTGAATGGACCTATGGCACAACCAGGAAAGCATTTACAATGAGTGATAACCTTATAACCAACCGAAACGTGTTCTCTACGTGCAATTAAGTGGGCTGAGGAAGAGTTAGTGCCCCTCCCCGGAAAACAACTAACTAAAAATGCGAACAAGAAGCCTCGACTAAGGACCGAACAAATGACATGATACGGATGGCGACGTGGAATGTAAGGGGTGAAAATGATGAGGTGAAAGACAGAGAGATTGTCCAGGTACTTAAGCGTGCAAAACTGAATGTACATCGATTAACTGAAACTAAATAGTGAGGTAAAAGTGTGAGAGAATGGGAGTATGGATGGGGTAAATGTAGAGGAGTAGGTGAGAATAAGAGGGCAAAAGAAGAAGTGTGTATTGTTGTGAGTAACAGTTGGAAGGAGAATATAAGAGAGTATGGATCAGTTGGCTTAAGGATTGTGTGGGTAAGATTGAAAGTTGGACTACAAATGTGTGCAATTGTGTGCGTGTATACGCCAACGCAAGATCGTGCAAGCAGAGTGAGAGAAGAGCTCTGGACAAATGTGGAAGTGTGCATGAAAAAGTTTGAAAGGAATGAGAGAGTGTTTTTGATTGGATATATGAATGGTAAAGTAGGGAATGTAAAGGTGGATGGAGTAGTTGGTGAGTGGGGTGTGCCTGCTGAGATAGATGAGAATGTCAGTGTTTTAGTGGACATTTGTGCCGGGAGGGGGTTGGTGATAGCCAATACCCTCTTCAGGCACAAAATGATCCATGGGTATACATGGCGAGTGATGAGAAGTGTGGGTGGTAAACTGCATGAACAGTAGGCAATGATTGATCATGTGTGTGTTGTTACATAGCCTATGATTTCATCATCCTTTGTATAATTCTAACGTACAGTATGTTGCATGTTTGATCACGATTAGCCTCGTGGCTTCCATAGTGACCAGGCTTGTGTGTTCTACCTCACTCCCCCCTTCTCCCCCTTATACTCGTAGTAGAGTAAGTCGTTCTTTCTGTTGTTCAGAGCAGGACTGTCAACTCTTCCTCCCCTGTGCCTTCATTTCCGCGTCCTTCTTCCAAGTTGAATCAGCGTTATTACCATTTTTCTTGTACTGTATAGCATAAGGTGTTGATTCGTGGGCCTAGTGAAGTTTTTGTGATTCATGTAAAGTTTATATTGTCAGCCAGAGTTAGTAATATTTTGTATTCATAATAATATTATATCTTGCATTAACTGAGCATTATCCGGTTTTCTCATTTTATCAGGGCTGACTTAGATAAATTTACTCTTGCTAATTTCGTGGTAATAGAAGCTATTGCAGTTAACCATATATGTAACCTATTTTGCCATTACATTATCCTTATGAGTCCTGAAAGTTTAGTTGTTAGTTTGAGCATTAAACTTTAACTTGTAATTTTACCTAGCTCTTTTGTTTTGAACCTGGAACTTTGCGGGACAGTAGTGATTTTAGCATTCTCACTTGAAATGTTCATTATCTCTCTCTGTTCCGTAACATAAATTTGGTGACCTCTTATCAGGATATTCAGAATATTATCATAAGGATATTGCTTGATATTTTGTGACTGTGATTTATTCATGATGTCTACTATTACTACTCTTGATGAAGCCAAAGATTTTTTGTCAAATGTGCAAACAGTGTGTGATGTAGAAAACAGAACAAAGAATGAACTTAAGCTTGTTGCTCAACAATTGGGAATTGCTGTTCGCTCTCATCATTCTAAAGATCAAATTGTTGGCATGATTAATAAAAGCTTGTTTAATGTAACTCCTCCAGATGAGCAAACGCAGATTGAAATAGCTAAGTTAGAGCTAGCCCTGCAGGAGCTCGTGCTAAGGAGGCTGAGTTTCAGGCTCATGCTAAGAAGGCTGAGTTTCAGGCACGTGCTAAGGAGGCTGAGTCTCAGGCTCGTATTCAGGAGGCACAGGCACAGGCACAGGCTCAGGAACAAATTGAACAGGCACGTGCTAAGGAGGCTGAGTCTCAGGCTCGTATTCAGGAGGCACAGGCACAGGCTCAGGCACAAATTGAACTTGCTAAGATTCAGGCAGACCATGAGTATCGCATGAAACAAGGTGGAACTGGATCATCTAGCACTGATGATTTTGATGTGGCTAAAAATGTTAAACTTGTCCCTCCTTTTAATGAGTCTGATTTAACAAAGTATTTTCAGTTGTTTGAGAGAGTAGCTACAGGTTTTAATTGGCCCAAAAAGTATTGGCCAGTACTTCTTCAGAGTGTTCTCACCGGTAAAGCTCAAGTAACTTGTGCATCTTTGCCTCAGGATCAATCTGATAATTATGATGTAGTTAAGAACTTGATTCTTAAGGCCTATGAGCTTGTTCCTGAAGCCTATGGAGTAAAATTTAGGACAACTTATAAGCAAGATAAGCAATCCCATGTTGAGTCTGCAAAAATCAAAGAAGATCTGTTAGAGCGGTGGTTAAATTCTAAGAATGTAAATTCTGATTTTGATAAATTTAAGCAGATGATTTTGCTGGAGGACTTCAAAAGGTGTATTAATAAAGATGTAAGCCTATATCTTGATGAGAAAAGAATAAATAATTTGTGTGATGCTGCAGTTTTAGCTGATGAATATGTTCTCACTCACAAGAGATATTCTAAAGAAAAAAGGAAAGCTGAGAGTAAGTACTTTGCCTCTACTCAGAGTACAGATAACAGGAAAGAGAATAAAGATGATGTTTCTCAGGAAGTAAATACCAGATCCACCTCTAGATTTCAGAAAAGTAAATGTACTTATTGTAGTAAGCTTGGTCATACTACGGAGAAATGTTTCAGGAGACAGCGTGATGTGAACAAAAAGGAGTCTTTAAATATTCAATCAATTGGTCTAGTGTCCACCCTTGGGTTTTCGCAGAATTCTTTAACCGAGTTAACTGAACCTGCTTTGAGGGGTAAATTAAATTCTCATGATGAAGCTCCCCTTTTGAGCAGTAACGTGGGTGACACTCTCAAGAGTTCATGTGCTAATTTCCTATCTGATGGTTTCGTCAGTCCTCTGGACAGTAATGACAGGAAATCACTTAAAATATATCGTGATACAGGTGCTTGCCAATACCTTATGCTGACCAGTGTTCTAGGCTCTAATGTTAATTCCTCTGATGAAACTGTAATCTTACAAGGTGTAGGAAATAATTACTTCTCTGTCCCTTTGTGCAGAGTGAACTTAAAGTCTGGTTTTGTTAATGGTTCCGTTATGGTTGGGTTGGTTGAGACACTCCCAATGTCAGGTGTAACTTTCTTACTTGGAAATGATATTGGTGGAAGTGAAGTGTGTCCAGCTCCTCAGTTGTCTAGTGAACCAGTGACTGCGAGCCAGGACTGTGATGTCCCTGAGGTGTTCTCTGCATGTGCTGTCACTAGGGCTAAGTCTAAAGTTACTGGTGACTTAGAGGATAATGATGATGATGATGTTATCCTAGCTGACACTTTTCTTGCTAATTTGGACCACTCACCAGATGAGGCAGTACCGCGTAGTGTTGGTAATTTGTCTCATCAAGAGTTGGTTGAGTTGCAGGTTGCTGACCCTGAGTTGAAAGGTCTAGCTAACTCTGCTTGCGGTGTGGAAGAGTCAGCTGGTGCTTCTACTTGTTATTATATAAAGTCAGGAGTACTTATGAGAAAGTGGAGACCCCCAACAGCATCAGCCGACTGTGAATGGGAGGTTGTACGTACATCAAGTTGTCATCCCTCGTGTTTGTAGGCAGGATATCATTAGAGTGGCTCATGATTCCAGTTTGGCAGGACACCTTGGAGTGAGGAAGACTGTGGCACGTATTTTGAAACACTTCTACTGGCCAGGTATCTTCAGAGATGTTTCCTGGTATTGTAAGTCTTGTCACACCTGTCAAGTTGTGGGGAAGTGTAATCAGACCGAAAAGGTTGCACCTCTAGTTCCCATTCCTCCTTTTGAGGCCCCATTCACCTGCGTGTTGGTGGATATTATGGGCCCTCTTCCTAAGACTTCTTCAGGATTTTCTTATGTGTTGACCCTGATTGATATGGCTACTCGTTATCCTGAAGCCATTCCACTTGGAAATATCTCAGCAAAGAACGTGGTTAAGGAAATGCTAGGGTTCTTCACCAAGTCTGGTCTGCCCAAGGAGGTACAGTCGGACCGGGGAAGTAATTTCATGTCAAATGTTTTCAAGCAGTCTCTGAAAGAGTTGGGCATCACTCAGATCACGTCTTCAGCTTACCATCTCCAGACCCAAGGAGCGTTGGAGAGATATCATCAAACACTCAAATCGATGCTCAGGAAATACTGTTTGGAACATCATAAAGACTGGGATAAAGGTCTTCCATTCGTTGTATTTGCCGCAAGAGAATCTCCAAATGAATCACTGGGCTTCTCACCCTTTGAACTACTATTTGGCCATGAAGTAAGAGGACCCCTTAAGCTACTCAAGGAATGCTGGCTGTCAGAGGAAGATGACGTCAACCTGCTGGAGTATGGGATGAAGTTCAAAGAACGGCTGTCCACTGCTTTACAGCTGGCAAGAGAGAATTTAGGAGCTGCTCAGGAGAAGATGAAGACTTGGTATGATAAGAAGTCCAGGTTACGCCCCTTTCAGCCAGGAGATCAGGTTTTGATTCTGCTACCGGTGCATGGGCAACCTCTTCAAGCCAGGTTTAATGGTCCTTATATCGTGGAGAAGAAACTCAGTGATGTCAACTATGTCATCGCCACACCAGATCGTAGAAAGATCAAGCAACTTTGTCACATCACCATGCTAAATTTATATCACAGGCGGGACGAAAATAACCCAGTCTGCACTGTAGCTGTTCCACCCGAGTCTGCAAGTGAAGTTCTCCCATGCAGTATGAGCCTGAGTGATAGTTTGGGGTAGAATCCTGATATCATGAATGATCTCCAGGCTAAGCTTTCTCATCTAGCTCCCGAGAAAAGGTAGGATTTTTCGGCATTACTGCAGGAGTTCCCGCAAGTATTCCGTGCCACTCCAGGAAGAACCACTGTCTTGATGCATGATGTCGATGTTGGAGATGCAAAGCCAATTAAACTGCCTCCTTACCGTGTGAACCCAGTGAAAGTTCATCTCATCCAGAAGGAGCTTGGCTACCTGTTGGATACAAGATGATTGAGCCCTGTTACAGCGAGTGGAGTTCTCCTGTCACTCTAGTCCCTAAGCCAGGTGGGTCTCAGCGGCTTTGCATCGACTACAGACGTATTAATCAGATAACCAAAACAGACACTTACCCTCTCCCTCGCGTGGAAGATTGCATAGACAAGATCGGAAAGGCTAGGTACATAAGTAAGTTTGATTTGTTAAAGGGATACTGACAAGTACCTATGACTGAATGTGCTAGGGAGATCTCATGTTTTGTAACACTAGGAAAGACTTTTGCATGTTCTGTAATGCCATATGGTATGAACAATGCACCAGCCACTTTTCAGAAGCTCATGAATGTTGTAACAGAGGGTTTGGCAGGGTGTGTTGTTTATATTGATGATGTATTAATCTTCAGAGACAACTGGAAAGATCACCTATGCCATGTCAGCAAATTTCTTGAGCGTTTGGTTCAGGCTAATCTTGTAGCTAATTTATCAAAGTGTGAGTTTGGTCAAGCTAATGTTCAGTACCTTGGGTACGTAATTGGTGATGGACATGTTGCACCACCAGGAGCTAAGGTTCAGGTTATAAGTGATCTTCCCAGACCTAAAAGTAGGAAAGAGCTACAAAGATTTTTGGGAATGGTAGGTTATTACAGGAGATTTGTTCTTAACTTTTCAATTCTTGTATCACCACTTACAGACCTACTGAAAAAGGGAGTTAAATTTGTCTGGACCGATAACTGTGAATCCTCTTTCAGTAAACTTAAAGCTATCCTATTAAGTCAGCCAGTGCTCGCTACTCCAATTTTTGCTAAGCCTTTTAAGATGGCTGTTGACGCAAGTGATACAGGAGCTGGGGCTGTTTTGCTGCAAGAGGATGATCAGGGTATTGAACACCCTGTATCTTATTACAGTAAGAGGTTCACACCACCTCAAAAGAACTACTCAACTGTTGAGAAAGAGCTTTTGGCTTTGATTTTGGGTTTACAGCATTTTTCATTTTATTTGTGTTCTGGTTTTGACCTCATAGTCATTTATACCGATCATAACCCACTGAAATTCCTTAGTAAGTTTAAAGATAAAAATCAGAGATTGACAAGATGGAGTCTACTTCTTCAGGAGTATTCATTAGACATACAACATGTCAAGGGGAAAGAAAATGTTATTGCAGATTGCTTATTTAGACTTTAGACAGATTGTTTTAGAGTAATAAGAAATTTCCTTTGTAAATTTCTTTTTCCTTGTGGGGAGGTGTTACATAGTCTATGATTTCATCATCCTATGTATAATTCTAACGTACAGTATGCTGCATGTTTGATCGCGATTCGCTTCATGGCTTCCATAGTGACCAGGCTTGCGTGTTCTACCTCACTCCCCCCTTCTCCCCCTTATAGTAGAGTAAGTCGTTCTTTCTGTTGTTCAGAGCAGGACTGTCAACTCTTCCTCCCCTGTACCTTCATTTCCGCGTCCTTCTTGCAAGTTGAATTAAGCTCTGCCGGCCCCTATATAATCAGCTCAGTCTCTGCATTAGTTGCCACTTAGATCTACTCCTCATTTTGTCCACATCTCTGTCCTCCCCTGTATAGTATATTATTATCTTTGTGAGTGCTCAGGAAGTCTCCAACCATCTAGCTGCTGTATAATTTGAGTATAAGCGTTATTACCATTTTTCTTGTACTGTATAGCATAAGGCGTTGATTCGTGGGCCTAGTGAAGTTTTTGTGATTCATGTAAAGTTTATATTGTCAGCCAGAGTTAGTAATATTTTGTATTCATAATAATATTTTATCTTGCATTAACTGAGCATTATCCGGTTTTCTCATTTTATCAGGGCTGACTTAGATAAATTTACTCTTGCTAATTTCGTGGTAATAGAGGCTATTGCAGTTAACCATATATGTAACCTATTTTGCCATTACATTATCCTTATGAGTCATGAATGTTTAGTTGTTAGTTTGAGCATTAAACTTAAACTTGTAATTTTACCTAACTCTTTTGTTTTGAACCTGGAACTTTGCGGGACAGTAGTGATTTTAGTATTCTCACTTGAAGTGTTCATTATCTCTCTCTCTTCCGTAACAGTGTGGATGAAAGGATGCGAAGATGTGGTTGGGGAGTGGACTTTCTGACCACCACCAAGTGGTGGTCAGAATCAAGGTCCAAGTTAAATGGTGAAAGAGAAGAAGGGAAGGACGGGAGGAAGGAGTAGATGGAAGGAGAATAGAAAGGTTACAAGAGGACGAGAAAAAGGCAGAATGTAAGAGAGAAGTGGAGGAACGATTGGGTAAATATGAATTGGAGCAGATGGGGGACGTGGAAGGTGCGTACAAGATATTCACAGAATAAATATGCGCAGCATGTGATTTGGTGTGTGGGGTGAAGAAAAGACGAAAGGGGGTGCAAGGAACAGCATGGTGGAATGATGAAGTGAGACAGGCTGTGGCACAAAAGAAGAAAGCATATAATGAATGGATGAGACAGGGGCGTAGAAGAAATTGTGAGGCAGAAGAGTGAGTTATATGTAGAAAGGAAGAGAGAGGTGAAAATATTAGTAAGAGACAGTAAGAAGAGAGTGAATGAGGCATTTGGAAGGAATTTGAGTGCAAAGTGGAGGGAATGTAAGAAAATGTTCTGGAAAGAGGTAGAGTTAGACAGGGTGGCATTGAAGTTAGGAGTGGAGTGAAAGATAAAAATGGTAGATTACTAGTGGAGAAGGGAGAAAAAGTGAGCAGGTGGAGAGAACACTTTAATGAATTTTTGAACATAGAGAATTCAAGTACAGTAATGCGAGTATAAGTGGTTGGGGAATGGCTGGGAGGAGGAGGGAGGTGAGAAGAGAGGAAGAAATCAGTAGGATGGAAGTTGTGGAAGCAATGAAGAAAGTTAAAATGTGGAATGCCCCAGGAACTGATGGAGTGTGTGGTGAAATGCTGGAGAATGGGGGAGAGATAGTAGTAGAATGGATGTGGAAGATGTGCAGATTGGCCTGGGAGGAAGGTAAATTCCCGGATGATTGGAAGTCAGGAATAATTATTCCCTTGAGCAACGGGAAAGGGGAAAAAGAAGGGTGTGGTAATCACAGGGGCATTTGTCTTCTTAGTGTAACAGGAAAAGTATATGGTAGGATACTGACAGTTAGGGAAATAACAGAGGATTAGGTGGAGAAGAACAGGGAGGCTTTAGGAAAGGAAGAGGTTGTGTAGATCAGATATTCATTCTTAGATCTCTAGTGGGAAAGTTTCAAGAGAAAGGAAAGATGTTGTATGCAGCCTTCATGGATTTGGAGAAAGCATATGACAGGGTGGATAGACAAGGATTGTGGAAAGTATTAAGAATATATGGAGTAGATGGGAAGTTGTTGAATGCTGTGAAGAGTATTTATGAGGGTGCTAAGGCTGCAGTGCGTGTGGATAGTGAACTGAGTGAATTTTTCCATTTGAGGGTTGGGTTGAAACAGGGATGTGTCATGTCTCCATGGTTGTTCAATCTGTACATGGATGGGGTTATAAAAGAGATTCAAGGTCGGGACCTAATGAGAGAAGGCAGTGTTTGGAAACTCCCTGTACTGTTGTTTGCAGATGATATTCTGCTGTTAAATGAAGAAGAATGGGAGCTGCAAGGCTTGATGGATGAGTTTGGGAGAGTGTGTAAGAAACGGAAGCTATAGGCGAGTGTAGGTAAGAGTAAAGTTATGGTCTTCGAGAGAAGTGAAATCAGTGAATGTACAGTGAGGTTGGATGATGAGAAAGTGGAAAATGTAAGTTTAAGTACCTGGGTAGTGTGATGAGTAAAGATGAAAGTTTGAAGGGTGAAGTGCTTGAAAGGGTACAACAAGGAAGAAAGATTGCTGGTTCCTTGAAAGCAGTGATAAGCAACAGGGAAGTCAGCATGGAAGTGAAAAAGTTACTATATGACAGTATTGTGATACCAACCCTGACGTATGAAGTGAAGCTTGGACGTTGTTGGAGGGACACAAGTCAAGAGTGAGGGCGATGGAAATGAGTTATTTGAGAGGAGCCTGTGGAGTCACGTGGAGAGACAGACTGACAAATGAGGATGTGAAGAAGCGCTGTGGTGTGGATGTGGATGTGATAAGAAGCGTTAGGAGAAACACACTGAGGTGGTTTGGCCATGTGGAGAGGATCGAGAGTAAAAGACTGACGAGGAGAGTGTATGTGAATGAGGTGGAAGGGGAGAAAAGAAGGGGAGGCCATGGATGAGATGGAGGGATGAAGTGGAGAGGTATATGAGAGAGGGAGGTGTGAACTGGGAACGGGAGAGTGAAATGGCGGGGGACAGGGCGACGTGGAGGCGATTGTGACCACCCCGTATGGGATTAAGGCATCTGGCAATAGATAGAGATAGATAGATAGACTTCAGATAAGAGTTCTTATTTTGTCTGCGTTCGTTTAGAAATCCTACTCACCTCTTTTACATATTGGGAAACAGATAAGTGTAATGCAAATGATGATTTTACTTATTCACTATAATTATTTCGGTTAAACTAAGAGAACTATTAACTTCGATATTAAATACTTGTATGCTGTAGCGACAGGCTGTGTACTATCATGCCTGAAGGATTAGTGTAGTGTTTTATATCTGGAGATGTGAGGGACATTCTAGAATTTATTATGCTGTAGGATTAGGCTAATATTTGTATCTAGAAATGTGAGGAACATTCTAGAAGTTTCGGCATGTCTGTTTCTTTACTTTCTTATTTTGGAATTAGGTTTTGTCGTTTTTGTTATAGTGCATTGTGAGTTTACGTGCATTGTTACATCAGCAAATGTGAGCTCTCTCGTAGGTTCGTGTTTTGGGCTGTACTGGTAGGTCGAGTCTGAGGCGGGCGCTTATTAAAAGAGACCATTCCGCCACCAAGTCAGTTGAGTTTCGTTCAGGCAGCGTGCAAGTTCAGTGTACTGTTTAGTTGGTGAGCCATTGAGTGAAAGAGTTGTGTGCGCGGCAGCTCAGTGTTTTGTCAGTGAATAGCCAATAAGTCAGTGACAGAATTAGTGAGTCAGACAGTGAGAGTAATCAGTGAAGGACGGCATAGTCAGACTGGGAGTCAGTAAGTGAGAGTTAGTCAGCCAGTAAATGAGAATTAATGAATGAAGGCCAGAGTTAACAGGAGAGAGAAAAGCCAATGCTTTGCGTGTGTACTTCAGCAATGCTTATAAGGGACAAAACACAGATGCATTCATCTGTTTTTGATTGACCGCCTGGCCAATTTACGTGTCGTTCTCGACGTATCTACGAACCACTTAGGTTATAACAGCACTATATCGGCGATCAGGGACTGATTCAGAACCAAAAGTAATAGTTGTGAATAGGATACCAATATAAAATTGTTTGGTCTCGGCAGTCAGTAAATTATTTTCATTCTGATCCCTACAATAAAAAAAAACTAAGCTGAGAAGGATCTTCTTGTAAAAAGCATGCGATTTAGAAAATGCTAAATCCTTCTAAGACGAACTGGTGAAAAAGAATTTGATGTGAAATGACAGCTCAGCTGATATAAATGACCAGCAGTTTCCTAGGCTTAAATGTGTACAGCCATCCCCCCCCCCTCCCCCCCAAAAAAAAGTCAGCCTTAGTCCCTAGCTCAGCAATACTTTTCTTTTTCGACAATAAATCATAACTCAGTGCTGTGATGAACTGAACATGAGTGACTGTGGGGAAAGTGCATTTCTCGAATTAGTCTCATTTCAGTCTCGCAGTTAATAATGGTAACGTCAACGCATCGTGCAACTAACGAGAAGGAAGAAAACCCAGGCACGTTTGGCAACAGATTTGTGTGTGTGTTCTTATCTAACTGCTCTTATCTAACTGTATTTTTACGGGATTGAGTCAGGCTCGTTGTGTCCCGTTTTTTAATACTATTTTATTACTTTTTTTTTTTTTGTCTGTAAATCCGTGAATGTTTCTGGCTGACACGACTTCACCCGGTAATATTTTCTAGTGATCGATTACCCGGGCTGGAAAGCTGATTTTTGATTTCGCATTTTTAAAAAAATCTTTTCTTATAAAATTTCTTGCTGTGTCCTATTGAAGATGGATATCTAGATACTCTATATTCATTAATGTCAATCTTTTGTTTTCCTTCGACACATTTATATAGCATGATCATATCGCCTCAATTTCTTCTCTCTTCTAATGTTGGTAATTGCAGTGTATCAAGTCTTTCTTCATAGGTAATATCTCTCAAGCTTGGCTCCCATCTTGTGGCTGCACTTTGTATCAAGTCAGTCTCCTCAACATGCTTTTTCAAGTGTGGGTTCCATACTACTGCTGCATACGCAAGCGCTGGTTTTATTAATGGTATATTTATCTTCTTCACCTTTTCCTCAATGACATATGTAAAGGATACTGTAACATTCGCTGACAGGTTATACATGTTCCATACTTTTTTCATTTATATGGTCATCTAGTGATAGTCTGTTACTGATAATTACTCCTAAATTCTTCTCTTTGTCAGATACCTGTAAACTGTTGCTCCATAGTTTGAAGTCCCAGTCAAGCTTCTTTACACTCTTTCCAAACTTTATTACATGGCATTTTTCTGCATTGAATTCCATCTGCCATTTATGACTCCATTATTTTAATTGTGTTTGATCCTTCTGTAATTCCTTACACGAGTTCTCGTTTTTTATTGTCCTTTGTATTTTGGCATCATCAGCAAACATATTCACGTAACTCTTTGTTCCGATATTATCATTTATATCATTTATACATACCAGACACATGACTGGTGCCAATACTGAACTCTGTGGGACACCACTTGTCATCTTTCTCCAAGACGAGTACTTTCCTCTTAATATTATTCTCATTTCCTTCTCTCCTAGAAAATCATACATTCATTTCAGAAGGTTTGCCTGGATACCTCCTTTGTAATCAAGTTTCAATATTAACCCTTCATCAGGAGCTCTGTCAAAAGTTTTTCTTAAGTCTAAGTACCGGTATATATTGTCTATCCATTCGTCTCATTCTTGCACTGTGTCTGCCACTTTGCCATACTAACTGAAGATATTTTTTATGCAAGATTTTCCTTTTCTAAACCCAAGTAGCCTTTTCGATAATATTTCATACTTTTCCATGTGTTCTATTCATCTCTTTCCTTTTACCTTTTCTATTATTTTGCTTACAGCACTAGTAAATGAAACTGGTATGTAGTTCAAGGGGCATTGTCTATAGTCTTTTTTTTTTTTAATATAGATGAATGTGTGTGTGTGCGTGTGTGTGTGTGTGTGTGTGTGTGTGTGTGTGTGTGTGTGTGTGTGTGTGTGTGTGTGTGTGTGTGTAAGACAACAGTGGAAAATTGCTCGTACATTTATACACTCTTATCAGCTGAGGATTATGTTTTCTCAGAAAATCGGTTTTGCCAGTGTAAACATTTATTGAGAACAGACCCATAACTTAATTTAAAAATGAGCTAGCAAAACTCTTTCGTATTCATTAGAAAGGAAATATGAAGCTTATCTTGACGGAAAACTGCCATTTGCATACCCAAGAAAAATGCATCGTAGACAGAAAAAAATTTTGTTAACGAAGAAATACAATACAAAAGTTGGAGTTCCCGTACTTGTTAAACAGTCATCATCATCGTTATCATCACTATTTTCAACGAGATATTGAAGATATTGGCGTTCTCACTTGGAAACGGGGAACGTGTTCAAGCCGGCACGCTTGCTGGTGTTGTTACTTTAACTTTCCAGTAATGTGCGTAGTTCTGCTGTAGCTTTAAATTTCATGATAAACTATTAATGCTCATTTTGGCGTGTTGAAAG
Organism: Coenobita brevimanus; assembly: GCF_032717465.1. NCBI lineage: Eukaryota > Metazoa > Arthropoda > Malacostraca > Decapoda > Coenobitidae > Coenobita > Coenobita brevimanus. Next base: position 19,919,583 of record NC_137046.1, read on the forward strand.
TACTTTCAGCATTGTTGTGGCAGATTTAAAGATAAGCCACGTAAGAATCACTAAGTACTTCTCCCGAGGCTTTCAACATTCCTAACTTAACCGCAAGGTTAATAGTATTGAAGATAGCCCTGCTTTGGTGTCAAATCTGACACATGTGGGTTTTCACTCCCCACCTAACAAAGTCAGAGGAAGGTGTTGTTATCGATGGGATCAATAGGTGTCGGTCCGTAGAGTTGGGTGGCAAGGCAGCAAGGCAGCTGGCTGGGCACAGAGATTTCGTTTCACGGCCAGAACTCAGAATATATTCACTAAAGGGTCATGAAATTTCGCATATTTATGTGTCCTACGGCGAACTGGTGCCTTTTGATATGTAGAATGCTGTGTCTTAAGTATTTTTTTTTTTTTTAATACTGTAATGAATGTTTTAAAAATCCAGAGATTTCAGTGCCACCTGTGCAAGGAATCTGAAGGGCCGAGGTTATGTGTCTTCGAGACGTTCTCCTTACGCCATCTTGAAAAGAAAAGATGGAGGGGTGAGAGCCATTATGCGCTTGGTTAGGTGTGCAGGGAAGTGGAGGGTATGTGCTTGGTAAGATAGAGAATTGCAACAGCGTAGCATTGCCTGTGCGTTCTCCAGCAATGTAATGGCAAATTTAGCGAAAAATTTCTTCAGCAACGCTAATTACTTTTTCACAAACTTTCCAAAGCTTTGCATGGATCCACTGTAACTTTGATGGTTTCCGTGACAAAACAGTTCTGGTGTTCAACATTTTTTATCTTTCTTTTTCAGCACTATGGCAGCGAATTCTGAGAAACACACGTAAATAACGCCTACTACTTTGTTATAAGCTTGTCCATGATGTTCGTAATATTTTCCAGCAGGAAATTAAGGTCTTAGTGCTTGATATGGGGATTATTTTTAGTTAAATGGTGGCAAATTTTGGTAAAAGTGTAAAAAAAAATAATAAAAAAAAGTCTGACCCTGGGCATAGGCTTCACAGCCCGTTCCCAAGGCCCAGTGGTCCCCCTGCATACTATACATATCCACATGTCACCATTTCAGCTCTGACACTCACCATTCTTATTGAAAACATGCTAGGACTGTCTCATACAGGACTGACGTATTGATATTAGCGGGGGTATTTTTACGAGATATCGGCGGATCTTCTGGTAGATCTGTAACGACTGCTTTAATAAAATTTAGAACCTTAAACTGTTCCCTGCCCCAACAGGGATTGGAACCTGGGTCCATTAGGACTTCAGGCCACTTCTTGACTTATTCGGCCACCATTCCAGTAATGTGCGTATATCTGTTGCAGGTTTAAAACTTAGAAAAAAAAAAGAAGAAAAGCCTAAATGTTCATAATAATTTCTGTTACACGTAGAATGTTAATGAAAAATGTAAAGTCATCTGTTTCCGTTTCTATTGTCCCCATGGGCGATGACAGAAAGCGGGAAAGAGGCCTAATTTAAGCCGCGTTCTCGTGAGATCTTTTTTGACCAGTCAAGAGCAAAATTTTCAGGACGTACTTGATATTTGCAAGAATGGATTTTATTCCAGTTCCATCCTTAATATACTCCTCTTGACTGAAGGGTGTAAAGGGCGGAGTCCTGAGGGAATCAGCTGAGTTATATACACAGAGAGAATAATATGGTAATAAATCAGTTTAGCTATAAATGTCGTAGTTATTAGCGTACACAGTAGCTGTTTCTGTGTCATATAAAAGAAAACATGACATCTTGCCAGTGTGGCTATTACAATCATGATAATGTATTCTTATTACACCATGTAGTGAAATAAATGTGCAGTTAACCTCTTCATTTAAGAGAAAACTAATAACCGGAGGCAAAGGGTGCAGTACTCGGCCTTATGGAATTATTACTTGAAAATAATTGTAAGTGCCGCCATTAACTTACAATAATCCAGAGAGACTCACGAAATTTGAACTTCATTCCACACAATATTATCTCACTGATTCATCTATAACTGATCATCTTTTTTTAATTCAGGGTTAAACAACTAATATAATTTCAAGTAGCATCTACATTAATATCACCGTCCCACGTCACTGTCGACTGTTATTTGTGCAAAATTCTAAGATAATATTTGGCTTTTACTCCTGTTGGCCATCTTTGCCATAACAGCTGGACATGGAACGCTCCTTGCTGTCCTAGTTGCCCAGTGTTACCACGCACCCTTTGTGCGCAGGACTAGGTAAACCCAATCCTGGCTCTGGGGCAGGACTGCTTAAGACCAGGCTTGTCTGGTCTGATTATCTGAAATCCTCATCAGAATAGCCAAGGGACTAATCTCGACAGGTTTTAACCAGTCTGAAAAGCCTCACGGAAATGCGGCATTAGTTGGTTAATTTATATGATTCTTCAACAGGCTCGAATGGAGACAGCTGTTACTCTATGACATGCAATTATTTACACTGCATTTGGCATAAGACATGCAGTTATTTACGCTGCATTTGGCATGTTTTCCTTTAAGAAAAATCTCTAGAGAACTTGGTGTACGTCAGAGCACTGTCAGTGAATGAAATACAAAGAAAGAGCTTTTAAAATTTGCTGAGAGTCACAGTTCCTTGGAGTATACCAAACTTAATGTTGTAGCCTAGTATCCTCAGTGCCTAAACAATCGGCAAGAATAATAAAATGTAGAGGCTGAGCTCAGAACTTCCAAATTAGTATTTTCAGTTATGGAGGATTGCGGTGTAAGGGAGAGGAAGGCTGGGGGAGCTGATAGTTCCTACCCCTCCCTTCTCCATCCTTATCCTTCTCACAGTTACCAGATAGATGAATGTTGGCTACTGCTTCGCTACCTCTTGTCTCACATTTACTGTTTCGAAGTGGTTGGCGAGTGTATAGTGCGGAACTTTCCTCGGGTGTACATCTTCCCACTCGGGCAAGTGAAAGGGGCTTCTTTCGTGCAGAGTTCCAGCAGAGACTTCAGGGCCTTCTCTGGGATGTCGAGGGGCTTTGTGTCTTTGCACGGTATATACGGTCAAGTATGAAGCCAATCGTATTATCCACAGGAACATTGGTAAACAGGCTTTCGACATCGAGGGAGGCAATGATGTGGTCCTCAGTGAGAGGGACATCACGTAGAACTTCAAGGCAGTCCAAAGAAGAGGATAGGCTGTAGGTGTTTGTTACATATGATGTCAGGAGTTCACTGAGTTTCTTGGCCATGGTGTAGGTGGCGTTGGGTATCTGTGAAATGATCGGGCATAGAGGTTGCCAGCCTTGTGTGGCTTGACGTTGCCATAAGCATAGCTTGGTAAGTACTGTACCCGCCAGTTAGCTTCAGAACGTGTAGGTCGTTGGTGGTTGCGTTGATCGTGGAAACAGATATGTTAACTTGCTTCTTGTTGGACTCGGTGGGGTTTTGACTTAACCTTCTGAACTTGGAAGTGTCGCTGAGGATGGTGTTGATTTCTTGAATGTAGTCCTCCTGAGGCGGTTTTATTGGCGTGTCGGATGACAATGTTGCCGTTTTGTCACAGCTGTTTGGTAGTCAGGATGTGGTTTCTGTTTATATTTTTGTTGTGGTGGGAGTCACGGGTTTTGGCGGCCTCAGCGAGGAGTGAGGGTTGAAGGTCAGGTGTTGGCATTACTTTCCCTGCCTTCTCAAGTCACTATGTCATCGAGGATGACCTCCATCTCCAGTCCCCTGCAGTGGGGGCGCGGCTTGGAGAGGTAGTGACAGTTAAGCCCCATGTTGAGGAGCTCATCTTAGTTCGGTGTCAGGCTGTTGTCGATGAAGTTAATGTATCCGGTGGTAGGGCTGGGCAGTTTGATGTTTCTGCCATAGAGTTTGGAGAGCTTGTTGATGGTTTTACTTTCCATACCTCTACAGTCTTGCTCCAGGAGTGTCTGGAGTTCTGTGTCAATCTATCTCAAGTCATCTGTGACAGGAAACTCAGTCCACTTCTTCAAGGGAATTTTCAGTTCTTGCTGTAAGTCCTGAGTGATCTTTTTCTCTCTAACTTGTCTTTCAGCCAGTTCTCTCCAGAGCCGGCATGTGTTTTCATCGTTCCTGGCACTCTCGTCGTGGTGTTTAATGTTGGTGTAGTCAGGCAAGATATTTTCTTGCAAGTATACAAGTGTGAAAGCTATAGCACATTCTCCATTATTGATTTTATGTACGGTTTCTATTTGCTGTACAATTTTTCTGTGATCTTGAAGTTTCTCCAGGGGGTTCCCCAAAAGGCAGCTTCATCACTGCCTCAGGATGTAACTTCTCCTATGAATGGACGCCTCACCTTCTTGGACACACTTGTCACTGCACACACCGTAGGATTCAAGACTACAGTATTCGCCAAGCTCACAAACAAAGGACTCTGCCTGCATGGAGATAGTGAGCTCCCCAGACGTTACCTGCGCTCCACCATTAGCGCATACATCAGGAGAGACCTCTCCCACTGCTCCACTAGAAAAGAAGCCCATCAGGAACTAGAATGCATGACTTAAGTCCTAATTAACAATGGCCACACTACCGACATAATTAAGAGACACATGGATAATGGTATACTCACCAAGACAACCCTACACCCACAGCCAGCGAACACATCAAGATATACTACAGAAATAACATGTCTACAGACTACAGGATGGATGAGAAGATCACAAGGGACACTGTATACAGATATTCTCACCCTACAGACCCGGAACATCACATTGCTCTCATTATCTACTACAAGGCAAGGAAAAAAGCCAACTTCTGCTTCGTAACCATTCCGCCGTGACCAAGCCTACCCTTCAGGAGGACCATGCCATTTACCAGCATAACTGCAACAGTGAGGAGTGTGAACCTCACTCATACAAATGACATGGATCAGACTACCGAGGCTCCTCACCTGTCACCTACAGAATGGAGTCACCAAGAACCACTACTCCACCTTACACAACTCCCACCTGACACAAGACCTGAATGAGAACACCAAGATAATCGACAGAGAACTAGACCCTTTTTGTCTCTTGTTTGTAGAGTCAATCTACATTGTCACAAAACAACCTACAGTGAACACACAAGTTCAAAATTTTCAAATCCTACCATCCTCAAAACGCCACGTAAGCTTAGTCAACGAAGCAGCCAATGAGAAATCAGCTTAGCTGATCAGCTCCGACAACCTGTCTCCGTCTGAATCACAAATAAGCAGCCACCCATGGCAGAACCATCAGATCCATCTTAAAGATGGAACAACATAGTTCTGAAATTTTGCAGCTCTTTAAGGAACTCCTGAAGAAACTTCAAGATGCTCACCGAAAAATTGTACGACAAATAAAAACTGCATGTAAGAAAATCAATAAAGAAAAATGTGCCATTCCTTTCAGCCTCGTCTGCCTCCTAGAAAATATCCTGCCTGACTACAGAAACATATATGTATACTGGTTTATATAAATATATACCGGTAAATGTATATCTATCTATCTATCTATCTATTTATCTATAGATATAGATATAGATATATACACACACGCCCCTCTCCCGGTGATGACTCATCGTGCCAGGAACCACTGTCTGACTCAGTTCTTCTTCATTTCTGCAACATTCGCGGCCTTTCCTCTAACATTCTCTCTGTTAAACATCACCTCTCCTCCTCTAAACCTCATTTCTCTTCTTAATCGAGACTCAGATTCTGAGGCAACTGACAGCAAACTTTATCATATCTTCCTACTTTCTCTATACTTATCTCAAAGCCAAAGATGGCTGTTGTGTATATCTTGCTTTCATGTTCTTGAACTTGATTCTTCTGAATTCTCTACTCTCTGGCTTCCGCTCTCCTGTCATTTTCTGATTAAGTATATACTTCTGCTGTCTACTTATCTCCTAATTCTACTGACTATCAAAAATTCTTCCACTATTTTACTTCTACGATGGAACACATTCTATCCATTTCTCCTTTCTCTGAAATCTCCATTCTAGGAGATTTCAATGTTCACCACCACCTTTGGCTCTCCTCTCCTTTCACCGATCCACCTGGTGAACAAGCCTACATCTTTTCTACCCTTAATGACTTAGAGCAGCTTGTACAGCACCCTACCTGTATCCCTGACCGCCTTGGAGAGAGCTCCAACATACTTGACCTCGTCCTTACAACTAATCCTTCTACTTACACTGTTAATCTTTTCACTCTGTTAGGCTCCTCCGATCATAACCTTATTACCTCAACCTGTCCTATCACTTAGGTACGGCCTATGAACCCTCCAAAGAAAAGTCGTCTATGGCATTTGGAGCTGTGGATTGGGAGACCGTCAGGCAGTACGTCTTTGATTTTCCCTGGAATGATTATTGCTTCCATGGCCGGGAGCCATCTGACTGTGCCTTGTGCATTACGGAGGTTATTCTCTCAGGCATGGAAGCATACATTCCTTTCTCATATCCTTTCACTAATGCAAGAAAACCTTGGTTTAGTCATGCTTGTTCCAAAGCTGTCCGCAACAAGGAGAGGGCCTATAAAAGGTACCGGAGCCAACCCATGCTTAATCACATCTTTTTTAAGTTTCTGCCCAGAATCGTTCAAAGTCTTTTCTTTGCTCTGCAAACAATAATTTCATCCTTACTAAATGCTCTTAACTCTCCATCTTGAATTCTTCCCGCTCCTTCTGGCACCTTGCCAAAAACCTTTCTAACAATTTTGCCTCATCATCATTCACCTCCTCTTTTCTACTTTGATGGCTCTGTAGCTATTTTTTCTATTGATAAAGCACATCTCTTCGCCCAGACTTTCTCCTCCAATTCCACCTCAGACGATTCTGATGCTGTTCCTCTATCACTTCGCCCCTCTGACTTCTTCATGGCTGACATTAATATTTCTTCAGCTGATGTACTTTCTGCCATCACTGGCCTCAGTACTAACAAGGCATATGGGTCTGATGGAATCCCTCCTGTTGTCCTCAAGAAATGTGCTTCTGTGGTTACACCCTGCCAAGGTAAACTCTTTCGCCTTAGTCTTTCAACTTGTACATTTCCTTTTTGCTGGAAGTTTGCTCGCATCCAGCCACTCCCAAAGAAGGGTGAACATTCCCAACTCTCTAACTATCGTCCAGTTGCTTTAACATCCTGTGTCTCAAAAGTTTTCGAGTCTATTCTTGACAGAAAAATTTTTAAGCATCTTTCCTATCACAACTTCTTTCTGATTGCCAGTTTGGGTCCCGCCAGGGACGCTCCACAGGCGATCTTCTCACCTTCCTTTCAGACTACTGGTCATCCTCCTTTCGGGACTTTGGCGAAAGCTTTGCCATTGCACTTGACATTTCAAAGGCTTTCGATAGAGTCTGGCAAAAATCTTTAATTTCCATAATGCCCTCTTACAGTTTCTATCCTTCCATCTGTGCCCTCATTTATAGCTTCCTTTCTGGTCGTTCTATAGCTACTGTTGTAGACGGACATCGTTCTTCTCCTAGATTTATCAACAGTGGTGTTCCTCAGGGCTCTGTCCTAACACCAACTCTCATCATTTTATTTATCAATGATCTTCTAAGCTGTACATCTAACCCTATCCACTCGTACGCTGATGATTCCACCCTTCACCTTTCCATTTGATTTCAGCAACATCCATCTCAGCAGTTACTTCAACAAACAAGGGATGAGGCTATGGCACACCTAATGTCTGACTTGGCTCGTATCTCTGACTGGGGTAAAAATTATCTTGTTGTTTTTAATGCATCAAAGACTCAGTTTTTACACCCGTCAACCCATCAAAATCTTCCACAGGAGTACCCACTAATCTTTAATAAAATCCAGCTCAATCCTGCATCATCCTTGAACATGCTTGGGGTTTCATTCACTCCGGACTTATCTTGGAAAGATATTTCATCTCTTGTAAAATCTGGATCCAAGAGATTGGGTGTGCTAAGCCGACTCCGTACCTTCTTTACCCCTGCACAGTTGTTGACTTTATACACGGGTTTTATTCGCCTCTGTTTAGAGTACAACTCTCATGTGTAGGGAAGCTCCCCACATACAGCTCTTTTCAATAGGGTGGAGTCAAAGGCTTCATTCTCATTAACTCTCATCCTCTTACTGGCTCCCATCATCCTCTGTCTATTAGCCGCACTGTTGCCTCTTTATCTCTTTTCTATCGCTACATCAATGGTTACTGCTCCTCTGAACTGTCTGCTTGCATCCTCCACCTCTATGACGGGTCCGTAGCACCCGTCTAGCAACATACTCTCATCCCTTTTCTATCCAACTCTCTAATGAAAGGGTTAATCGTTACTCCCAATCCTTCATTTATGCAACAGGTCAACTCTGGAACTGTCTCCCTCTGTCTGTATTTCGTACTTCCTATGATCTCCAGTCTTTCAAACGCAGTGTGTCCAGGCATCTCGAAATGAATGGATCTTGAATTTGGCTCTGTCTTGTACTGTTTTTGTTTTTTTTCTTGGAACTGTTTTGCAGACTCAGCCTTTGGTTCCTTCTTCCTCTCATTTTATATATATATATATATATATATATATATATATATATATATATATATATATATATATATATATATATATGTATATATATATATAAATGTATATATATATATATGTATGTATATATATATATATATATATATATATATATATATATATATATATATATATATATGTGTGTGTGTGTGTGTGTGTGTGTGTGTGTGTGTGTGTGTGTGTGTATTCTTACTTCTTTCAACCCAGCAAAATTCTCTAATATTTAACAATATCAAACTCAATCCTGCATCATCTCTTGGAAAGATCATATTACTTCTTTTGTAAAATCTGCTTCCATGAGATTAAGTGTGCTTAGCCTACTCCGTGCCTTCTTTACCGCTGCAGAGTTCTTGACCTTAAACACGGGTTTTATTCGCTCCTGTGTAGAGTGCAACTCTTATGCGTGGGAAGGCTCCCCACATGCAGCTCTTCTGAACAAGGTGGAGTTAAAAACTTTTCCACATTAGCTCTTCTCCTCTTACCCTCTTTCTGACTTCCTTCATCCTCTCTGTATTCGCCGCACAGTTTCACCTTTATCGCTTTTCTATCGCTGCTTCAATAGTCACTACTCCTCTGAAATCTCTGCTTGCATTCCTCCAAAACTACGGCGGGCGCGTAGCACCCGTCTAGTAAAAACTCTCCTCCCTTTTCTGTCCAACTCTCTAATGCAGGAGTTAACCGTTACTTCCAGTCTTTCATCTATGCATCTCTGGATTGCCTCCCTCTGTCTGTACTTCCTACTGCCTATGATCTCCAGTCTTTCAAGAGCAGTATGTTCAGCCATCTCGAAATGAACGGATCTTGAATTTGGCTCTCTTTTATCTTGCTTTTGTATTTTTCTTGGAACGAACAATCTTGCGGGCTCCTGGCCTTTAGTTCCTTGTGGCATGCAATGATAGTGGCATAATATTTTTCTGCCTTATGATTCACTGACTGCGACTAATTGTATCAGCTGGCAGTAATCCCGCCACTGTAATCGTTTCGGCTATGGAATTCCTCAACTAGTCACTAATGTATATCAGCTTGGAACCCCACAGCTGATCACCAATTTATATATATCAGCTGAGTCGTGACCTCACAGTTCCAAGCAAAGTTATAACGTAGCTCCTGCTCGAAGTCACTTCCGGCTGACACACTCCACCAAAACGTCTTTTCACACACTGGAGATGGTGGGAATCGGTGTAGAATCCTGTTGAAGGAATGTACAGGTAGCGTGTACAGGTGAACAGAAACCGAGCTGATTAAATCTCTCTTTAGTGGCCACAGAAAGATACAACTGCGACACTGAGAGAGCTCAGAGTTATACGTCACTCTCGTTCTAGTGATACGTGCTTTCTGCTGTTGGCTAGCGGCGTCCCCTTTGGGTGTGGCGCCGAGTCAGCTAAATCAGAGGTGCTAAACCTCCACAGACAACTGGGATTTATACATGAATAGAAGCATCATAACTATACCATGTACATTATACACCTTAATAAAGTAGTATTGATTATATTAAAGTATACCAACAAGGTAAATATTTCCCCCAAGACTTAAACATATATACAATTCATATTTCTCTATCGCCTTCCCTTTACTCTAGGTTTTGATTAAAAGAAGATGTCTGATGCGCATCCCATCCCAGGCCTCACTTTAAAGTGAAATAGCGTTTGTTTATTTAACATTCATACCACGTTGCACATTATTAATTATGAATAATCAACTTTATAAAAAAATATGCAACAATAGTGTGAAACTATAACTAGTCATGGGAAACAATATTGGCACCAGAACATAATTTTATCCGTCGTGACGGGACTCCAAGACAGTATAGAAGGGCGGTGAGGTAGAGTAAGAGGGTGGTAGTGGGACAGAGTCAGTGGGTGGTGGTGGGGCAGTGTTGGTGGGTGGTGTCGGGGCAACGCATGGGGTGGTGGTGGAGCAGTGTCATGGGCGGTCGTGGGGATGTAACAGGGGTGATTGTGGGACACTGTCATGACTGGAGATGGGACACTGTCACTGGTAGTTGTGGGGAAGTATCAGGAGTAGTGATGGGGATGCATCGGATGCGGCGGGAGGACAGTGTCATGGGCAGAATCATGCAAAGGTCAGGAGTGGTAGTGGGGAAGTGTCAGTGGTGGTGGTAGGGCAGTGTTAGAGGATGGTGGGTGTCCAGTGTCTCGGGGAGGGGAGGGGGCAGTGTCACGGGGGGGGAGGGGGTAGTATCAGGGGGAAGGCAGGGGGCAGTGCCACGGTAAGGGGATGGAGCAGTGTCAGGCGGAGGGGGTGGGGCAGTGTCAGGAAGGGTAACTTATTTCATTACAAATAAGGTGGCATCTCCCAGTGAGCTGCCCTGATCACACTACAAATTTGTGGTGTGGCTATGGAGCGCGCGCGCGAGCACGCACGCACGCACCACGCATTCACGCACGCGCACACACACACACACACACACACACACACACACACACACACACACACACACACACACACACACACACAGTCAGAGAGAGAGAGAGAGAGAAAGAGAAAGAAAGCAATTGTTTAGCATGACTGTGAGCAAAATGCAGAGAGTGTGAATGTATGTGCATATTAGAGATATTATTCAATGCAGCCAAACATGAAGCCTCCCCCTCCCACTTTTTTTTTTATAAGGAACATTTATTGAAAGTAAATATTTGTCTACCATCCTCATGGAAGGTATTGGCTTGGTAACCAGCTACACAAGGATCGCTCTTAGGTAGAAAACATTCAGACACAAGCACAGTCACTCCGTGATCATTCTTCTGAGTGAGTGTACAATGAGTCATCGTCCAAGAAGAACTCTCACAATATTGCAAATCTTAATACACATCTCAAATTACTTTTTTCCCAGCTGCTTCCAGCAACTGATGGGAAGTACGTTGCTGGTTTTGGCATTTGATTTAGCCTCCAGTCCATAGTCAACCCCAGTAAGGGGATTCATAAATAGGAAAGAAAAATGGCATCATTTTTAGAATAGATTAGATGGCAAGGATCACAAAGCCGAAAGCCTGCAAAATTTGCTGCTTCCATATAAGACATAATTTACTCTAATGAAGTGATGCTTGGAATGTTTATCTGTCTATATACCTAGGCTGCTTCCCCCAAGGCAAGGGAGGTAGCCGGGACAGGACGACACATTCCCAATTTACTCATCCACTCAAACACATTCATTCGCATCTTAGCCCCAAAGGGGAGAAGGGACAGATTCTCACCACACCACACTGTACGAGGGTCATCTGTGCAGTGCAATCAGTGACATCCGCAGCAGGGCCCGACAGCAGAGCTGGGTTACCCCTGATACATCATTAAGGACCCATCCCCTTACCCACACCTGACCTGATCAGCCAATCAGACAAAATGCAGGAGAATATCCCCTCAGGGCTGCATCATCATTTATTCATTCACAATTTCTCTCCATTCATTTCTATCATGCACAGCCACTCTTCCTTGCTCAACGGACACCCCTCTAGCATCCAACGCTCTTTTCACGCAGTCCTTCCATCCTATTCGTGGTCTTTCTCTCAGCCTTACGCTCTCACATCAGAGCTAGTTACTGTATCTTTTTCACCAATCGCTCATTATCCATTCTCTCCATACGCCCAAACCATCGTAACACCCTCTGCTCAACTCGAGCAGCCATCTCCCAAACAATTCCAGTTCTCCTTCGCACCTCATCATTTCTCACTCGATCCATACGCATCACTCCACACATAATCCTCAGACACCTCATCTCCATTACATTCAAACTTTTCGTCTCTGCTACACCCATATTCCATGTTGCAGCCCATATAACGCAGTCGGTAACACAACACCCTCATACAGCTTTCTCTTTACATCCATTCTAGGTGAACGACATCTAAACACTTTTTTAATTCCTCCCAGCACCTTTCCTACTTCATTCATTCTAAACTTCACTTCTGCATCTATTCTTCCATCCACAGCTACATGTGACCCTAAATACTTAAAACACTCTACCTTCTCAAGCAACTCACCATTCAAAATTATATTCATCCTCCTACCACCTACCAACCTTGTACACTTCGTCACTTTTATTCTCATTTGCCTTCAATTTCCTCCTTTCACACACCCTTCCAAACTCCTCTACTAACTGTCTCAATCTCTCCTTTGAATCACCCACCAGTGCAGTATCATCTGCAAACAGCAGCTGCTTCAGATTTCGCTCTCTACCATCAACATTCACCAGACTCAGACCTCCACCTAATGCTCTTGCAATCACCTCCCTCACATCACCATATAAATATTAAACAACGAAGGCGACTTCACACATCGCTGCCGCAGCCCCACTCTCACGGGAAACCAATCACTCACAGTATTTCCCACTCTTACACACGCTCTACCATTTACATTAGAACTTTTCACTCCTTTTTGTAACCTACCATCAAGTCCATACAATCTTAAACCAGTCCACAAAGCCTCCCTATCAATTCTGTCATACGCTTTCTCTAAATCCATGAACGCCCAAAACACATCCCTACCTTTCAGTAAATTGTTTTCACACACCTGTCTCACAGCAAACACCTGATCCACGCATCCCCTCCCTCTCCTAAAGCCACACTGCTCGTCACCAATCACTTCCTCTGTACCCTCTCTAACTTTTTTAATTAACACTCTACCATACACCTTACCTACAACACTCAAAAGACTTATACCTCGAAAGCTAGTGTATTCATACTTATCACCCTTACCTTTATACAATGGGACCACACAAGCACTTGCCCAGTCAATTGGCACCATACCTTGCACAAAGCACACATTCAACAATTAGTCAACAATAGTCACTCCACCACCTTTCAGGCATTCCACATTACACCCATCCATACGTGCAGCTTTCCCTGTTTTCATCTCCTTTACTGCCTCCTGCACTTCCTCCATCGTGATCAAAGAACCATTCAACTCTCCCAACACATTTATTCTTGCACCCATCCATCTGCCACAATCTCAGCCTCTCTTTTCTCCTCTACATGTAACAATTTTTCAGAACATTCCGCCCATCTCTTCATTACCGCTTCCAACCACTGTTTTTGCTCACTCTTCCTTCCCAGACTCTCCCTGTCACACCCTTTTCACCTCCTTCCAAAACATTTTCTTATGCTGTTGAAAACTCTCAGTCAACCGCCTACCTCACCTCTCATCTGCTGCCACTTTAGCATCATGCACAGCACTTCTCGCACTATTCCTCTTTTCCTTATACCTCTCATATGACACCTCATCCTTCTTCTGTAGCCACACTTCATATGCACGTCTCCTCTTAGCCGCAGCCATACTTACTTCCTTGCACCACCATTCGCTTCCTTTCCTTACACCACCACCCACTCATCTCACACCACACACCTCTTCCACATGCCACACCACAGCACTCTTAAACAACTGCCATTCCTCCTCCACATTGCCATTCTCCTGATCTTTCACCGCATTCCACTCATCTCTCAGTTTCTCCTGATACTCTATCATTTTCTCTCTTTTATCCAACTCACTCACTTTCAAAACCTCCCTGCCACACCTAACTCTCCTAGCTCTCACCCATCTCTTACCTACTCCCAACTTTCCCTACACCAGGTAGTGGTCAGACATACCCCCACCCTCCCCTCTCAAAACTGTCACATCCAACAATCTTCCTATTACTGTACATTCCTGAACACAACCACATAGTCCATCAATGCTCTATCAACAACCCTTCCACCCTCCTGTCTCACCAATCTATACTTATATTTTTCTTCTGAAACAAGGTATTTCCAATCACCATCTCTCGCTCAACGCACATCCCTATCATTCGTTCCCCATTTTCATTTCTTTCAGGCACAGCATGAATAATAAAATGCAACAAAACAGTAATGACAAATATATTCGTAAAGAAAATGAGCCATAAAGGAGTGCAAGTTAGTCGGAACTAACGCGATGACGAATGCTTTATTTTTAAGACAACGCAAGGTTTGCCCCACAATAGAGAAATGTTATTTGTGCCTCTCTCTAAGTTGACTAGAACGGGAGTTGTTACGACCTCCGTCTCCTCCCCGTCACTGCCACAGCACTCACAAGTCTTGCTATCCATCACCCTCATCCTTCAACATCACCATGATCGTTACCATCTAAATTACCTTCATCAACGAAGTTGGAAGAGGTTATGTATTCACCAATGTGTGTCTGTTTGGCTGTTTGTTTGTCCAAACGATATCTCCAAAAGTTTTCAATGAATTTCAATGAAATTTTTTGGAAGTGTGGGCCATAGGCTAAAAAAAAATAAATAAATAAATAAATGAAATAAAATAAAATAAATTTGGGACGGATCCAGATCCTGATCCCATGTACAGCATATCCAAAAGTTCTCAATGAATTTGAATAAAAATATATGGAAGACTGGGCCCTGGGTCACGAACAATTGATTAAATTTGAGGGCGGATCCAGATTCTATGTATTCCACACAACATCTCCACAGATCCGGATCCGGATCCATTTTAATGGCAATGGTATTGACGGAGGTATGCGCTCTCTGGGTGCTTTCTAGTTATTATATAAGTCCGTTTTTCACTGTCATATATGAGGTGGACATAGCATAACAACTTGAAATGCAGTGTTATACATGAGGTGGACGTAGGAAATTGAACTGGAAAATACAAATACATGACAAAGTACCATTTTAAGCCATACAGTTGATTATGTTTGATCCTGGTCACAAATGTAGAGCAATATTTGTGTGCCAAACGGTGATTCTGAGGAACTGAACAGGTGTCAGCCAGTGAAGTTTGATAAACCTCCTATTATTAAACCTCCTTGGTGTCACCTGTTTTTGGTGGATTGTACGGCTTTAGGTCAGGCAAGTGTGTAGTTCAGACGGTATAGTGTAAGTCCCAAAACCCCATACAGGTCTTCGCTAAAGTGAGGAGCCATATGTGGCTTCGATGAAATAAAACAAAAAGTGTATGAAAATCCTTAGAGAGCCACAGAAACGCAGCACCTTAAGTGTGAATATCATTTAACCCCTACAAGACGGGGACATGTACGTACAACAAGCATCAATAGATGTCCGATTTTGCTGCCACTGGAGTTTTCAGCCACACTTGTTCCACCACTAAACCCATTCCTAACCGTCCATGTTCATCGGCGTAGCCCACACAGTTGTTTTCTTCTTTTCTGTCAAGAGTTTCCCTGTCCAGCAATTGAGGATCCATAGGCAACCGAGTAGAGTATATATAAAACCGGTGACCTGGAAAAGAAGACGAGGATTTTGCACCGTATTGTTGGTTTATTAATGTGATATTTTGTGGTAATCCAAACCTCATCCGCAATCGCTGACACCATACATACTTCCTATAGCCGACCAGCAACTGCCACATGACGCCGACTAGAAAGTCTACACTGGACCTCTCACAAGGTAGCTCAGAACTTAATCGTTTTAGCTGCTTTTATGTCTGAGGATGAAGATTGGATACCTCGGAACGTAACATCAACAAGTCTAGAATATAATTGAATTATCACGTCTCCTATCCTTGTGTGTATATATATATATATATATATATATATATATATTGTTACGGAACAGAGAAAACTGTCCCGCAAAGTTCCAGGTTCAAAACAAAAGAGTTAGGTAAAATTACAAGTTAAAGTTTAATGCTCAAACTAACAACAAAACATTCAGGACTCATAAGGATAATGTAATGGCAAAAAACAGGTTAAATATATGGTTAACTGCAATAGCCTCTATTAACACGAAATTAGCAAGAGTAAATTTATCTAAGTCAGCCCTGATAAAATGAGAATACCAGATAATACTCAGTGAATGCAAGATATATTATTACAGATACAAAATATTATTAATAAGGGCTGACACCCAAAACACATGAATCACAAAAACCTTATTAGGCCTAAGAATTAACATCTTACACTACACAGTACAAGAAAAAATGTAATAACACTCATACTCAAATTACACAGCTGCTAGATGGTTGGAGACTTCCTGAGCACTCACAATAATAACAACTGTACAGGGGAGGACAGAGATGTGAGCAAAATGAGGAGTAGATCTAAGTGGCAATAATGCAGAGACAGAGCTCATTATATAGGGGCCGGCAGAGCTTGATACAACTTGTAAGAAGGACGCGCAAATGAAACCAGAGGGGACAAAGAGTTGACACTCCTGCTCTGAACAACAGAAAGAACGACTTACTCTACTATAAGGGAGAACGGGAGGAGTGAGGTAGAACACGCTCGTGATCAAACATACTGTACGTTAGAATTACACAAAGGATGATGAAATCATAGGCTATGTAACTATATATATATATATATATATATATATATATATATATATATATATATATATATATATCAGCTGCAGTGTTTGTTTGTTTGTCCTTTTATCACACCCAAACCAAGGGCCAGGGAACCCCAGACCCATATATATTCTGGATCAGCGTGACCCAAGGATGGTTTTAGGAGGGTCAAAATTCAGATCTGGATCATTTGAGGTCACCAGCAGTGTGTTCGCCGTTTTGTCCGTGTCAAAGCCGGGTACCCCTGCAGCCCAATTATTTGCATGGAGACTCACATGGCTTCCAGTTCAGACACAGACTTTGTGAGGTTGACATCCGAGGTCATTTGAGGTCACCAGTATTAATAAACAAGTGCGCATATATACTGTGCGTTAGTCTACAAAAACTGAAGTAGAAAGTTCCTGGACAACTTATAATCCTTTTCAAAAGCACAAGAGGTACATGGTCTTTCTAGAGTAGAGAGAAAGATTGAACTAGAACAAATAGGTTACCCCTGCTAGTGTGTGTGTGTGTGTGTGTGTATATATATATATATATATATATATATATATATATATATATATATATATATATATATATATGGGAAAATGTTCTGGAAAGAACTAAAGAAAGTTGGACAGAGTGATAAAGATGTTAGAAGGTGAGTTAAGATAAAAATGGTAGATCGGTAGTGGAATTAGGAGAAAAAGTGAGCACATGGAGAGAACAGTTTAAGCCAACGTTAAACATAGAGAATGAAAGTAAAGTGAGTATAAATGGCTGGGGGATGGCTGGGAGAAAGACAGGGGTAAGAAGGGAGGAAGAGATCAGTAGAATGGAAGTAGTGGACGCAATGAAGAATATAAAAATCGGGAAAGCCCCAGGAATTGATGGAGTGTGTGGTGAGGAGATGAAGCATGGGGGAGAGATAGTAGCAGGATGGATATGGAAGATGAGGATATTGGCCTGGGAGTAAGGTAGAGTTCCGGAGGAGTGGAAGTCACGTATAATTATTCCCCTGTACAAAGGAAAAGGGGGGAAAAGAAGTGCGTGGTAATCATGGGGGCATTTGTCTTCTCACTGAAATAGGAAAAGTATATGGTAGGATACTTACTGACAAAGTTAGGGAAATAACAGAGGATTTAGTTGAAGAAGAACAAGGAGGTTTTAGAAGGAAAGAGATTGTGCAGATTAGATATTCATCCTTAGGTCTTTGGTGGAAAAGTTTCTTGAGAAGGGAAAGAACTTGTATCTAGCTTTCATGGCTTTGGAGACAGCATATGACAGAGTGTATAAAAGGAATGTGGAAAAAAATTATGAATTTATGGAGTACATGGGAAGCTGTTGAATCCCGTGAAGAGTGTGGATGAGGGTGCTAGAGTTACTGTGCTTGTGGCTGGCAAACTGAATGGATTTTTCTATAGGAATGTTGGATTTAAACAGGAATGTGTCATGTCTCTATGGATGTTCAAAATGTATATGGATGGGGATATCACTGAGATAGAAGGTAGGGCAGTGGATATCGGAGAGGCCCTAAGGACAGAGGACAGCGTTTGGAAACTTTCTGTACTGTTGTATGCAGCTGGAACTGTACTGTTAAGTGAAGAAGAAGGGGAGCTGCAAGGCTTGGTGAATGTGACTGCGAGAGTATGTAAGAAACGGAATCGAAAGGTGAATATAGGGAGGAGTAAAGTTATGGCCTTCCAGAGAAATGAAGTCACTGAATGTACAGAAAGTTTGGATGATGAGGAAATGGAAAATGTGAGTTAATTTAAGTACTTGGGTAGTGTTATAGGTTGGGATGGAAGTTTGGAGGATGAAGTGCTTGTACGGGTACAATAGGGAAGAAAGGTTGCTTGTTCTTTGAAAGCAGAGATAAGAAGTAGGGAAATGAGCATGTTAGTAAAAAGTCACTGCATGATAGTACAGTATTGTGATACGAACTCTAACGTATGGAAGCAAAACTTGGATCTTGTTGGAAGGACACAAGTCATGAGTGACAGCAGTGTAAATAAGTTATTTGAGAGGAGCATGTGGAGTTACATGGAGAGACAGGCTGGCAAATGAGGAAGTGAAGGAGCATTGTGGTGTGAATGTAGATGTGACTGAAAGCGTTATGAGAAATACATTGAGGTGGTCTGGGGATGTGGAGAGGATGAAGAGTGAAAGACTAACGAGGACAGTGTATGTGAGCGAGGTGGAGGGAGAGGGAGGGGTAGGCCGAGGATGAGATGGAGGGATGGAGTGGAGGAATTTAAGAGAGAGGGTTGTATGGGCAGAAGAGGAGAGTGAAATGGTGGGGGACAGGGCGACATGGAGGTTGACTTGGCTGTGGCCACCCTTTACTGGATTAAGGCGTCTTGCGATAGACTGATAGATATTCAGTTTTACACTAAAAAGAATGTTTTGGGGATTTGACGTCGAGTTTCCACCGTCAACGTATAAAACGCTGATTGCAAACAAAGCCAGACACGGTGCAAAGATGGCTCCCATATGAGCAAGTATTGAGTAGCCCGATTGGACAAAGCGATTGTGAAATCTGTGTCCCTAATAATACCAAGAAAAACTATGCCAGGAGTAATTCTCTCTCTCTCTCTCTCTCTCTCTCTCTCTCTCTCTCTCTCTCTCTCTCTCTCTCTCTCTCTCTCTCTCTCTCTCTCTCCATGTCTGCTTCAGCAATAAAGGCGAGGGATTTGCAAAGACTTTCTATGCAAATTTCCTGCCCTGAGCGACAGGGACGAAGATCGACTGCCATGACGCACAAACATGCAACACTACCAACAAAAACCAGGAAGTATTGTGTTCCGGGATTAAAAAGGCTTGAGTTTTGAGTGCATGAAGGTATTTCTCAGTTCGCTAAGAACCCTGACGTTATATTGTACTACATGGTCGTTTTCTTGTTTCTGTATCCTGACCACCTCACTGACAACGGTAGTAAATCCACTGATATACGTAACTCTTAGTCCACGGTAGGCTTCCCAGTGGCGAATGCTTTCATCCAACGTTAGACAGAGTAAGGCCACGGTCACATTAAATGCTTCCAGGCATGTGTGGGATTTCTCCGTCGCACTGGGACACGACACTTGCCAGCAGACTGTGTGAAAGGGCCTTATGGTCGAACTTTTAACTCTGCCCTTTGTCCTTGACGTATGACTGGTTACTCTCACAATCAAAATATTTCATCCTTACCTGTTCCAGTCCTCACTGCAACGACCCCCAACTGCATACTGTTATTACTTCCAGTATTATCACTTTCCTTACAGATCTTCCTTTCATATTTTTAATTAAATAATTTCTCCCTCTCCTTCATAACTTAGTGTTATATAGCCATAAAACGTATTGGTACTAGTTCTTCATTATGCCTTCCTTCTTTCCTTCATCCTTACCTGACTGTAAACCCAATCACTAGGTTTGGTTAATATAGGATCAAAAGTGTTTAAGTAGACTTTATGCTATAATCTTGATCTTTGTACTGTTGTTCTGAAAGTAGAGAAAGTTCATCAAAGGCTAACCTTACACCTCTCCACGAAGCTTGATCCAAATCGAATCAATTATATTTAAGAAGCTGAAACTTGACCTTGCCTTGTGACCCCCTGCCTTTGTCCGACTGTTCTCTCTTTTCATTCCCTCAACCGTTTTACCAAATTTTGTCAGTGTCGGATCAGCACCGTTAGAGTTAGGCTTGCACTTGACCAAAGACCCATTCCCTTTTCAGCTAAAAGTTAATCACATGTACCGGCAATGGGCCTCAGTCATTATGTCAGATTTGGTGAAAAGCCATCCAAAAGTTTTTCTATATCAGACAGACAGACAAACAGAGTGGACTAAACACACCGCTAGCTGGCTCAGTGGGAACACTCTCACCTGCCATCTGGCAAGACTGGGGTTCGCATCTATCTTAGGTTGCGAAAAGTTTCACTGACTAGCAGGTGGTTACTGTCCCTCTTGAGCAAGAGGATAGTTGTGTGTGTGTGTGTGTGTGTGTGTGTGTGTGAAGGCCACAGCCTTGCCCTTAGATTTTTTTTTTTTTTTTTTTTTTTTTTTTTTTTTTGACCGACTCTGGGCATAGGCTTCACAGCCTACTTTCAAGGCCCAGTAGTCCTCCTACGTACTGCACACCTCTACATGTCACAACTACATGAGCTCTCAGCTCTCTTCCGAGAGGGTAAAATCTAACGATCACAACCATCACGTGATCCTGACCGACCCCGTGAATTACATAGACCCCTCGCGCTTTCGTGCACTGGTGTAATAGCTTGTATGTACCAAGGCCAATGTCACCGCTAGATCTCCAGTAAACCCGCAAGAATCACGCGCCAATTCCACGCTTATGCTATTGTAACATGGAAGCAGAATGTAGACCGAGGTAATTGTAGTGTATTATGGATGAACTATTGGGAAAACGTCATATGTGTCCGGATACGGTGACAGTTTTCGTCAATGGATTCATTACACACCATTTTGTTTCGCGCACAGCCACGTAAACTATCCTTACTATTAACACTAGTGTACTGTTCCTGCTGAATAAAATCGTCTAGCTATAACTGGAGTAAATTTCTAGATAAGACGCGACCATCAACGTTAAGTTTCCATTCCCAAAGCATCCTGCTGAAAAGACAAAATACAGTACGTGGTTTACAAAGCAGTTACCGCAGCTAGTGTCCCACCTACCATCATGGATCCTGCCTCCCCCCCCCCCTCCCCTACCATCGGCCAAAACCATCATTTTATAGTTGTTGATTCACTAGTAATTCTTGGAGACTGGATCGGTTCTGAGACCCTTCTGTCAGGACAAGTAAGCTCTGCATTTGGGCCAATAATAACGGTGTTACCACGATGATTCACTGGCGAATTAACAACGCTGTATTGCTTTTCTCTGGCCGCCGTGTCTTCCGCACGTTTGAGAAGGTAGAATGATTTACATAATTTTCCGGTCACACCTTCTAGCGATGGAGATGTCTTTTATCAGGCATCATTAAGCTGTCCATGACAACATTACACTCGCGCTCGCAAAAGCAAGAGGTGATGTTATGTTTTCCTCCATGTGTGTATGTGTGTGTGTGTGTGTGTGTGTGTGTATTCTTACCTAATTGTTCTTACCTAATTGTATCTTTACAGGAATGAGTCAAGCTCGTACTATCCCGTGTCTTAAACCATATTTTTCGTACATATCCTTAAATTTGCGAATTGCTTTGGCACACAGTATTTCATTCGATAGCGCATTCCACTGATCAATTGCTCTGTTTGGGAAACTGAATTTCCTTACGTCTTTATCACCTCTCTTCTTATACAGTTTTTTGCAGTGTCCTCTTGCTGATGCTTCCCCATATGTTAAGTAATCATTTATGTCTATTTTCTCCTTGCCTGATATGCATTTATATGGCATTATCATGTCACCTCTTTTCCTTCTCTCCTGTAGTGTTGGTAGATTCAGTTTATTTAGTCTTTCTTCGTAGCTTAGATCCCTTAAGCTTGGTATCCATCTTGTAGCGGCCCTTTGAACTTTTTCAATCTTGTCTATGTGTTTTTTGAGATGAGGACTACAGACTACTGAAGCATACTCCAGGGTTGGTCTGATGAATGATATTATTGTCCTTCTTAGCATGTCTTCATTTATGTATATGAATGCTATTCTCATAGTTGCAAGCAGTGTATACATGTTCCGTACCTTCTCACTGATGTGGTCAGCCGGAGATAGTCTGTTATTGATAATTACACCTAGGCTCTCTCTTTCTGATGTGTGTAGGGTTTTATTTCCTAACGTATAATCCCAATCAGGTCTTTTTCCACTTTTACCAAACTTGATTACATGACACTTGTCTACACTGAATTCCATTTGTCATGTATTACTCCATTCATGAAGTTTATTTAATTCTTCTTGTAGCTCTTTACAAGAGTCTGTGTTAGTAATTCTCCTTTGTATTTTTGCATCATCTGCAAACATATTTAGATAGCTTTCATTTCCAGTGTTACTGTCTATATCATTTATATACACTAAAAACATGATTGGTGCCAGCACTGAGCCCTCTGGTACTCCACTAGTTACTTCTTTCCATGATGAGTAGTTTACCCTTAGTACTGTTCTCATTTCTCTTTTAATGAGAAAATCTTGCACCCAACAAAACAGTTTGCCTCGAATTCCTCCTTGATGGTACAGTTTCCATAAAAGTCTTTGGTGTGGTACTGTGTCAAATGTTTTCTTGAAATCTAAATAGATACTGTCCACCCATCCTTCTCTTTCCTGTATTGTGTCTGTTACTCTGTCATAGTAGCTCAACAGCTTAGTAATACATGATTTTCCTTTTCTGGAACCAAACTGTCTTTCTGTTATCATATTGTATTCTAGATGATTTACCCAAGCTTTTCTTATAAGCTTTTCTAATACCTTGCTTACAACACTGGTCAGTGATCCTGGTCGGTAGTTGAGTGGATTTTGTCTATTCCCTTTCTTGAATAAGGGGACAATATTTGCTTTATTCCAAATATCAGGTAGTTTACCTTGACTCAAGGATTTTTTGAAAATTAAAAATAATGGTTTACTTAACTCCTTTGCACATTCTCGTAGCACCCAACATGAAATTTCATCAGGACCATTCGCTTTTCCTCTGTCTAATTTACCTAACTCCTCCTGTATTACTTTTTCTGATATTTGTATATCTGGTAGTATGTGTGGGCATGCTTGTTCCACATAGTCCCTCTCAATTTTTTTTTCTTCTGTAAAAACTGATCGGAAATTCTTATTTAGTGCTTCACAAATATCTTTCTCTTGTGTATAGGTGATTCACTCGTCCGTAATGGATTGTATTTTATCTTTTACTTTGGTTTTGCTTCTGATGTAGCTGTAAAATAGCTTCGGTTGATCACTATTTTTATTTATGATATCTTCCTCAAACTGTTTTTGGGCTTCCCTCCTTATTCTTGTATAATCGTTTCTTGCCTGTTTGTAATTATTATATGCCCTTTCACTATTGTGTCTTCTGTATTCACTATTGTGTCTTCTGTATCTATTCCACAACAAATCTCTTCTTTCTTTTGATTTTTTACATTCTGTATTGAACCATTTCTTTATTTTCTTTTCTGCTTCTTTGTGCTGTGGGATGCACTTCTGGACTCCTATTTCATAAAGTTCACAGATTTTTTTATATACAGCATTTAAATCTTGTCCTCTAAGCTCATTTTTCCAATCAACTTCTAAGAAATACATCTTTAGGTCATGATAATATCCCTTTTTATAGTTTAGGCTCTTTTTGAACTTTCATTGCTGTTAACTATGTCATATGCTATCCTGAAGTTGCAATTTATTACTGCATGGTCGCTTTTGCCGAGTGAAGGGTGATATATTAAACTGTCAATATCATTTTCTTGCCTAGTAAATATGAGATCTAGCATTGAAGGTACATCGAGTCCTCTTTTTCTGGTGGTTTCCCTCACATGTTGCGTTAGGAAAAACTCTTGCACGAGATCCAGAAGCTTTTGGTCCCAACAGCTTTCTTGGCTTATTGTATCTAGAGTATTCCAATTTATATTTGTATTAAAATCTCCAGTTAGTATAATTCTTTCCGATTTCTCTTCCATTTTATGTAGTAATGCTCTTAAACTCTGAATTGTACTCTCTGCCAGGTCCTCATATTCGTCTCTTTCCCATGTGTTTAATCTGGGTGGCATGTACAAATTGGCTACACTTACTTTCCCTTCAGATGTGTTGATCTCTACTGCAATCAGTTCTACTTGTGAGGGTATATCTAGTTCTATTTCTTTGACTTTTAGATTTTTCTTAGTTAATATTATAATTCCTCCTCCTTATTTTAAGTTTCTATCTCTTCTCCATATATTATATTCCTCTAAATTTAGTATGTAATTTGATATCCTTGGTGTTAATTTTGTTTCAGTTAGGCATATTATATGTAGTTCATTTTCTCTGACATAATCATTCATCTCTAATAATTTAGATACCATTCCATCCACATTTGAGTACATCAACTTAATCATCTTGTTTATATATATATATATATATATATATATATATATATATATATTTATATATATTTTTTTTTTTTTTTTTTTTTTCAGATGGAAACTCGCAAGACAATCTACTTGCTTGGTTCAACGGTTACAGAGACAACAGCAAACACACTACCGTCGATCGAGAAGCCTTCGGGCACCTTATGCATCTGCATAGAGAGCAACGGACAACAAAAGGGATGCATTTCGTGATACAGTTAGTGCAGTGAAAACATTGTGGGATAAAGGAAATTTACCATCTCGACAAGAATACCACAGTATCAAGAAGCTGGTAAAGATCATCACACCTTGGACTGGGCTGAAGAAGCACTCATCCCGTACAACGGCATATCACAAGGAAAAAAAAAAAAAGTGGTTGTTTTTGGTTTCCCTCGAAGATTCATTTGACACTGCTCATGCTGATGCCGAATGGCGTGTATCGCATCGAGAGGATTGGGAATTTCTCCTTCTTCAGCGCCAGAAGGGACGTCCTGAAAGCATAGGGGAACTCGACATGATTCACCATAAAAAAGTCAATGCTCGAAAACGGGAGGAAACTACTGAGAAGTTGAGAAAGGATTCCAAGCATGAGGTGGAAGGAGCTGCTGAGAAAATCATCCTGGAATTCTCTTCCAGTTCTGAGGATGAGACCAAAACTGAAGGAGCCTGTGCTGGACCATGCACTTCACTTCAGACACCTACAAATGATCTTTTTCTTCCAAAACGACGAGTGGTGAGAAATATTATGTCGAAGGACCTTTTGGCCGCTCTCGACTGAACAAATATATCCTCTAGGAAGGCAACGTATCTTCTGATAGAGACTGCTGTCAGTTTAGGTCATGATCCTCGTGAACTGACCATCAATCCATCAACCATACACCGCTAACTGGCACAATTTCGTGCCCAAAGGACTCAAGAACTTAAGAGTGAGCTCAAAGGAAATCTGGGATGGACAATTTATGGAAGATCTTACTTCAAGGGAACATGTGGACCGTCTTCCGATGTTTGTGTCTGGCTTCGAGATACAGCAACAGTGAGAGTGCTAAAGCTTCCTTCTGGGACAGCAGAAGCCCAAGCCCAGGCCATCATAGAGTGCCTTGATGGCTGGGGCGTAATCCAGTAGATCAGTTCCATGTGTTCTGACACTACTGCGTTGAAACGGGCCAGCATGGGGGAACCTCTACTTTCCTTCAAGAAAAGATCGGATGAGATTTACTTTACCTGGCCCGTCAGCATCATGTGATGGAGCTGACCATGTGTGCAGCATTTGAAGCTTTCATGGGGACCACTTCAACGGGATCAGATATTTTGCTCTTCAAGAGATTCACAGACCACTGGAAATTAATAAATCAAGCGAAGTTCGAAACCACAGATACTTATGAGGTAGCCAAGGAAGCAATTGCCGAGGAGAGGAAAGATCTCCTTTGCTTTGCCATGTCCCAGTCAAACCAAGTACGAGATGATTCTCAGGAGTTTTTGGATCTGTCCATTATCTTTCTCAGAGGGACTCGGAAGAAGGGTGCGGATTTTCGGGCTCCATGGGCAGTACACCGTGCTCGATGGATGGCGAAAGTTATATATTCCTTGAAGCTGCATTTCTTCCGGAGTCAGTTCCAGTTGACGAAGGCAGAACAGCGTGGATTACGAGATCTGTCCCTCTTTTCCCTCCTCATATATTTGAAGGCCTGGATTTCAGCTCCATTTTCGGCTCAAGCCCCACTCAATGACTGGGTCTTGATGCAGCAATTCATCAAGTACCTCAACAAGAAAATCTCTTAAGCCAACGAAGAAACTGGGCTCTCATCTATGGTATCTATTAGAGGAAGCAGTTGGTCTTGCTTTCTTCAATGACACGATCACTGTTGACACAAAGCGCCGGATGGTGCTGACACTTGACAGGGAAACCCCAGAGTCACCAATCCGGAAACTAATTTTGCCAGAGATGCTTTGTATGGCCTGGTAAACGTCAACACTACGACTTTCTTTTCCAAACTTGGCCTTCCAAATGACTTTCTTCAGGATGACCCCTTTTCCTGTGCAGAGAATGCAGCTTACACTCAAAGCTCGTGATATTGTCTTCAAGCTCCCCGTCGTCAATGATAGGGCTGAGCGAGCTGAACAAGAAGTTCACCAAGGGGAAAAAGCACCTCCAGTTCCTCCTTCGTGTTGTAGCACACCACCGACATCGGTTTCCTACCTCTGCCAAGGGATTTCTTACCAAAGGGAAAGCTTCAATGTGAACTTCTATGCTTGTACTATAACTTTTTAGCATATGTACTTGTGTTATAACTTTCGGTGTCCAGGGCAACCCCTAAATATTAAATTAAACAAAAGATTTTTGGTTGCATACTTTTCTTCAGCAAATGGAACAAATTTCAAGGGTAAGACCTAACAAATTCTTACTCTGAGTTTATTCCCTCCTACTCAAAACACACTCTTATATACTGTATATATAGATAGTACTTATCGACATGTCCAGTCAGTACATTTATAATTTTGTCATCAGTGACACAAACTCTATCAGATTATGCTGTTGTTACCATTAGTTCCCAAAATATCTCTGAGGAAAACTAGTTGGTGAACAGAGAATTTCTTCCTGGCCTCTCAGTGATTCTTTGCACACTTGCGCATGGCCAAAAAAAAAAAAAAAAAAAAAGGGCTCGAGCATGTCAAAAAAATCTTTACGTGCCTACCAGGAATAAAATTGTTGCATACAGTTTTATTTATTATTATGGATACTTCAATATTCTTCTTGCAAACTTTCAATGTTTCGAGACGTAACGATAATAATGCCATTATTTTGTTCACCGAGCTGCTGTCATATTCAGCAACTCTCTTTCAGTCATATGTATCGTCAACAAAGAATCAATATTTTCCATAGCAACCAAAAATTTTGATCAAACAAATTATTTTACGTGTTTCAGAAAGTTCGTCTATTAGGCATAATAAACAAACGCGATCGTCGGCTGCGAGACCTGAGTAGTGCCATTTGTTGAATGGGGGGGGGGAGGTAAAACATGGGTGAGGTGAGGAAAGGAGTCGGTGTGATGGATTGGAAATTTGGTGGGCGGTGGGGTAAAAACAAGAAAGAATCCCTAATAATGACGGGTGCTGTAGGGTCAGCAATTAGAATGTAGAGATTATTTCAAAATATCCGCGAAGAAAGACAGTTTTGGATAAGGGAAGTTTATGGAATATTCATGGGAGAGAAGGAAAAGGATGGATGTTCTAGAACTGTCTTGAAGGACTGCGAGTGGACATGAGAGTGTACATAAAAGTTGTTTCTGTGAGTGACCCCGGTCTGCCTGTCTGAAGAATCCCATCCACCGCAGGCAAGCAACCGCCCCTGCAGGGCTGTTCCTTGCAGTAAACTCATGTTCACTTTTCGTAGACAGGGCCCTACCAAAGCGAGGCATGGGGAAGAATGTGAAAGTTTGGGATGGACACTGCACTTGAGTCTCTCCACTCAGTTAACAGGTGCACCATACCAGGGTTCACATCACCCAGTAATTTGGGTATATGGTTGCTACCCAGCATTTTAAACGGTTTCCTGGGTTACATGAAACCACCAGACTTGTCGAAAATTAGGTTTAGTTAACTAATGTTTATAACAATTTTCTAGGAAAATATGATACTCTCGCGTTGCTCTCATTCACTTGGTGTTTTGCAACACTTTAAAAATTTTGGTAACTGTCATATTTCTTTCAGTTTATTGAAGATATAGCACAAAAGAACACACGGAACAGTAGTATACTACTTTACTGCTGTAACACAGACATGCATGCTGCTAATATGTACTTATATTTCCTGCATCTAAGTGGTGGCTACCATTGTGTGTTCCAAACTGTCACTCACTCATTGAATCCCTGCACCTTTTTAAGGAGTTGGGTCCAGGCCTTACGGGAGGTGTAATGAGGGGAAAGGGTTATTGATGGTGTGTCTGTTGCGGGTCTGGGTTGTGTCTAGTGTTTGTCTAATGCGCATCTGGTGTGCATCTAATCGACCTCTTACATGCACCTTGCCGGAATAACCCAGAATATTACTAAGAGGGGTAGGATAGAGCACCAATGATTATATCTGGGGTGTGTGTGAGGTGCAGCTGACATTCATCTTAACGACTGCGCACCTGTGTCGTACCAATATAGCTGTAAATACGAAGCAGGTCAGGGCACAGCAGTGAACAGTTAGTTATGTTGGCATGGCCTGCGGTGCCAAGGCACAGCAAACCCGTCCCCGGCAGTCATTTTAGTGCTGAAGTATAAACACAACAGGATACCTAGTCAAGGATGTCACATATCGAAGTTGGAGTAAATCGGGTGAAAATTTACGATTTTATGCCCATTTGAAATCTTAGGCCCGACCCACCTGACACTGACCCCCATACCGTTAACTGGGGGGTGACCTCACTGATTAATAAGGCATGTTGTTGGATGCAGATTTGAAAGATGCACATTTAGTTTTGGTTTCATGTCGATATAACGAGTTTTAAAGGAGGTATGGCGAAAAAAAGGTTTTCTAACTTTTTTTTCACATTAAATTTGGGCCTACAGGCTTGGCCTTGGCTCAATTTGGCCCAAAATTTAATCAGGTTATCAGATGATTAAAGCCCATCATTCCTGTAATTTTAGTCAAAATCGCACCTGTAGTTTCCACGTAAAGTTGTTAACAGACAAACAAACAGACAGAGTGAAAACAATACCCGTCCCCGAGCCCCTCCGGGGCGGAGACGGGTAATTATATCTCTCTTCATACAATACGGAGGGAATGGGTTTATAATCAAAAGTACCCAACGTACTGTTAAATAAAAAGGTGAATCACCTTCATCTCTGAGCATATCAAAACAATAAAAAGGGAGAGGAGGGAGAATTCTTTTCATACTTCTATTTTAATCATGCATATGAAATCATTCGCATATTCTACAGTTTTACAAGGCTGGGACAGGATATTGACTCACACACACACACACACACACACACACACACACACACACACACACACACACACACACACACACACACACACACACACACACACACACACACACACACACACACACACACACACACACACACACACACACACACACACACACCTATTACCGCTCGCTGGTGCAGTGGTAACGTTCTCGCTTGCCATCTGGTAGACGGGAGTTCGCGCCTTGCTCAGGTTGCGAAAAGTTTCACTGACGAAGTGGGTGGTTACTGTCCCCCTTGAGCAAGGGGACGGGTGTGTAGGTGTGTGAAAGTCACAGCCTTGCCCTTAGATCGGACTATATGAGCTCTCAGCTCCCTTCCGGGAGGGTAAAAAAGCTGACGATCACGACCATCAAGTGATCCTGACCGACCGACCCGGTGAATTACACACACACACACACACACACACACACACACAGGAAGCAACAGTTTGAACTGGAAGGCTGTGTGCTGCCGGACCATCATGGGTGGTGCCCCAAAAGGGGCCACGAAAGCACCTAAAAATTATTCTAGTTTGACCAGAAACTCAGGAGAGAGAACGAGTCCCAGAATACGACAGTGTCGGCTGGCGTTTGTTGTCGGTCCCAGTGCCGGTTGGTTTATAACCAATATATCCAATTTTTGTGTTTATGACTCAAAGCCCTAAACGTGGACACCTCTGGGATCATCTAGGAAGGTCTTAGTAAGGCGCCAGTAACTGTAATGGAGGCTGTAGGAGGACTACATGGGCTAATTTCAAAATGGTTCCCCAGTAGATCAGTCACTTAGGCGTTAATAGGGCGGGCTCTTTCACGAGGGTTCGGCAAAAATATGAAAATCTGTCAAGACATTAGAGGAAATGGACCACAAATGTGTTCACTAATAATCTCCCATAATTTACTTGACAGACGATACGTTTATTGCTTTAAATATCATTTTCTGGATGAATTACGATTTCTTTCTCCAGTCACCTGGACTGTGGAAAAGAACAGAGCGCCCATCACACCCACCCACTAGAAAATAAACTCGTGCGTGCCTTAGCGCTATTTAAGGTTCGTAATACAAGACCACGAAGATAATCAGGTTTATGTTGGTGATAAACACGCAACGTGAAAATTGCAAACCAAATTAGCCGATACTCACACAAAACTGGTTTTCTTCCACTTTCCTGATACTTAGCCGCCACTAAATTTTGCTCTCTCTCTCTCTCTCTCTCTCTCTCTCTCTCTCTCTCACACACACACACACACACACACACACACACACACACACACACACACACACACACCGGAGGGAATGTGGAAACAAAAGAGAAAATACTGTGTCATGTGACTGAAAATTGTAGAAAATGAAAGTGATTTCATACTAATTCCTTGGGAGAAAACAATAACTACTGCGATTTTCGAAAAACATTTACCAAAACATGAAAGATACAACAAAGAAATTATATGCAAAGGGAGCTCTTAGCATCACTTAATGGTGACTCAGTTCTTTGTATTTCATATGGGAAGAAAATCGCCTGAACCTTGCTTTTATTACTCATTAAAGGGTGAAACCTTAAGCACTTGTTAGACTTATATACCGTGATTTAGCCGTGACTGTTCCACTGTGGAACCGGACCTCTTCCTCTGACCTCACCACCATCACGCTGGCCTAAGCCTTGCTCACCAGAAAACAATCTAACCTAGAACTTGTGATTAGAGAAGTGACCAGAATTTTCATTTTCTTTATTCATATAATGTACATAATCCAAGAAGGCTCATTTAGATAATGTCTATAGCAGTTGCGTTAATTTTTCAGAATCGGTGATAATATTCATGCTATAGTTATGGCTTTACTTATAAGCTTTATATTCCCGTCTTTGAGTGGCTAAGGCGTTGCTCCTATGTAGGGTGCCTTTGCCGAAGAGTGTAGATCCTTGGCCCGGATGCGCTTCCTGACGTTTACCAATCGCCTTGCGTGGAACTGAACACCACATGTCGGCCGACTGCATGTGCTTTAACTCTCTCAGCCAGTGTTTTCAAACTTTTCTAAGTTCATGCACCCTTCTGGAAGCTTTTGAGAAATTCATGTACGGTACCTTGACTCCTAGGACGATTAATTACCAAAAAATTACCTGAATATTTCAGGTTTTTCTTTAGTTTTGAAACTACAAATATATAAATAAAGGAATTAGGTCTTTATATCAAATATAGGAAATAGCTACTTGGTATCATATAATTGCTATATAGGTGCCAAATGTATAATACAACAATTTACAATAATTATATGGGTATATATTTTGTGTTTCTGTTTGCAAATATACATAGCATCTCCTTTTTCAAATCGTTAAAAAAATACTAATGGAATTTTAGCTTGTATACACAAGTTATAAAATATTAAATTAAAAAGGTTGGGTTGCTGCTGCAGTGTTCCGATAATCTTTTCAAAGTGAGAATTGATTTCACATTCCAGTGCCCCCTTGTCAAGATATCCACATCTTGCAACTGTTTTCCCCCACTTTTTTTTTTTTTTTTTTTAATATCCACCAGATTAGAGAAGCCTCTTTGGGCCAGGCATGTTGTTGGCATCCGAACTAAGTAAGTCATGGCTATTCCTGCAAGTTCTTGGTAGTCTGGAATTCCTAAAAGTGAGCGCCAGAAACCTCCACAGCAGGACTCATGGAATGATGACTTTTGTACAAAATCAGTGGACAGTTCTTGCAAATTAGTAGTCACTCATTCCAGAATGGCTGATCTGGTATTAGGTGAGACAATGGGGTTCACAATCTACATACATTCTTCGAGTGCTCTTGCCTCTTGAATAGGGAAATAGATACTAAACCTCTTTTCCACACTGTCCAGATGCAAAATGACAAAAACCTTAATATTTTTACTTTAGTGAAGTAGATAGCACTGCCCAGTTGCACTCTTTCAAGAACGGATCAAGGAAGGAGAAACTAACGAAGTCCTTAGTTTCAACTTTTCGATAACCCAATCATCAACCTTTTTTCTTTATGTGAGGAAGAAGGAACCAAAGGCCATGAGCCCGCAAAACCGTTCCTTCCAAGAGAAGAACAAAATACAACAGAGAGCCAAATTCAAGATCCATTCATTTCGAGATGCCTGGACACACTGCATTTGAAAGACTGGAGATCATAGGAAGCAGGAAACACAGACAGAGGAAGACAGTTCCAGAGTTGACCTGTTGCATAAATGAAGGACTGGGAGTAACGGTTAACTCTTGCATTAGAGAGTTGGACAGAAAAGGGGTGAGAGTTTGCTGCTAGACGGGTGCTACGAGCCCGTCGTAGAAGTGGAGGAATGCATGCAGACAGTTCAGAGGAACAGTGACCATTGAAGTAGCGATAGAAAAGAGATAAAGATGCAACATTGCAGCGAAGAGACAGAGGTTGAAGGGAGTCAGTAAGAGGGGGAGAGTTAATGAGACGAAAAGCCTTTGACTCCACCGTATTGAGAAGAGCTGTATGTGGGGAGCCTCCCCACACATGAGAGTTGTACTCCACACAGGGGCGGATAAAACCCCTGTATAGAGTCAACAATTGTGCAGGGGCAATGAAGGAACAGAGTCGGCTTAGTACACCCAATCGCTTGGAAGCAGATATTACAAGAGATGTAATATGATCTTCCCAAGACAAGTCCTGAGGAAATGAAACCCCAAGCATGTTCCAGGATGATGCGGGATTAAGTTGAGTACTATTAAACATAAGTGGGTATACCCGTGGAAGATTTTGTCGGGTTGATAGGTGCAAAAACTGAGTCTTTGATGCATTAAAAACAACTAGATTATTTTTACCCCAGTCAGAGATACGAGCCAAGTCAGACATTAAGTGTGCCATAGCCTCATCCCTTGCCTGTTGAAGTAACTACTGAGATGGACGTTGTGGGAATTGAATGGAAAGGTGAAGGGTGGAGTCATTATCGTATGAGTGGATAGGGTTAGATGTACAGCTTAGAAGGTCATTGATGAATAAAAGGAAGAGAGTTGGTGATAGAACAGAGCCTTGAGGAACACCACTGTTAATAGATCTAGGAGAAGAACGATAGCCGTCTACAACAGCGGCTATAGAACGACCAGAAAGGAAGCTAGAGATGAAGGCACAGAGAGAAGGATAGAAACCGTAAGAGGGCAGTTTGGAAATTAAAGATTTATGCCAGACTCGATCGAAAGCCTTTGAGATGTCAAGTGCAATGGCAAAGCTTTCGCCAAGGTCCCGAAAGGAGGATGACCAGGAGTCTGAAAGGTAGGTGAGAAGATCGCCTGTGGAGCGTCCCTGACGGAAACCATACTGACGATCAGAAAGAAGGTTGTGATAGTAAAAGATGCTTTAAAATTTTTCTATTAAGAATAGACTCAAAAACTTTTGAGATACAGGATGTTAAAGCAATTGGGCGATAGTTAGAGGGTTGGGAATGGTCACCCTTCTTTGGGACTGGCTGAATGAGAGCAAACTTCCAGCAAGAAGGAAAGGTACAAGTTGACAGACAAAGGCGAAAGAGTTTGCTTAGGCAGGGTGTAAGCACAGAAGCACAGTTCTTGAGAACAACAGGAGGGACTCCATCAGGCCCATATGATTTATTAGTACTGAGGCCAGCAATGGCAGAAAATACATCAGCTGAAGAAATTTTAATGTTAGCCATGAGGAAGTCAGAGGGGGGAAGTGATGGAGGAAGAGCACCGGAATCATCTAAGGTGGAATTGGAGGAGAAAGTCTGAGCAAAGAGATCTGCTTTATCAGTAGAAGAAATAGCTACAGAGCCATCAGAGTAGAAAAGAGGAGGGAAGGATGATGAGGTAAAGTTGTTAGAAAGGTTTTTGGCAAGGTGCCAGAAGGAGCAGGAAGAGTTCGAGTTGGAGAGTTGAGAGCAATTTGTACGAATGAAATTATTTTTAGTAGAGCGAAGAACAGACTTAGCACGATTCCGGGCAAAAATGTATAAAAGGTGTGATTCAGGGGTGGGTTTGCTCCGGTACCTTTTATAGGCCCTCTCCTTGTTGCGGACAGCATTAGAACAAGCGTGATTAAACCAAGGCTTTCTTGCGTTAGTCAAAGGATATGAGAAAGGAATGTATGCTTCCATGCCTGAGAGAATATCCTCCGTAATGCGCAAGGCACACCCAGATGGCTCCCGGCCATGAAAGCAATAATCATTCCATGGAAAATCAAAGAAGTACTGCCTGAGGGCCTCCCAATCCGCAGCTCCAAAGTGCCAGAGACGACGTTTTTTTGGAGGGTCTGCAGGCCGTACTGGAGCGATAGGACAGGTTAAGGTGATAAGGTTATGATCGGAGGAGCCCAACGGAGAGAAAAGATTAACAGTGTAAGCAGAAGGATTAGTTGTAAGGAAGAGATCAAGTATGTTGGAGCTCTCTCCAAGGCGGTCAGGGATACGGGTAGGGTGAATTACAAGCTGCTCTAGGTCATTAAGGATAGAAAAGGTGTAGGCTTGTTCACCAGGCTGATCAGTGAAAGCTTCAGCCTTGCCAGTCACATAAAAAATATCCCCACCATTGCCTTGAAATGATAGGTTCAACTGATTCAGCTTCTCAAAGATTTAAGCCATGGAAGTGATAGGTTCAATTGATTCAGCTTCTCAAAGCTTGAAGCCATGTGTGATAATATGACAATCTAGCAGTTGTCCTTGAGTTGACAGCCTTTTCGTCTTCTTCTTCTGTCAGAACTAAGCACACTTCTTCTCTTAGTATTAGAAATCTGTTCAGCTCTTTACTGCAAGACAAGCAACGAACATCTGCATGCAGTAGAAGCTTAGAAAATTCTGCATCCACTTCCTTGCAAAGCTGTTCAAACATGCAACCCTTATTTGCTCTTGCACGGATATTATTCACTATCTTACCAAATCACTGATGATTTCGTCAAAATCATGTTTCCCACACTTCGTAGTAAATCCTTGATAGCCTGCGCCTCCAGATGTATTGTTGAGTGAATCGAATGGCAGCTGGAAGCAACATCCTTAACTTTCTTGACAACACCTTTCTCACCTCCAACCATTGCTGCAACCCCATCTGTGGTAACACAAGCACATTTGTTTCAGCTCAGATTATTCTTGACCATAAATTAATTTATCTTCGTAAATATTTCCCCTGCTGTTGTCAGTACACTTAGTAGTAAACAGAATAGAAAATGTTCTACCATTTTCTTGGAGTGACTGTCAGGAAAGCGGCAGTAAACTGAATGTTGAGTAACGTTTGCAACCTCAGTGCCGTCATCGAACAGCAAGCCAAACCAGAGTGCTGCCCAGAGCCTCGCAAGTAGCTCAAATCTTCAGCGACTGCCACAGATCAATGTTTCATTAAGAAGTCTGGAAGTGGAATACTCTGAACCTTTTCAAGTGGTTCCTTGACTCCAGGAAAATGGTGGGCTGCAGTTTTTGTGCATGGAAGAATGATTTTTCTCGGCTTATGTGAAAGGTCCCCTAGATTTCATAAGTACTTGTGATATTTCCACTTATGTCATTAAAAAGGCCTTCTTTTCGCTATGGACCACAATGCTAACGAAAGAGCTTTGTTGTTTTTTGAGTTCAGCTCGAACTGCTTCTGAGAACTCCTTTGACTTATTTTTATGCTCATTTTGTTGCATTTTGGGATGAGCAGTACCTTGGAAGGTACAAGATATGAATTTTTATACTTAGCAGAACTGAAGAGATTTTGAGCAGCTGGATAAGGATTCGGATCCTCTTCATTTGGCAAGTAAAATCATTATATCACATAGTCATTATTCCAGTTCCTTCGCTTGGATTTCAATTGAATGGATGTACTTGATGGATGTTGCCTTGTTTTTGCTTGAAACTCGATTCACCACCATTTTTCTGTGTCGGTAAAAGTGATCCATTTGGATGATCTTCCTGTCCATTATTATCACTTGTTTGCCTTTTACCCAGATCCTTAGGTTGTAGTTCATCTGTAACGCCAGGTCTCTTGAAGTACTTGAGCAGAGCCATCTGCAGAAAAAAAGTGAAATTCTCCACTAAATTTTCCTTTAATACAAATCTACCATATGATATTGTGCAATCTCAGTATATTCTTGCACAGTAATAATAATACTAACAACAACAACAACAACAACAATAATAATGATAATTATAAAACAATAATAATAATAATAATAATAATAATAATAATAATAATCCCTATATCCATCATCCAATCCTACGTTGCCCCATGAGAAGGGTAAGAGCCCGGGGCTAGGCAAGATGGTCCTGACATTTAAGATGAGAGTGACCAGCCTCACTCATCCCTGCGTGGCAACACATGAACAATAAACCCCAACCACCGGCTCAATCCGATTGAAGCGCAATAATTACCCACTGAACCACCAGGTGCTAATAATAATCTATCTATCTATCTATTGCCAGACGCCTCAAACCCGTTCGGGGTGGCCACAAACAAATCGCCTCCACGTCGCCCTGTCCCCCGCCATTTCACTAACCCGCTCCCAACCCACACCCCCCTCTATCATATACCTCTCCACCCCATCCCTCCATCTCATCCTCGGTCTCCCCCTCCACCTCACTCACATACACTCTCTTCGTCAGTCTTTCACCCTCCATCCTCTCCTCATGGCCAAACCACCTCTGTATTTCTCCTAACGTTTCCTATCACATCCACATCCACACCACAACGCTCCTTTATAATCTCATTTGTCAGCCTGTCTCTCCATGTGACTCCACAGGCTCCTCTTAAATAACTCAATTCCACTGCTCTCACTCTTGACTTGTGTCCTTCCAGCAACGTCCAAGCTTCACTTCCATACGTTAGAGTTGGTATCACAGTACATGTACTGTCATGTAGTAACTTTTTCACTTCCATGCTCACTTCCCTGTTTCTTATCACTGCTTTCAAGGAACCAGCAACCTTTCTTCCCTGCTGTACCCTTTCAAGCACTTAACCCTCCAAACTTCTATCCTTACACATCACACTACCCAAGTACTTAAACGTACTCACATTTTCCAATTCCTCACCATCCAACCTCGCTGTACATTCACTGACTTCACCTCTCTCAAAAACCATCACTTTACTCTTCCCTACATTCAACTTTAGAATAATAATAATAATAATAATAATTATTATTATTATTATTATTATTATTCTAGCTTTAGCCTCATCTGTCCTGGAAAAAAATATCCTTCAAAGGGACTAGCCACTATGAATGACCCTAAAAATAACTGTATACTGTACTCAGTCCGATACTTCTCGTTCCCTACATGCCAAAAATACAAATTAACTCATATTTTTAGACATCGCGACATGTTTGCATATGTGGATGGAAGGTAACACAACACGGGTATGTAGATCAGAGTTAATTTCTCCAGTACTTTCGTTGTTGTTTCTTTAGGGGAAAGAAACAACAGAGTATTTATATGAGAAATTCTCTGAGGTACATATCTTTGTTTCCTTACATCCTCCTATCATTATTTATTTATTTATTAACACAAAACCACAAACAGCCAGTGCCCAATTACTGTGGCAAAACCACAAAACACTAGAGTAATACAGTACATTGAATAAAGATATAAAGTAATTGTAATAGAATACAAACATTTGGATGTATGATACGATCAAATCTAACCTTAAAACAAACCTGTTTGTATTAATATAGTAGCTGAACAGACTTTAGGACAAACTACGAGCTCATACAAGACGTCATTACTCAACAATATGTGCACGATTTTGTGTCTTCTTATTGCGAGCCAACTTGACTATGTCTGAGGGAACGTGAAGGCAGAATGAGGGTAGCACTGTATACTTCTGCTACCAGCGCCGGTAACACGTCTAATACGAGTACACGGCCTTGGCCCACAACGGCGCCACATCTCAAACCCGTGAGGAGCTAGTTGCGCCACAAACCATCGTGAAAAGTACCTAAACCAAATTCCCCATACTTTTCCCAACACTCTAGGGGTATAATCGGCCTGTTTGGGAGGACTGACTCTTTATAGTTAATATGGAGTGTATTATACTAATATAAAACCCAACTCTGAAATACCTAAATTCAAATTTAAATTATTTTCTTCCAGCACACTTACAATTTTCTCTTAAAACATATTTTCATACTGTGCACTCTTATACACACTAGTCATGTCATGTACCCCTTCATGTACCCCATTATTTCCATGTTGCTGAATGCAGTGAAGAATTCATGTATGAAGGTGCTACGGCTGAAGTGCATGTAAATGGTGAAAAGAGAGAATTTTTCTATCTGAATGTTGGCTTGAAACAAGGATGTGTCATGTGTCCATGACTGTTCAGTCTATATACAGATGGGGTTGTAAATGGGTTATAAAGGTAGGACAGTCGATGTTGTAGCGGCCCTAAAGAGACAAAGCAGCGTTTGAAATTTTCTTGAACTATTGTTTGCAGATGCTACTGTATTGTTAAGTGAAGACAAAGGGGAATTACAAGGCTTGGTGAATGAGTTTGAGAGAGCGCACAGTATAAGAAGCAGAATCTAAAGGCAAATGTAGCGAAGAGTAAAGTTATGGTCTTCGAAAGAAATGAAGTCACTGAATGTACAGTGATGGTAAATGATAGGAAATAGAAAATGTGAGTGCATTTAAATACTTGGGTAGTGTGAGGAGTAAGGATGGAAGTTTGGAGGGTGAAGTGCTTGAAAGGGTACAAGACTCAGAGAGAAGAAAGGTTGCTGGCTCTTCGAACGCAGCGATAATAAGTGAGCATGAAAGTAATAAAGTCGCTGCATGATAGTATTGCGGTACCAACCCTACCCTATGGAAGTAAAGCTTGGACCTTGTTGGAAGGACGCAAGTACAGTAAAGAGTGGGAGAAGCGGAAATTAATTATTTGAGATGAGCATGTGGAGTTACATGGGGAAGTAAAAGAGCGTTGTGGTGTGGATGTGGAAGTGATAGAAAGCATTAAGAGAAATATACTGAGGTGGTTTGGCCACGTGGGAAGGATGAAGAGCGAGAGACTAACGAGGAGAGTGCATGTGGGAGAAGTGCAGGGGAGGTGGAGGGGGAGGCCTAGGATGAGATGGAGGGATGGAGTGGAGAGGTATACGAGAGAGGGGGACGTGAGCCGGGGTGATGGCGGGGGACGGGACGACATGGAGGCAATTACTGTAGTTTGTGGCCACCCCTCACGGGATTAAGGCGTCTGGCACCAAATAGACAGACAGACCTTTTGGAAATATCCATGTGCCCTGGGATGCACATCCATCCAGGTTGACTAGCACTGCCTCTTCGCCACGACGGTTGATTACACGTAATTTACAGCTAGGCTTCCAATAATCACCATTTGACAAGAACTTTTCTCACTTCATAATAAACAGACTTAGATTTGGTGGCTAAGCTGTCGAGAGAGGGAATCGGAAAGAAAGTATCAGGAAAAAAAGTAACAGTCAAAAAGTAACAACTTTTCCTAGGTTAGGTCAGGTTAGATTAGGTCAGGTTAGGTTAGATCAGGTCAGGTTAGGTTAGGTTAGATTAGGTTAGGTTAGGTTAGATTAGCTCTTTCCCTTACGTTTTTTACTGTTACTTTTTTTTCCTGATACTTTCTTTCCGGGAAGCGTCGAGAGAGAGAGAGAGAGAGAGAGAGAGAGAGAGAGAGACGGAAAGTTTTTAACGTTCTCAGCCTGGAAGCGGACCCGAGACCTCTAAAAAGTAAAGTCAGGCATCGTTATCACTACACCTTGGCGTGATATAAGCTAAGCCACCTGATTTTTTTTTAAAGAACCAATTAAATCCGTTATGGGAGGTTATTTTTCAGCCCCACCCCATATGATTCATATTTCAGACACATTAGGATATTTGCTTAGCCCTTCGCAACTCGGCATGTGACACAGCAGTCACTTATGGATTGGGATTGAATAATATCCCCCCGTAACGGATTTACCTGGTGCTTCAAACTTTCAAAGAATTCAGTTGGCTTAACATTTATCACGCCATGGTGTTCAGGTAACGGTGCTTGACTTCTTTCTAGAGGTTTCAGGTTTCCCAGCTGAGAGCGTCTAAAGCTTTCCACATATTTATGCACGTGTAATGTGTTTCTTCAATTTACTGTATATATATATATATATATATATATATATATATATATATATATATATATATATATATATATATATCCTGTACTTAGTACAAGCAGGTACTTATCTATATGCAATCTTGTTACTATGTCCTGTATGGCAACATTTTCAGAACTGCTACCACTCTCGTTCATATATCCTTTCCGGTCTGTAGGCTATTAGTATTCGCAGTTCTCCATATTTTGTCTGCTTCTAGCATTGCAGTCAGCGTCAGAATGTTACAGTACCCATGAAAAATGCCGCATACATAAATTTAATGAGGTGTTCGAGGTATAAGGGTTGCCTGTAGCTGGAGATATGAAAAGAAAATTATACTGATGTCTGATGTGTCAGTCTTATTGTAGGCAGTTTGGAAAAAAAGGCCTACCATCGTTATCACCATCATTAATGCATCACTAACAAGAACAACAAGAACAAAGCCCTATTCATTTCATCAGAAATTGGGATGGTAGTATCCAGAAGCAGAAAAAGGGAAAACGCAAAAGTAGGAGAACCTACAGAATATTTCCTCGCGAAAATGAGTCAAATTTCCTCTCGTACATCACTGAATCCTTCGAAATTTATGGTCAGTGATAAGTTTTAAGAGTTCCGAGAAACCTGGAATTACCGATTCTGGGAAATGCAGGAGTGTAGGACGTGTGGGCTGAACGTGGCGAAAAACCGGTGTGACGGACAGAGAGAAAAAAATGAACCTCTGTTGTCAGAGTATATGTCTTCACTACCCCAAAAGGAGAGTATGGTCTGGAGTAGGGGTGGGCGTATCGATACCGAAATATCGATACTTTCGATACCAGCTATTTAAGCTCAAGTATCGATACTGGTGCCTAGGAATCGGTATTTCGATTACTAAAGAAAAATGTTCCGATTTGGCAAT
The DNA here is from genome assembly GCF_032717465.1 of Coenobita brevimanus. Classification (NCBI taxonomy): domain Eukaryota; kingdom Metazoa; phylum Arthropoda; class Malacostraca; order Decapoda; family Coenobitidae; genus Coenobita; species Coenobita brevimanus. The sequence continues at coordinate 19,961,199 of NC_137046.1, forward strand.
TTTTAAGGAGAAATTAAGTAATTTCAATATGCAGAAAAAGAATTTAGGACGCTGAAAGCAGGGAAAATATTTTTGCGTCTGGCAGCCCGATGTCTTTGTCTCCTGTCGTCCCACGTCACCTGGTGTATGACCGTACTGACAACGGTCACACCACTGACCTTGACCGGAGACTAATGTTACAGCAGTGCTGGTACCCCTAGGCTATAACACATTAATTAGTGAAGCAGCGCATACAAAAGAAAGTGTGGTGCGGCTTTCCTTTGATGAAGACAATGTCAGTCTTGCTGCATGTCAGATATGTTCAGATAAAATACGGCACAGTCAAAACACAAGCAACATTCCTCGCAGATGAAAAATATCTACATTTATTTACAGCCGATGATGCGGCCATAAACATTAGCCTACTTTTAAAACGTGAGATGAGGTATCTATCTATCTATTGCCAGACGCCTCAATCCTGTTTGGGGTGGCCACAAACAAATCGCCTCCACGTCGTCCTGTCCCCCGCCATTTCACTGCCTTGCTTCCAACTCACACCCCCTTCTCTCATATACCTCTCCACCCCATCCCTCCATCTCATCCTCGGCCTCCCCCTCCCTTGTCCCCCCTCTACCTCATTCACACACACTCTCTTCGTCAGTCATTCACCCTCCATCCTCTCCACATGGCCAAACCACCTCAGTGTGTTCCTCATAACACTTCCTATCACATCCACATCCACACCACAACGCTCCTTTATATCCTCATTCGTCAGCCTGTCTCTCCATGTGACTCCACAGCTCCTCTTAAATAACTCATTTCCGCTGCTCTCACTCTTGACTTGTGTCCTTCCAACAACGTCCAAGTTTCACTTCCATACGTTAGAGTTGGTATCACAATACACGTACTGTCATGTAGTAACTTTTTCACTTCCATGCTCACTTCCCTGTTTCTTTCTTATCACTGCTTTCAAAGAACCAGCAACCTTTCTTCCCTGCTGTACCCTTTCAAGCACTTCACCCTCCAAACCTCCATCCTTACTCATCACACTACTCAAGTACTTAAACGTACTCACATTTTCCAATTCCTCACCATCCAACCTTGCTGTACATTCACTGACTTCACCTCTCTGAAAGACCATCACTTTACTCTTCCTTACATTCACCTTTAGATTCCGTTTCTTGCACACTCTTCCAAACTCATCCACCAAGCATTGCAGCTCCTCTTCGTCTTCACTCAACAACACAGTATCATCTCCAAACAACAGTACAGGGAGTTTCCAAACACTATCCTCTCTCACCAGGGCCACTCCAACATCCACTACCCTACCTTGTACCTCTTTTATTACCTCATCCATGAACAGATTGAACAACCATGGAGACATGACACATCCCTGTTTCAACCCAACCTCCAAAGAGAAAAATTCACTTAGTTCACCATCCACACGCACTGCAGCCTTAGCACCATCATACACACTCTTCACAGCATTCATCAACTTTCCATCTACTCCATATATTCTTAATACTTTTCACAATCCTTGTCTATCCACCCTGTCATATGCTTTCTCCAAATCCATGAAAGCCGCATACAACTTCTTTCCCTTCTCTAGAAACTTTTCCACTAAAGATCTAAGAATGAATATCTGATCTACACAACCTCTTCCCTTTCTAAAGCCTCCCTGTTCTTCTCCAACTAATTCCTCTGTTCTTTCTCTAACTGTCAATAAGTATCCTACCATACACTTTTCCTATTATACAAAGAAGACAAATGCCCCTATGATTACCACACACTTCTTTTTCCCCTTTTCCTTTGTACAAGGGAATAATTATACCTGACTTCCAATCCTCCGGGACTCTACCTACCCCCCAGGCCAATCTGCACATCTTCCACATCCATTCTACTACTATCTCTCCCCCATGCTTCAGCATTTCACCACACACTCCATCAATTCCTGGGGCTTTCCCCAATTTAACTTTCTTCATTGCTTCCACAACTTCTATCCTACTGATTTCTTCCTGTCTTCTCACCTCCCTCCTTCTCCCAGCCATTCCCCAGCCACTTATACTTGCATTACTTCCATCCTGTATGTTCAACAATTCCTTAAAGTGTTCTCTCCATCTGCTCACTTTTTCTCCCTTCTCCACTAGTAATCTACCATTTTTATCTTTCACTCCCCTGCTAACCTCGCTTCCACCCTGTCTTACTCTCTTCACCTCTTTCCAGAACATTTTCTTACAGTACCTCCACTTTACACTCAAATTCCTTCCAAATTCCTCATCCACTCTCTTCTTACTCTCTCTTACTAATCTTTTCACCTCCCTCTTTCTTTTTACATATAACTCTCTCTTCCGCCTCTCAACTTCTTCCACGCCCCTATTTCTCATCCATTCATTGTATGCTTTCTTCTTTCGTGCCACAGCCTTTCTCACCTCTTCAGTCCACCACGCTGTTCCTTGCACCCCCCTCCGTCTTCTCTTCCTCCCACACACCACATCACATGCTGCACATATTTCTTCTGTAAATATCCTGCACACACCTTCCACGTCCCCCATCTGCTCCGATTCATATTTGCCCAATCGTTCCTCCACTTCTCTGTTGTACTCTGCCTTTTTCTCATCCTCTTGTAACCTTTCCACTCTCCTTGCAACTATTCATTCCTCTCGTCTTTCCTTTCTTCTATTCCTCCATCTTACTTGTATCCTGATTCTGGCCACCACCAAGTCATGGTCAGAAAGTCCACTCCCCCAACCTCTATAAGCTCTTGCATCCATTACACATCTTCGCATCCTCTCATCCACACACACATAATCAATCACTGCCTTCCTTTCATTCAGTTCACCACCCACCCTTCTCATCATTCGCCATGTATACCTGTGGATCACTTTATGCCTGAAGAGGGTATTGGCTATCACCAACCCCCTCCCAGCACAAATGTCCACTAACGCTCTGCCATTCTCATCTATCGCAGCAGGCACACCCCCCTCACCAACTATTCCATCCACCTTCACTTTCCCTACTTTACCATTCATATCACTGATCAAAAACACTCTCTCATTCCTTCCAAACTTTTCCATGCACATTTCCACATTTGTCCAGAACTCTTCTCTCACTCTGCTAGCACGATCTAGTGTTGGCGCATACACACACACAATCGCCCACATTTGTATTCCAACTTTCAACTTTACCCACACAATCCTTGACCCATCTGATCTATACTGTCTTATGTTCTTCTTCCATCTTTTACTCACAACTATACATACTCCTTCCTTTGCCCTCTCATTCTCACCTTTCTGTAATTAATAAAAATGTGTCTAACAAATTTAAAAACACAAATACAGGTATTATAGTAATTAAAAATCAAGGATTTTAATAAATGGTATAATCTACCAACCTGGGTATTTCTCTTTGCCTTCGAAACTCTCAAATATGGTTGCCTGTCTAGGTCTGGCTATTTGGCTGGAAGATGCGGTCGCAGCTTGCTTCTTTTCGGTTTCAGAGAATGCTTCAGGATGCTTTAATTTTAAATGTTTGCAGTATGTTTAACCCTTTCCCGCACGGTAAATTTCAGTAAGTTTTCTGGTGCAGGAATTTTCACTACGAAGCCGCCGGGCCGGGGAGCACGCGCGCGGCAAATTTGAGCAAATTTGAGCGAATGAAACACATTCTTGCCCTATTTTCGCCACCCAAAAATCCATGTATTTCCATGAAACCTATCTCCAGGTGTGCATGGATGTTTGTTCTATCTGATAAACATGACCAAAACACAGGAAAACACCAGCAAAAAAAGTTATTAGCCCTGGAAGCATGGTCGAGTAAACTTTTTTCACTTCCCAACATCGCCGTTTGAAGGTTTTCCATCATACAGGAAAATGACCTAGTAAGTTTTTATAGAGAATTTCATCAGCTTTCTAACGAAACCAATCCGGTTGAGATACGATGTATACTTTTCGAGAAAATGGCCAAAAACTGAGAGCCATTTTTGGAAAAATTTCACTGACCTCTGAGAGCAAAGTTTTCCCAAGCACCTTATGTTTTTATTACATAGTAATATGCCCCAATTATCCAGCTTTCCCACTTTGACGGGAAAACCCCATACGCCTCATAGTTCTCGAGTAAATCGAAAAAAAGTACTAGGCACTCCGTGCGTGATTGACTTTTGTGATGCGCGCAAGGTGTACGCAATGTTCCCGTCTACGTAACAACGAATTCTTATCAGAAATATTACATATTTATGTATTGTACATATGTAGAATTTCCTGCTCTTCATCATGGTTCAAACGTGAAATCGATACGTCCAATATTTTCCGAGTAATTGGCAGAGAAACAGAGAGTATTACTACGAGCATTTTTCAATGGTAACAGCCGGGAAGAGACACTCATTTCAACCGCCTTTTCTCGCACAACACGTAACATAATGCTTACATTTTGGTATTGATCATACGTAGAATTTAGTGGTATAGATCATGGTTGTTACAGAAAATCGATAAGTCTAATAGTTTTCGAGTAATTGGCCGACAAAGTGAGGTTAGTACTCCGAGCGCTTGTCACTGATAACAAACGCGAGGAAAAAGAAAAAAACCCTCGCCTTTTACCCCCCAAAACGCTACCAAAGGCTTACATTCGGGTATTGATTATACGTAGAATTTAGTGGTATTGATGATGGTTGTAACAGAAAATCGATAAGTCTAATAGTTTTCGAGTAATTGGCCGACAAAGTGAGGTTATTACTCAGAGCGAATGTCACTGATAACAAACGCGAGGGAAAAAAACATTTCCCTCGCCTTTTATCCCCCAAAACGCTACCAAAGGCTTACATTTTGGTATTGATCATCCGTAGAATTTAGTGGTATTGATGATGGTTGTAACAGAAAATCGATAAGTCTAATAGTTTTCGAGTAACTGGCCGACAAAATGATGTTATTACTCCGAGCGCTTGTCACACAACAACCGCTAGGAACAAAAACATTTCTCTCGCCTTTTACCCCCCAAAACGCTACCAAAGGCTTACATTCTGGTATTGATCTTACGTAGAATTTAGTGGTATTGATGATGGTTGTAACAGGAAATCGATAAGTCTAATAGTTTTCGAGTAATTGGCCGACAAAGTGAGGTTACTCTTCCGATCGCTACCAACTTTTACACACACTATTTTTTCCTTGCACACCTGCCTGAAGACTATGCTACTAACTTTTTTGTCCCCCTATCTGTACAGCCTGTTACATCTTCCATGGATGTTTTTCTATTGTTATAACCTACTACACATAAACATAACTCTTCTATAGTTACTGCTGTGGAGATTTACTTTCTTTCATATGTGTAATCTGTAGGAGAAAATGGTTATTTGTCTGAAAGTGTGAGAGGTAATGGTAATAGATTATTACATATATCAACAAAATTTGCAAAACTCACTTCCTCCAGGGGTGTTGATCCAGTTAGACCAGGAATTTGAAGATGAGGAGTTATGTAGTGTGTGTGTGTGAGTCAGCTTCTCCCATATGCATTTACACTATCAGAATCACAATAATTCCAGCCCTAAAACACCGGTAATTCTCCCCTCCCAACTTCAGGTTTGCCCCTTCACAACACTCTGTTTCATGCCACACGTAACGCTTGCTGGCTCCATAATTTCACCAAGCCATCCACAGTATGTTTCACACAATATATATTTATGCCTTGGCTTCATTTATATACGTATTTCCACTCACGCCATACGGCCTACGGGGGGGCGGAGTGGCGAAACCCCGCTACACTGACCATGCGTCTGGCTCCAAGGCCCAACGATTGCTAACGGCCAGAATTGCTTTTCAATACATATATGTATGTTCCATCGACAATATCACGTCACTATATGTTCACATACAATGTATTATCTCACTGAGTCAATAGGGCCTTTGCCTTGGGCGAGAGGGGGAGAATTATGGACGATTTAAAGGGAACCACGAGCTGTCAAACACCACCACCTGACTGCTCAACAAACACTGAGGTTGGAGGGAGCAGGCTGAAGTAGATAAGGCAAAGCAGCATTGCCAATGACTTACCTGTAGAGAGCTTTGGCGACCCTATGACACGCCCAAAAATCACGCAAATCGGCCTATAAGTTTTTTTCTGATGAATATTTTTGTGCCTAAACCACGCGATTCGAGTGACTGTGCAAGACCTAGTGCAAGGCAACGTCACGCGAATCGCGTGAGTGTGTCTGGGAGGGTTTAATTTACGGCATTACGTGATAATATTTCCTGTGTAAGCACTATGACCTTCCCGAAATAATTATGTTGAACATTAACAAATAATTTATGCCTTAGTGTGCATTTTTTTTTTTTTTAGTATGTATGCTATGCTGACTGTCGACTACTACTATAACATATCGATAGGTTCAAAGGCAAAGAGAAATACCAAGGTTGGTAGAGTATACCATTTATTAAAATCTTTCATTTTTAATGACTGTTAATACCTGTCTGTATGTCTTTAAATTGGTCAAACACATTTTTACTAATTACAGAACGAGTAAGTCATCTTACTTTTTTTTTTAAGTAATGTTTATGGTCGCATCATCGGCCGTAAAATAAATGTAGATATTTTTCATCTACGAGAAATTCTCTGTTTTCTTTTTTCATTATAGCCTACTCTATAGCTCAAGTATGTTTAATTCACTGCATTACGTTATAATTCCTGTGTAAGTAATATGATCTTCCTGAAATAATTATGTTGAAAATTAACAAATAATTTGTGCATTTGTGTGCATGTTTTTTCTTATTTGGTTTCAGTATGTCTGTTATGCCAACTGTCTGCGACTTCTATAACATATTGTGCCAAAACTTATTGTGTCAAGATATTTAGCATACATGTATATTAGTTCAGAAGTTAAATCTTATATGCTTGCAAACTGCAGTCCAATTGTCAACTTTTTATTTGTTTTATACTATACTGCGATTACCACTGATTCTAATATACAATACGGATATTTCATTCTATAATTGTACAAATATAATTCCCAGGCGTGTTTCATGAATGTGATAAAGTATTAGTATTATAGCTCAGAAGTAAAAACCCCTATTTTTGCAGTCCAAATGGAAAATTGTAATTGGTGGTCTTTGCCATATTATGATTTACATTATTTAAGCTAACAAAACTTATGGATATCTCACCTATCCAATTATTCATTGACGAAACATGTTGCTGACAATAATACCGATATAGTGCATGTTTGGTAAAAAAAAAAAAATAATAATAATAATAAAGGGTTTAAATTTCAAATATAAAATTGGAGCAACGGAGGCGTTATTCGGGCAAATATGTTACCCCTCCCCAAGTAAAATCTGCCCATATGCCCATGCCTACTCCATCTCTCTCATTTTCTCTCTTCACTCTCTTCTTTTTCCCTTTCTGTCTGCCAGACTCCCACGGTCACTATATCCGGCCGTCCCCTGCTTCATATTCAGTACCCAGCTATAGTCCACAGTATACATTTCCCTAACAATTTTTCTTTTTCTCCACCTTCCTCTTCAGATGAATCCCCAAGAGCCAAAGCTCAAACAAGTAAGCTGCTCAAGATGATTACATTGGATCTTCAGCCAGTGTCAGTCACTGAGGATATACTGTAGGCTTCAAAGAATTGATAGGAGAATTAGATCATTAGTACACAATACCTAGCAGGCGATCGTTGATGAGAACTTCCTGAACTCCTTAAAAAAGTAAAGGAAAAGGTATAATCATCATTCAAGGAGGTTAATGAAGTGACTTCAACGACGGATTTATGGACATCCAGGGCAATGGAGAATTACATGTGTGTAACCTGCCACTTCATTGACACAAACTGGGATATGAAGTCGTTTGTTTTGGCAACTTGTTTTTTGTCAAGCAATCACACCAGAGATAATTGGTGAGAAACTAAGGGGTATTGTGTCAGACTAGGGTCTTGAAAGGAAAATCCAAGCAGTGGTGACAGATAGCAGTGCCAACATGATTGCAGGGACCCGTCATGCTGGGTTTAAGCAGATCCCATGTTTCGCACACACAGTAAACCTTGTGGTAAAGGATACTTTGAAATCTACTTGATTTCATTTTGAAAAAATGTAGCAGTATCTGTTCATTTATTTCACCATTGCTCAAAATCTTCGGATAAATTCAGAGAAATTCAGAATCAGCTTGGACTGCCTGAACACAAATTAATCCAGTCGGTTCACACTAGGTGGAACTCAACTTTTTGTGTGTTAAAAGAACTGTATAACAGTGAACGGCAATTACCATTGTCCTATGCTTGGAAAAAGCACAGTGTTTAAATGAAACTGAGCTGGAAATGATTAAAAAGGATGTGGAATCTCTCAAGCCTTTCGAAGAAGTAACACAAGAAATGTCTGCTGGTAGATATGTGTCATTTTCTAAAGTCATCCCTCTCATCTTACTTCTCATGAAAACAGCATCTGAACTGTCACAAGAAAATGATTTCTAGGCACTTGCTACAACAGTGCGAAAAACGGTTTATGGACATTGAACAAAATTATCCTTTAGCAGCCAGCACCTTCCTAGACACAAGATTCAAGTGTCTGGCATTTAAGAACAACGGCACTTGTGACTGTGTAAAGAGGAGAGGTATGGGTGAAGTTCAGATGCTAAAACAGGCAGAAGTAAGCCTGGTGCATGGAGAGACCCAACAGTCTCTGCCTCAGCAGTCAGTGATGCACCAGATAATGATATTCTTAATCAGAGTCTGTGTGGCTTGTGGGCCATGTTTGACAGGGAAAGAGAAAATTTAAAGCAGCACAGGTCGCCTTCTACAGATGCACATGTGGAAATGTGAAGCTTTATGGAGGACATCATAATAACACGGGAAGAACACGGGAAGAAGTTGCCTTGAAATGGTGGAAAGGAAAACGCCTCCGTAGTATGGGTAAAATCACGCGAAAATATCTCAGCATCGTTGCAACTTCTTTTCCATCAGAGTGTCTCATTTCTAAGGCAGGAGAAGTCATTAGCCACAGTAGTCGTCTGAAGCCATCAAACATAATGTTGATATAATTTTATCTTTGATTAGTTATTTTAGTCAGTCAGATCCTCCTCAGTAAATTAATACATGCATATTGAGTCTGAAATACAGCATTTAGTTTTTATAGTTAATATTCATCCAAGGATGAAATATTTTCAATTGATGTGTTCCATGTATATATATATATATATATATATATATATATATATATATATATATATGGATGAGAGGTGGGGTAGGCGGCTGATAGAGAATTTTCAACAGAATAAGAAAATGTTTTGGAAGGAGGTGAAAAGGGTGCGAAAGGGAGAGTCTGAGAAGGAAGAACGAGTAAAAGTAGAGGATGGAAGGATGTTAATTGAGATGGATGCAGTAAGGAAGAGATGGGCAGAGTATTTTGAAAGATTGTTAAATGTAGAGGAGGAAAGGGTGGCTGAGACTGGGGCGGATGGAAGGGTGCAAGGAATAAATGTGTTGGGAGAGTTAAATGATTCTTTGATCACGAAGGAGGAAGTGGAGAAGGCAGTAAAGGAGATGAAAACAGGGAAAGCTACACGTATGGATGGGTGTGCTGTGGAATGCCTGAAGGGTGGTGGAGTGACTATTGTTGACTGGTTAGTAAGATTGTTGAATGTGTGCTTTGAGAAAGGTATGGTGCCAATTGACTGGGCAAGTGCTTGTGTGGTCCCGTTGTATAAAGGCAAGGGAGATAAGTATGAATGTACTAGCTTTAGGGGTATAAGTCATTTGAGTGTTGTAGGTAAGGTGTATGGTAGAGTGTTAATTATGAGAGTTAGAGAGGGTACAGAGGGAGTGATTGGTGATGAGCAGTGTGGCTTTAGGAGAGGGAGGGGATGCGTTGATCAGATGTTTGCTGTGAGACAAGTGTGTGAAAAGTATTTAGCGAAAGGCAAGGATGTGTTTTGGGCATTTATGGATTTAGAGAAAGCGTATGATAGAATTGACAGGGAGGCTTTGTGGACTGTTTTAAGATTGTATGGACTTGATGGTAGGTTACTAAAAGGGTTGAAAAGTTTTTATTTAAATAGTAGAGCGTGTGTAAGAGTGGGAACTGCTGTGAGTGATTGGTTTCCCGTGAGAGTGGGGCTGCGACAGGGATGTGTGATGTCGCCTTGGTTGTTTAATATTCACATGGATGGTGTTGTAAGGGAGGTGAATGCAAGAGTTTTAGGTGGAGGTCTGAGTCTGGTGAATGTTGATGGTGGAGAGTGGAATCTGAAGCAGCTGCTGTTTGCAGATGATACTGCACTGGTGACTGATTCAGAGGAGAGATTGAGACAGTTGGTAGAGGAGTTTGGAAGGGTGTGTGAAAGGAGGAAATTGAAAGTAAATGAGAATAAGAGTAAAGTGATGAAGTGTACGAGGTTGATAGATGGTAGGGGGATGAATATAGTTTTGAATGGTGAGTTGCTTGAGGAGGTAGATTGTTTTAAATATCTAGGGTCATATGTTGCTGTGGATGGAAGAATAGATGCAGAAGTGAAGTTTAGAATAAATGAAGTAGGAAAGGTGCTGGGAGGAATGAAAAAAGTGTTTAAATGTCGTTCGCTTAGAATGGATGTAAAGAGAAGGCTGTATGAGGGTGTTGTGGTTCCGACTGCATTATATGGGGCTGAAACATCGAATATGGGTGTAGCAGAGAGGAAAAGTTTGAATGTAATGGAGATGAGGTGCCTGAGGAGTATGTGTGGAGTGACGTGTATGGATCGGGTGCGAAATGATGAAGTGCGAAGGAGAACTGGAGTTGTTCGGGAGATGGCTGGTAGAGTTGAGCAGAGGGTGTTGCGATGGTTTGGGCATATGGAGAGAATGGATAATGAGTGATTGGTGAAAAGATAACTAGATCTGATGTGCGAGGTGTAAGGCTAAGAGGAAGACCACGAATAGGATGGATGGACAGTGTGAAGAGAGCGTTGGATGTGAGAGGGATGTCTGTTGAGCAAGGAAGAATGGCTGTGCGTGACAGAAATAAATGGAGAGAAATTGTGAATGAATAAGTGATGACGCAGCCCTGAGGGGATATTCTCCCGCATTTGGTCTGATCAGCTAGTCAGGTCAGGTGCGGGTAAGGGGATGGGTCTGTTATGATGTGGCAGGGGTAAACCAGTTCTGCTGTCGGGCCCTGCTGCGAATGTCACTGATTGCATTGCGCAGTTGACCCTTGTGCGGTGTGGTGCGGTGAGGATCTGTCCGTTCTCCCCTTTGGGGCTAAGATGCGAATGAATGTGTTTGAATGGATGAGTAAATGGGGAGTGTGTCGTCCTGGCTCGGCTACCTCCCTTTCCTTGGGGGAAGCAGGCTAGGTATATCTATATAGATATATATATATATATATATCTATATATATATCTATATATATATATATATATATATATATATATATATATATATAAAGTTTATTCCTTTGCAGGTGTTAAATTTCATTTTGCATTCAATGATTAAGTTTGTTATTAAATCTATACAGTCTAGTCTTAAAATAGGCGTCCAACTGAAAACAATCCACTTTATGTTTACAAAGAATAAGATTTATGTATTTAGAAAAATTCCATATAATAAAAATTGGCATTTTCTGCAGAATATTTTTTTCCATTTATTTGTTTATATTTAGGTCATAAAAACAGTTTCTCTAATATAATCCTTCTATCAGAACAATTTTTTTTTTTATGTTTACAAGGAATATGAGTTATTTATTTAGAAACATTCCATACAATAAAAATTGGCATTTTCTGCAGAATATTTGTTTCCACTTATCTGTTTATATTGAGGTCATAAAAACAGTTTATCGGTATAACTTTAGAAGTGACCAACGTTACCGATTTTCATTATATTACGTCCCTGAACTATTCTAACCAAGACTTACCTTTTAAGCCTAATTTGAGTTGGGGGAGCTAATTGTGTAGGGGTTGTCAGGTAGTGGCTTAGGTTAGGCTATCTCTCAGTAGCGGATCACGTTATGTTGGCTGGTGCAGGCGTTTGCACTCGGTCTATGTCAGGCCCTAGGTTAGGTTAGGTTAGGTCAGGTTAGGTTAGGTTAGTTTGGGTTAGTTTAATGCAGATCAGTGTGTTTTCAATTAATTTTGATCTTGATTTGGGGGATAAACCCACTTTTGGAAATCTTACTCAAAATTACAAAAGGGGGATTTTCCCCCCAAAATGAAGGTCAAAACTATTTCAAACACGGTATTTTGCACTGGAAACCATAAAAACAATAATAAAAGAAAACATTGGTTACTTCTAAAAATTTACCAGTGTATTTAATATAATCCTATCAGAACAAAGTGTTTTGAAGCGTTCGGTTACTTATATTTATATAAAAAAAAAAAACCATTAAGCAAAGGTCGAGGTATCGGTATTGGTAATTGATACCGCCGTTACTAGTCAAAAAAGTAATCATTATCGGATCAATATGAAATTGGTGGTATTGCCCACCACTAGTTCGGAGGTTAGTCTCGACATTAAAGGCATTGGTAGCAAGTGGGACCAAGTTCTGATGTGGGAGGGCTCACAAAGTGTGTTACCTCAGTTTCATATGAATGTCACAGCTGCACTAATAGAGCTTGATGTTTTTAAAGTGCATAACACATCAGAAGCTGATACTGTACAAATATCCAACGAAGTGATGACCCAATTCCTGGTACATTTTGCTCAGAAAGTTGTATCTGGCAATTGCCATGGCCTAGTTATATATTTCCTATACTGCACACCGGCAAGAGCAGTATTTGGGTAAACAACAACAAAAAGCAATATATAAGTGTTTTTACCGTGTATATTTCGCATTACGGAAGAGGAAACCATAATATACTCAAGTTGAGGCTTTGCCATATGAAAAAATGTGAAATGTATAGCCTATCCCTCAACGGGTTTAGGGTTAAAATGCAGGGAAACTCTCGTAATAATTATTTAACATCGTAAATCAACAATACTCAAGGAAAAATGTCCCATAAAATAAAACCCACAGATAATGGTAATGTCGAAATCACGATTGCCATCAAATCAGATAAATAAACATTTAAAAATATATTATTATCCACATTTGTCTTAATGCGGGATTATATTTACGCGGGAAAACCCGTGAGCGTTGTCAGCAAAATGGATCGTCAACCTGATAATACAGTCAGTGCCAGCAGATTATTGACTTTTATTCAGCAAATACTCCAGCAAGACTGATAATCCGGCAGATTAACATCAAGAAGAGGACAGCTAACAGATAGATAAGCGATACAGAGTGAGGCAGAACATAGAAAATTTGTCAAATGAAGCCCCTCCTGGCACAACACAAGACCAAGACGGACAAATTATTGCATGTGCCCATGAACAACTCCTAGCCACCTGTTTTTCTATCAAGAAACAAATTAATCAGCCAGTATTCAGTCAAGTTAGTGAAACCAGTGCAGTTATTGGGGAATATTTGGCCATTTATATTCTTTACTGTATCATGATGAAAATCCAACATGTAATAAAATATGCTTCCTACGTGTCAGCAAGTTGGCTTGTGGAGGGTTAGTGCCTCTCCCCGTAAAACAAATAACTCAAAAGTCAAATGGCCACCCCTTACGGGATTATGGCATCTGGCAAAAGATAGATGGATAGTAGTAAAATATGCAGGGCAATCATGAAAGAACTAAGCAGGGAGAGGATGGTAGTCGAAAGCAAGAGCGCGACAATGAAGAGAACTAGAAAAAAAGGATTGCAGAAAAAGGGGAACGGGGGATTGTTACAAAGGCAGAAGCATCCACTCACACCCCTGGCATGATAATGACTAAGACTGAGTGATGGAAGGCCTGGCGTGCAGTGTTGCCAAAGGAAAACTATAGAAATCCACTAGAATGGTCTCAGATGTGATAAAAATCCGCCAGACTAGTGGAATTGAGGAAAAGAAATGCTAGACAGGGCTTTAAAAGAACGCCAGATATACAGGAAGTATTAAAATTTTTAACAGCTAGATTGCTTTTAAAACCTCTAAATTTAGCGAGAAAATTGCTACATTGGTAACATTGCCGTCATGAATCGTGACGATGAGTGGAAACTTACTAGATATTGTTTTCCATTAATTATTGTTATTGCCCCTCACCGAAAAATGATAATAATAAATGCTAAACTTAACTAATGGTTTTGCAAGATTAGTTTTTTTTTTTACACCTTACACAATGTTTGCAGGGTAGGCAATGATTGTTTCCCTCTCCTAATTCCCAATCAAGTGAACTTTGCCAGACTGAGGGGGTTTGTCCAAAACTTAAAGAAAGAGTGATTTGGGTGATCGTACACTATTTTAAAGCTTTCCGATCATTGTTACAGGACCTTTATTAACCCACTGCCTCTCGGCCGATTTTCCACCACTGACCCCCGCCCCCCACCCAATCCCAGCAGATTATTTACAAGTATTTTTTTGGGGCTCAAACCTCCGCTTTTTATGAGAAACATTGGAAGATACCAAAAAAAGTACTCACCTGAGCATGTGAGTTATACAGGTGTCCCTTCGAACACCTGGTACCATCTTCTCTGGAGCTGCACTGCTGCTGTCACGTTTTCTGTGGTGGTGGTAACAATTGCAAACTACTCAGAATAGTTAGATATTTGTTCATTTGGTACAAATTTATATGTAGTACAAGAATATATTGGTTTTCACACAATAATATGATGATATAAGCATTGTTTCACTCACAGAACATCAACATACTGCACCTTCCTTGGCAAAGTTACCAACTCATCACTTCTGCTCGTTTCTTCCTCTGGTGGCACGTAATCTTTGTCCTCCACATCGTCATCGATTGGGGAATCACTCTCGTCCTTGAATTTCATTGTCAGAGAGACCGTGGTGCAACATATCTTTACTGGCCAGGTCACTGCTAACAGGTGAGTTGCCGAGACTATGGCGTGTGTGTGGGGGGGGGTCATGCAGGGTCAAGCAGTGTCACCACCTGGCGGCAGGTAAAGGAAGATCTCCCACATATCAATCAATCAATCAATCAATCATTTCCTGTGGCACCCCACGGGATGCATAGGGCCTCAGTGAACTCTCCACCAATATTTGTCTCTTGCCATCTCCTTCAGGTCCCACCAACACTCCTCCCCTGCTTCTTTTTTCATTGTCCTCAACCAGGTTTCCCTCGGCCTACCTCTACCTCTTCTTCCTCTAGCAATCCACTCTGGCACATCCTGTATTAAACAACCTTCTTTTCTGTATATGTGCCCCAGCCACTTCCAGCGAGACAGTCTCACATATTCATTAACTGGTTCCACTCTCGTAATATCCCTTACTCTTTCATTTGTAACTCTGTCTTGCCACTTTACCCCAAGAATCCTTCTCAATATTTTATTCTCAAATCCTAATACTTTCTGATCTGTTGCAATTGTACTGTACCATGACTCATGCCCGTAAATTAATTGGCTCACTTTAGTATGTACCGAAAGCATATTATTATTCCAAACAGATTTTAACATTCCAACAGCTCGCCAAGCCTGTCTAATCCTCTCTTCAATTTCATTGTTTAATGATCCATTAGATGATACAATCGTTCCCAGATATTTAAAGTTTTCTACATTCTTCACCACATTATTCCCAATTACACAATCGATTTGGTTCTCCACGTTCATATTAATAATTTCAGTCTTTCCACAATTTATTACCAATCCCTCTTTTTCTCCTTCCTCCACCAGACAATCGAGCACCCTCTGCATCTCGTAAACACTTCCGCAAATCAGTACAATATCATCAGCATAGTCCAAATCCATCAGCTTCTTATTTTCTGTCCAGTTAATTCCTGCACCTGTTCTCCTTACAACCTTTTTCATAACATAATCCATAACCAAAACAAACAACAATGGCGAAAGAACTCCTCCTTGAATCACTCCTGACCTAACTTGAAATGGATCACTCAAAGAACCACCCACCATTACCTTACAAAAAGTACCTTCATGCAGGCTTCTAATAATATTTACAAACTTTTCTGGTATACCATAGAATCTCATAATTTTCAACATAGCTCCACGTGAAACACTATCAAACGCCTTTTCAAAATCCACAAAACACATGTTAAGTGGCATTTTCATCTCATTAGCTTGTTGCATTAGATGCCTTACAATAAAAATCTGATCATTACAACCTCGACCCTTTCTAAATCCCGCTTGTTCTTCTCTTAAAATTTTATCAATTACTGGCTCTATTCTGTTCAACAATTTTTTGGAAAAGACTTTTGCAACTACAGGTGTCAAAGTTATCCCCCTCCAATTGCCACACACACTTAAATCTCCCTTTTTTGGTATTTTTATAATCACTCCACTTTTCCACTCTTCTGGAATTCCACCATTATCCCAAGCCACATTAAAAAGTTTCAAAAGCGCATTCATCAACTCGTCATTTTCCACCTTAAGCATTTCAGGGAATATTCCATCCTCACCTGGAGCCTTAAAATTCTTTAACTCCTTTATAGATTTTGCTACCTCTTCCAAAGTTATATCCCCTGTTTCTATCTGCAAATCTCTCTCGGCTGGCAAAATGTCCTCTTCAGCTGGGATTGGTCTATTTAGAACAGATTCAAAGTGCTCTTTCCATCTTCCTTTTATATCCAAATCTTTAGTCATCAAATTACCATTTCTATCTCGTACAGGTATTTCCTTCCTTCTCCTTTCAGTCCCAGTTAACTCCTTTATGGCCTGATACGCTACTCTTGTGCTCTGACCGTCATTTTTACTTAATTTAATTTCTGTCTCTGTCGCCTTTTCATCATATAGTCTCCTCTTATCATGCCTAACGAGTCTTTTTACTTCAGAATGTAAACTCCAGTACTTTGCTCTAAGTACTTCAACTACCTGGCCATCAACATGTTGTTCTTCACTTCTTAACTTAGCCTCTTTCCTTTTCTGAATTACATTCCATGTTTCATCTGACATCCACTTTTTCCTTCTCGCTTTTCCCTTTTTCTTAATAGTAACCTTAGCACTCTCATGCAAAACCTCCTTTACCTCACTCCACATTTGATTAATATCATTGTCTTCAGATTCCATCAAAGTCTGCAGGACTAGAAACCTGTTTCTACATTCGCACCGAAACTTTTTCCTCGTGCTCTCATCACTTCTCAGCTCATCAAAATCATAATTATTACCTCCTGTACAACTACCATTAACGTTTCTCTTAAGTTTTATTTTAATCTTTGACACAACAAGTTGATGATCACTACCTATATCTGCCCCCCTCCTTACGCAAACATCTTGCAAATAACTTCTATGCCTTCTGCTAATTGCAATGTGGTCAATCTGGTTACAATATTTACCACATGGTGAAATCCAAGTAGTCTTATGTATTTTTCTATGCTCAAATGATAAGGTCATTTGCCAAACAAAAGCTTGCAAGTCGCACCCACATATGCCTACCAAAAATCACCTGCAAAACTTGAAAAATGTGCAAATGACAGACCTTGCAATTGCAGAACGTACAGGTACATTGTCGGGTCTCATCATGAAAAAAAGTTGTGACGTACACATACGTCAATGGTATGTGACGGGTTAACCCTTTGTGAGCTGAGCCTTTCCAAATTACACGGGTGGCTGATGGGGTTCCACTGAACCCCAAAACTTTCTGTGGATGTCTGCCAAATGCATAAAGCAACATAATTTAAAATTTGTGCATATATTGCCCTGGACACGGCACGTGCAGCCAATCCCTTTTGTTTGTTTGTTTTGTATTCGAGGAGAATTATTTACATCTATCAGAAATATATTAGTTTCATGGATGCACTAAACCTACACTTATATTAATGTTTGACTGTCAATACTCATGGGACAGGTTCTTACATAATAACAAGCTCTGGTGTAAAGTATGTTACACAATCATAAAATAAGGCTGTCCTTATAATGTTCCAATTAGATACATTTTTTTTTTTTTTTCACTACCACACAAATATAAAGAAATCTTACTTTTTAGCATGGGAAAACACCTAAATGATAGTACCATTCTCATAAATACAAAGAATAGTGACTTCTACAAGGTTAATAATGATATAACAGCAGAATGTTACTGTCAGATTGTTCAACTACTTCATTTTCATCATTGTCAGATAATTCACAGCCTGGATCAATATCTTAAAAAAAAAAAAAAAAATTGGGCTGGTCATTATCTTGCAACAAATTTCTGCCATAAAACATTGATTTTGGTATTGCCATTGTCTTTAAATGTAAAAAATTTGGAAAAAAATAAAATAGTCACACGGAAGGTGATCTGGGGTCCCAGCAGACCCCACAAACATTTTTTACACTGTCACTCCTAAATGTTGCAAGCTTTTTTGCTAAAAAATTATGTGCATACACAATAACCATCTTCAATAAAAGTCAGAGACAGGCAGAACGGAAAAATACACAATGGTTAAATGGCATCATTTTAAAGTCATGCTGGGGTCCACAGGGACCCCACTCAGCTCACGAAGAGTTAAACAAAGCATTGTATTTGGAAGTTAATCTTTTTATTTTTTTTTAAACATATGTCAAGTAAAATCACAAAAGAAACTAACTGTTAATGGACCACACAATATATATATATATATATCTATATATATATATATATATATATATATATATATATATATATATATATATATATATATATATATATATATATATATATACAGTGGAGTGAAAATAGGGGTCAAAAATCAATATAAAAACAGTGGAGTGAAAATAGGGGTCAGAAATCAAATAACGGATTTATTGTATGTAATACCTACGAAAAGTTGCGAATGCTATTGCTCATTAATGATCCAAAATTTTACTGAAATTGGACTAAATTTTCTGCCCTCTACCATCTGTTTTTCACCAACCTGCGACAAAAATGACACAAATCCTTGGCACTTATTGTATTATACAGTATATTATACAATTATACATTATAATATGCAATGTACAAACGTACATGACCCAATATGTGCAGCTTAAGCCTGCAGCACAACACTTACAACAAATCCAAAAAGTTACTCTGTTGTGTGATATTCACTTACCGAGTTAAATGTTGGCATGATACCTCGTTCATGTACTCTTGCTTGAATAAAGCCATTCCTTGCTTCTTGTCTAACAACAGCTATCGATGCCTCTGTGACTGCCTTTATGCACCTTTCCACTGCTTGTTTATGACATGGAAAACATGGAATTTCAGTGGCAAGAATTGTTTCATTATGAACCACAACTTTCCAGATCAGCATTGGAGATTGAGTTTGTGACTGGAGGTTCAGTCACGACACACTTCTGCCAGTCAATCAAATCTATGTACTCCACGGCATTGAGATTGAGAGATGGTACTTGAAAACATCTGACACCACACTGACGTGTCTGGGAGGCTCGAGGTTGCATGATTCGTCTAACAAACAGCTCCCTGATACTGTATGTTGTTGCTCGTCAGTTACTATGGTCAGCAAAATGTTCTCAGGGTGGCGAAAGTATCCATTTCGCTGAATCACTGGATCAAATACAGCTTTCAGATCTTGCAACAGGTAGCGTGACCTCTCAATCTGCATCCACAGGTGCTTAAAGCCATCCTTGCATGAAGATTTGGACTTGATCATGAACCAGACTGGAACATAAACCTTGAGAATGAATTCAGCAATTGTTTTGAGACTATCGCTAGGCCTTTCTGTCACAACATACAAACACAGAACTAGATTGGCCAGTGTGACCCAGCGGGACACAACGACTGACGATGTGACAAAGAGACAGAGCAATGGCCAGTGGTTACTGCTTGGCAAATATCCAGTAATACTGCTGATCCGAACTCAAATCTTCAACGTTGACATCCGGAAATTCACAAGTTATTGACTGAAAAGAACAATTGATATTTCCTCACAATTTGCCAATAAAGAATCTATTGGCCCTGAGAAACATCTTGGTCCTGCCGTGCAACCATCAAGATGTTCGAACAGATGACGTAGAGGAAGTTCATCTGCTTAGAGAAGGCAAACAAACCACTGCAGAGGACGTTTGACATGTTCTTCAAGGAGTCTTATGACACCGCCCTTCCCTGTGTTCACTGCAGTACCATCACACCCAATAACCACCAGCTTCTGAATGCCCATGCAATTTTCACCAAGAAAATCGATGACGGCCAGCTTTATGCTTGCAGAACTGCCATTTTCAGTTTTAATGTGACCGAGATAGTTGGAGCCAGGCTCCTGTACCAGTGATACATGTTCATCTACAGTCACTCTCCGGTGAGATGTGCCATCAACTGTTTTGAGAGTCAGTGTTTTATCCTTGCTGCCATCAAAATACAGGGCCTGTATTTCAGCAGTAAGACTTGCCGCTTCAGCATGGATGGTTTCGCGATACTTCTGCCTTTCTTTTCTAACTTTGGTTCTGTTGATGAAATCACTGCAGTCCTCAAATGTTACTATGCCGTAGTCTTCCAAGACTGCAGATGCAGTGTCTGCCACTGCTGTATCTGAAACTGCGTGTCGCTTCAAAGCCCTCGCGGTATTCTCTAGCCGACATCTCTGCTGTGATGCCGCTTGAGAAGTACATGCAGCAGTAGAAGGGTGTAATGCTTGCAAAGTACATGCAACAGCAGCAGATAATATTTCAGTATCACTCTGTGCTTTCACCAGGTTCATCTTCTGGAGAACTGCTAAAGCTGCTTTCATCTTTCTTTGATGTCGATGAACTGGCACTAGTTTCAGAGTGATACTGGGTTACCCTGTCTTGTTCCTTCGATATTCCTCTCAGACACTCCGGTAACCTCTTTGTAACTATGCTGTCAAGTGACCCTATCATCATCTTGCGTGTGGTTCGTTGATCTTGAAGGAAAGACAGTTCAAATGTTGGAACCTTGCAAGACTTTGCACACGAGCATGATAAATGGTCAGCACATTTGCATGCTGCAGTGTCGAAAATCTTCCTGACTTGCTCCTTGAATTCAGTGACTTTCCGTTCATACTGTTTATTTCTTTTCGACACTGGGTATCTCACAAGTTTGAGATGTTTATCGTGGTGATTTCGTATCACCTGTATAATCCGGGTTGATGTCACAGTAGGTATTAATGCTCGGGTTCAAATTTCTTTAATACTGACAGCCAGGACATCAGACACTTCTGCAACAGTTGGTTCTTTTTTTTAATTACTCTTCAATTTCGGTCTGACCCAGTGATAGTCCATAAGCATGTTGCAGTGGTTGGAAACCTGTGCAAGTTCATTCTGTGAGGATTACCGAAAATTTGGCATGCTCTTGGATGATGCTCAGCCATCGTGCCACCATGCTCCAACACTCAAACTGAATAAGAAATGCAAATGAACATAGTAGGCTTAACAAACTAGAAGTATCATATACATTATATGAGTATTATACTGTATATACACTCAGGTACTCATAAAACATTTCAGAAGCATGTATCTTAAACCTTATTTGCCTTGTCCTCTAATGTATTTGATATGACTGAATATATTCCGGCATAGAAAATAAGCAATACTGGTAGAGGGCAGAAAATGTTGGTTTTAAAATGCCAAATTTTACATGCAAGATATGTGGGACAAATGACAAGTTTTAGGAGTATTACATGTCATACTTCAATTTTTCATTTTTTCACACCACCATATATACTGTACTGTATATATATATATATATATATATATATATATATATATATATATATATATATGCCTGTATGTATGTATGTGTAAGATATTGAATTTTGGCAAGAAAATTTATACACTCATCAGATATGAAAAAATTAGAGAATCAGATATCCAAGTCTTATGGTACCTAAATGTTAAGAAATGAAGTCTTGACTAGTTCCAACAAAATGTAATGCACAATAAAAGGTAAGCCTTTTTCCCTCTCGAAGGGTGGGGGGACGGCGTTTAAGGGTCTGACTGATGGGGATCTGGGACTCCCCAGGCTCCTTACAGATATTCTACTGCTCAACATTTTTTTATGCAAAGAATAACAATAAATGAACAACCCAAGCAGTTGCATTATTAAGAAAATTTTCCAAATTTTAGATCCTATCATTTCTAGAAGTCGAGACACAATGCATTTATGTGGATGAGAAAGACAGTTTCAGAGTTCACCTATTGCATACATGAAAGACTGAGAATACCGGTTAACTCTTGCATTAGCATAGTTTCGACAATGGGTGTGAGTGTTTTGCCAGACAGGTGTTTCCAGTTATGCGTAATCCAGAAGGATGCAAGGAAATAGTAAAGAGATAATGATTCTTCAGTGTGGCGGATTCAGACAAGTTGAAGGGAGTCAGTAGGTGAAAGAGGACTCAGGCGACAAAAAGCCTTTGACTCCATTCTGTTTAGAAGATCTGTAACCGAGAAGACCCCTAGAAATGAGAACTGGACTCCACACAGAAATAAGATCCTTAAACAAAGTCAACAGCTTTGCAAGAGAAAAGAAGATTATGAAGTGGGCATAGGACACTCAGTCTCTTGGAAAAAATTTTTGCAAGGAAGGAAATACGATTTTTCCGTGATAGGTCACAAGAGAATGAAACCACAAGAGCAGTGAGAGCTGACAAAGAACTGAGCTGTGTATTGTTAAATACTGAAGGATACTCCCGAGGAAGATTAGGCGGGTCAAATTATGTAGGAACTGAGCTGCGTGAATTGCAAGGTTCCCTTCACACCAATAAGAAATAACAGCCAAATAAGAAACCAGGTATGCAATAACCTCATTCCACGACTGCTGAAGATACTGTTATGAAAGTATCTGTGACATGCAGGTATATTTGTAAAGGGGGTTGCCTGCAGCGTGATTGCGGATAGGTCTGCAGCTCTGAAGATCACTAAGGAAGAGATGGTAACATGACGGAAGTCTGTGGAGTACCACTACTGGCAGCGTTTGTAAAAGAACAGTGTCCGCCTACAGCAGAAGCTATACAACGATCAGAAATGAAGGAGTGCTGAGGGCACAGATAGAAGAAGAAAAAATCGTAAGAGGGCTGTTTGACAATTTAATAATTGTGCCAGACTCGGTCGAGAGCCTTTGAGATTTCAAGGGCAAGAAAAAGGGTTTCATCAAAGTATAGAGGGAAGGAGGGAAGGTGAATGGCAAAAAGTCAGAAGGAAAAGTGAGAAGATGGCAAGTGGGTTATGCTCAGTCGACCTACATTGGTGATCAGAAAGGTTTTGAGATGAAAAATTCTCAAAATCTTGTTAAGGACAGAATCAAAGATTTTAGGATTACAAGATGTTAAACCAGTGAGGCAAAAGATAGAGGGCTTAACAGCCTGACACTTCTTCGGAACAGACTGAACAAGAACAAACTTCCGACAAGAACGAACCGTAGAGAGAGAGAGAGAGAGAGAGAGAAAGGCGAAAGACTTTACATGGGCAGGGTATGGAAGCACAGTTTTTGAGCGCAACAGGATGACTCCACCAGGACGTAGTTCTTACTAGAAGTTTATGTATTCACCCCTGTTTTACTGTTTGTTTTTCACAAGATACCTCAAAGTGTTACTGATGGATTTAAATGAAATTTTCTTGATCTTTGGGTCATGGGCCAAGCAAGAGTTGATTACATTTTGGGGGTGTTCTGAGATCCATTCCCGTTTCAGGACTGTTTTTTGTTTGTTAATCTGTAAGATATCTTTAAAAAGTTAGTGGTGGAGTTCAATGAATTTTTTTGGATGTGTGTCACGGATCAAGGAGGCGGTGATTTCATTTTGGTGGTGATCTTAGTTGTCTGGTATAGGCGTTGGCAGAGGTAAGCACTCTTCGAGTGGGTAACTGTTTAGAACTGAGGCTAGTGAGGGGAGAGCGGAATTATATTGATCAAATTCTTGTGAGGAGGTATGAGGAAGCCAGGCCGGTAAGAAAATGCAGGGATAGCAATGAAATTGTCGAAAGTGGAATTAGAGGAGAAAACTTGATCAACGGGTTCCACCAAAAGAGGGGTGGAGGGAGAGGTAGGGGCAAATTTATTAGAAATTGTTTTTGACAAGGTAAAGAAAGGAGGGGGAAGATTTTGTGTTGGAGAGTTCAGTGTGTCTGGAGTGAATGAAACTAGTTTTAGCATGATGAAGTCTCAGCACTATTCCTCCCACAAACATGTACATATCTACGTTTAGGGGTAAATAAGCATTAATGTTATGATCACAGTTGAAGACAGGTTTACTTAATTGTGTTTTAATAATGAAAGTTGTCACGGGAAGGATTATACCTGAAAAAAGGAGAACTGTTCTAAAAGAAAAGGTGCAGACTAATATATATATATATATATATATATATATATATATATATATATATATATATATATATATATATATATATATATATAAAATACAATCAGTTTTGTTTATCTTCATCAAGTCACAAACGTTTTACTTGCGCCATCCTTCTGGGACCTGGAAATAATGTTAAAAGTAACTACGTAATCTCTTTAATTTTGTGGGTCAGAATCCAAGGAATATATACAGTATATATATATATATATATATATATATATATATATATATATATATATATATATATATATATATATCATCATCATCATCAGCCATAACTAGTCCACTGCTGAACAAAGGCCTCCCCCAACCTTTTCCACGAATTCCTTGACTGAGCCAATATTTACCACGTTTTCCCTGCAAATTTCTCCATCTCATCTCTCCATCTCCTGTCTGGCCTTTTTCTGCTACGCTTACAATCTCTTGGTCTCCAGTCTGTCAGCCTCTTGCCCCATCGGTTATCCCTTATTCTTGCTATATGGCCTGCCCACATCCATTTCTGTTCTTTTATAACTTCTATAATATCTTTGACTTTAGTTTGCTCTCTCACCCAAGTTGATCTTTTCCTGTCTCTTAAAGATAATCCGAACATTGACCTTCCCATTGCTCTCTGAGAACGGATTAATTTATTTTCCATCGATTTTGTCAGTTTCCAGGTCTCACAACCATACGTCATAGCTGGAATTATACATTCGTTATATACTTTTCGTTTCATACAAACTGGCAAGCTACTTTTCATAATGTCTTTATGTTTACCGAAAGCTTTCCATCCAATTGTAATGCGTCTTTTTATTTTGCTATCATGATCTTTTGCTAATTTTAGTATTTGTCCCAAGTAGTTGTACTCCTCAACTTCTTCAAGAATTTCATCGCATATTCTGATGACGATCTTTGGTGTTTGTGGATTAAACATTACTTTAGTTTTACTCCGATTCATCTTCAGTCCTACTTTCAGACTTTTTCTGTTCAGGTCATTTAACATTTCTTGCAATGCCTCCGCTGTTTCTGAGATTAGGACAAGGTCGTCTGCAAATCTTAAATGGTTTAGCTTTCCTCCACCTATGTTCACCCCTTTATTTTCCCAGTCCAGCTTTCTGAAAATACTTTCTAAGCATGCTGTAATTAATGTGGGTGAAATTGTATCTCCTTGATGCACGGCTTTCTCAACCTTATTTTTTTCTGAGTCCTTATGTAATTTAACCGTAGCAGTTCCCTCTTTATAAATGTTTTCGATCGGTTTTACAATGTTCTCATTCACTCCTTGTTCTCACAATGAATTTATAATTGCTATGTGCTCCACTGAATCAAAAGCCTTTTCATAATCAACAAAACCTAAGCATGGTGGTTTATTATATTCTGTAGTTTTCTCAATTAGCTGATTCATTGTATGTAGATGATCGGTGGTTGAATACCCGCTTTGGAATCCTGCCTGTTCACAAGGTTGGTCCTCCTCCAAAATTGTTGTGTATATATATATATATATATATATATACACATATGTTTATATATATATATATATATATATATATATATATATATATATATATATATATATATATACAGAAGAAATATGTGCAGCATGTGATGTGGTGTGTGGAAGGAAGAGAAGACGGAGGGGGGTGCAAGGAACAGCGTGGTGGACTGAAGAGGTGAAACAGGCTGTGGCACAAAAGAAGAAAGCATACAATGAATGGATGAGACATAGGGGCGTGGAAGAAGTTGAGAGGCGGAAGAGAGAGTTATATGTAGAAAGAAAGAGAGGTGAGAAGATTAGTAAGAGAGAGTAAGAAGAGAGTGGAAGCAATGACGAAAGTTAAATCGGGGAAAGCCCCAGGAATTGATGGAGTGTGTGGTGAAATGCTGAAGCATGGGGGAAAGAAACAAAGACTTCAGTCGCATTTCTGACTGGATTAAATAAAATGTAACAAGTAATTTTCGACATCACACTTATATGCTCTGACAAGGATAATTGCTAATGCCGAGGAGCAGTTATATTTATGAATAAGTGACCTAAAGAAAAACTTAATATATTGTAAAGTATGAATATATTGCGTACAAAGAAAAAGCCGTTTTGTAACTAAACACTGCATCTCTCTCTCTCTCTCTCTCTCTCTCACACACACACACACACACACACACACAAACGGGTAGGTATCCCACAGTCCCTCCCTCTCAACCCCATCTGCTGTGTCGGAGTGCATAAAAACCCTATATATTTTACAAGTATATACAGAGAGGCTCAGTTAGGGCGGTTTGATATACTGTACTGCAGGAAATGAAGGTTATTTCCTAAAATCTTGGACTTCACTTCTCGAAACTCTCCTACAAGCAACAGCCATATCCCTGGGTCATCTAACAGTTATCTGTTTTCATTATACATGTATATTCATCCACAACCCTATACTATTAGGTCCCCATACAATACAACCATACATTATCCTCTTCCCCCTGGCTGCAACCATAATGAATGATATACACACACGTTATCTTCAGCAAAAGGCCTCATCATCACTGCTTATTTAAATAGATGCCTACCAACTGGAAAGTCATTATACAGAAAGCAACTAAAGGCTTAGGTTTGGAGGAAAGGTGGTTTTGTGACTAGCCTCATTATAACTGATTTTGATGTGCACAATAATAAGCATTGCATATGCAAAGCTTCTCCTTAGAGTACTAGGGCATCTGATCATTACACCCTCTACCAACAGATCTGCCATTGACAGTATGTGTGCACAGCTGTCGAACCCCCTAACAATACACAGACATATTTTTAAAAATCATAGGTCGGCTTAGGTTAAACCAATGTAGCCTTCCCTTGCAACTATAGGCTACCAGCAGGTCCCCCATAAGGCAGTCACGGATAAATAGCACCGTCCAACGTCAACTGACATGTTTTGCCATGGTATCATGGAAACTACCTCCAATCCAAGATATCCCATACTAATCCCATGTAGGATGAATATGACGCACTTGGATTCTGCGTGGACTACTTCCAATTCGATGGCACCACAAACCGTGTGAAATATTTGACAATAATACTCGTAGATGACTCCTCAAGTTTGTTTCTTGATTCCAAATTCGTTTTCATGCTAGACCTGTAGATGCAATATTGATAGGTATCTCTGCATGAGATACCCATATATAAAGCTGCATTGTCACTCTAGCTAAGGTAATTCTGTTGTTCCTTCTCTGATTATTCTGAAATCCTAGCTCAGTACACATATATTGTAGGAGTAGACTGTAGCACCAGTCGAGCAGGGCAGTACTGCCAAGGTGGATGGAAAGCTGATGACAGGGAGAGCTGAAGCTCCCGTTTCATCAGTTCTCAGGACTAGTTCCTTTGCTGAACTTTTTCAGTGTTTCAGTAACACAGAGAGTAGGTCAGCATGCTCTCCAATACAAGTTTCTCTATCAACACTAAACTACATGCACAGTACACACTACATTTCCCTTTCAAAATTACATAAAAGAAAAATGACGCACTACGACAATGCCTCGGAGTACCCCGGGGGAGGGGGACCATAAATGCCCCCACCATCCGCCCCTCTCCCGGTGACGACCCTTTGGGCTCCCTGGTTCCACTGACTGACTCACTAGTTTTTCATTTCTGTAAGAAGAGAGAAACCTGTACTGTACACAGGAAAAATCATCTGGTAAATTACCAATATGCTGGGAATCGAACCAGGGACTCTCAGGTGAGAGCCAGGCAGCATACCACTACACCACGACCAGGTAAAAGTTAACTCACGTTGTCACAATCTTGTAACCAACGTCCCTCCGCCCCCACTGTGGGCATCAAGAGGATGAGTTAACCCCCTGGCACTCGGGCAAGTAGATGCTTTTAATCTATCCCAAGCACTTACGGCATACTGGTAATTTACCAAATGATTTTTCCTGTGCACAGTACAGGTTTCTCCCTTCATTCTGACTTGCCGTAAGTGCTTGGGATAGATTAAAAGCATCTACTTGTCCGAGTGCCAGGGGGTTAACTCATCCTCTTGATGCCCACAGTGGGGGAGCAGGGACGTTGGTTACAAGATTGTGACAACGTGAGTTAACTTTTACCTGGTCGTGGTGTAGTGGTATGCTGCCTGGCTCTCACCTGAGAGTCCCTGGTTCGATTCCCAGCATATTGGTAATTTACCAGATCATTTCTGTAACTTTCTGTCTGTTGAACACCACCTCTCCTCCTCTAAACCTCATCTTCTCTTCCTTACTGAGACTCAGCTGTCTGAGGCAACTGAGAGCAAACCCTTCTCTGTATCCTCATACTTTCTATATACTCATTTCAAAGCCAAAGGTGGATGTTGCATATATGTACACAACGACCTATCTTTCTCTCATGTTAGTGAACTTCATTCTTCTGAATTCTCTACTCTCTGGTTTCGGCTCTCCTGTCATTCACTGACTAAATATATCTGTGCTGTTTACTTATCTCCTAATTCTACTGACTATCATAAATTCTTCGACTATCTTACTACTACGATGGAACACATTCTGTCCATTTCTCCTTTCTCTGAAATCTCCATTCTAGGAGATTTCAATGTTCACCATTATCTTTGGCTCACCTCTCCTTTCACTGATCCACCTGGTGAACAAGCCTTCATCTTTTCTATCCTTAATGACCTAGAGAAGCTTGTACACCACCCTACCTGTATCCCTGCCCGCCTTGGAGAGAGCTGCAACATACTTGACCTCTTCTTTACAACTAATCCTTCTGCTTACACTGTTAATCTTTACTCTCTGTTGGGCTCCTCCGATCATAACCTTGTTATTTTAACCTGTCCTATCGTTCCGGTACGGCCTGTGGACCCTCCAAAGAAACGTCATCTGTGGCATTTTGGAGCTGTGGATTGGGAGGTTCTCAAGCAGTACTTCTTTGATTTTCCTTGGAATGATTATTGCTTCCATTGCCGGGAGCCATCCGAGTGTGCCTTGCGCATTACGGAGGTTATTCTCTCGGGCATGGAAGCATACATTCCTTTCTCTTATCCTCTGACTAATGCAAGAAAGCCTTGGTTTAATCACACTTGTTCTAATGCTGTCCGCAACAAGGAGAGGGCCTATAAAAGGTACCAGAGCCAACCCACCCCTAAATCACATCTTTTTTTATGTTTCTCCCTGGAATCATGCTAAGTCTATTCTTCGCTCTGCTAAAAATAATATCATCCTTACTAAATGCTCTCATCTCTCCAACTCGAATTCTTCCTGCTCCTTCTGGCACCTTGCCAAAAACCTTTCTAACAACTTTACCTCATCATCCTTCCCTCCTCTTTTCTACTCTGATGGCTCTGTAGCTATTTCTTCTACTGATAAAGCAGATCTCTTTGCTCAGACTTTCTCCTCCAATTTCACCTTAGACGATTCCGGTGCTGTTCCTCCATCACTTCCCCCCTCTGACTTCCCCAGGCTGACATTAAATTTCTTCAGCTGATATATTTTCTGGCATCACTGGCCTCAATACTAACAAGCCATATGGGCCTGATGGGGTCCCTCCTGTTGTCCTCAAGAACTGTGCTTCTGTACTTACACCCTGCCTAGGTATACTCTTTCGCCTTTGTCTGTCAACTTGTACCTTTCCTTCTTGCTGGAAGTTTGCTCTCATTCAGCCAGTCCCAAAGAAGGGTGACCGTTCCCAACTCTCTAACTGTCGTCCAATTGCTTTAACATCCTGTGTCTCAAAAGTTTTCGAATCCATTCTTAACAGAAAAATTTTAAAGCATCTTTCCTATCACAACCTTCTTTCTGATCGTCAGTATGGGTTCCGTCAGGGACGCTTCATTGGCGATCTTCTCACCTACCTTTCAGATTCCTGGTCATCCTCCTTTCGGGACTTTGGTGAAAGCTTTACCATTGCACTTGACATCTCAAAGGCTTTCGATCGAGTCTGGCATAAATCTTTAATTTCCAAACTGCCCTCTTATGGTTTCTATCCTTCTATCTGTGCCTTCATCTACAGCTTCCTTTCCGGCCGTTCTATAGCTGCTGGTGTAGACGGTCATCGTTCTTCTAGATCTATTGACAGTGGTGTTCCTCAAGGCTCTGTTCTATCACCAACTCTCTTCCTTTTATTCATCAATGATCCTCTAAGCTGTACATC
Organism: Coenobita brevimanus; assembly: GCF_032717465.1. Classification (NCBI taxonomy): domain Eukaryota; kingdom Metazoa; phylum Arthropoda; class Malacostraca; order Decapoda; family Coenobitidae; genus Coenobita; species Coenobita brevimanus. The sequence continues at coordinate 19,991,485 of NC_137046.1, forward strand.
TAACCCTATCCACTCGTACACTGATGATTCCACCCTTCACCTTTCCATTCAGTTCCCACAAAGTCCATCTCAGCAGTTACTTCAAAAAACAAGGGATGAGGCTAAGGCACACATAATGTCTGACTTGGTTCCTATCTCTGACTGGGTTAAAAATAATCTTGTTGTTTTTATTGCACCAAAGATCCAGTTTTTACACCTATCAACCCATCAAAATCTTCCACAGGAGTACCCACTAATGTTTAATAATATCCAACTCAGTCCTACATCATCCTTGAACATGCTTGGGGTTTCATTCACACGGGACTTATCTTGGAAAGATCATTGTAAAATCTGCTTCCAAGAGAGTGGGTGTGCTAAACCGACTCCGTGCCTTCTTTACTCCTGCACAGTTGTTGACTTTATACACGGGTTTTATTCGCCCCTGTTTAGAGTACAACTCTTATGTGTGGGGAGGCTCCCCACATACAGCTCTTCTCAAAAGGTTGGACTCAAAGGCTATTCGTTTCATCAACTCTCCTCCTCTTACTGGCTCCCTTCAACCTTTGTCTCTTCGCCGCACTGTTGCCTCTTTATCTCTTTTCTATCTCTACTTCAATGGTCACTGGTCCTCTGAACTGTCTGCTTGTATTCCTCCACCTCTGCGACGGGTGCATAGCACCCGTCTAGCAACAAACTCTCATGCCTTTGCTGTTCTACTCTCTAATGCAAGCGTTAACCGTTACCCTCAGTCCTTCAATTACGCAACAAGTCAACTCTGCAACTGTCTCCCTCTGTCTGTATTTCCTACTTCCTATGATCTGCAAGTCTTTCAAATACAGTGTGTCCAGGCATCTCGAAATAAATGGATCTTGAAGTTGGTTCTCTATTGTAATGTTTTTGTTTATTTCTTGGGAGGAACGTTAATGCGGGCCCAGCCTTTGGTCCCTTCTTCCCCGAAAAAAAAAAAAAAAAAAAAAAAAAAAAAAACTAAGGTTTTCGTACTATGAATTCAGTGGAAAAGTGTCTAGAGGAGGGAAACAAGTTGTATGCGGCCTTCATGGATTTGGAGAAAGCATATGATATGGGGGATAGGCAAGGATTGTGGAAACTATTAAGAATATATGGAGTAGATGGGAAGTTGTTGAATGCTGTCAAGAGTAAGTATGAGGGTGCTAAGGCTGTAGTGCGTGTGGATAGTGAACTGAGTGAGTTTTTCTATTTGAAGTTTGGGTTGATGCAGGGATGTGTCATGTCTCCATGGTTGTTCAATCTGTATATGGATGGGGTTATAAAAGAGATACAATGTAGGGCAGTGGATGATGGAGTGGCCCTAATGATAGAGGGCAGTTTTTGGAAACTTCCTGTGCTGTTATTTGCAGATGATATTGTGTTGTTAAGTGAAGACGTAGGGGAGCTGCAAGGCTTGGAGGGTGAGTTTGGGAGAGTGTGTAAGAAACGGAATTTAAAGGTGAATGTAGGGAAGAGTAAAGTTATGGTCTTCGAGAGAGGTGAAGTCGGTGAATGTACAGTGAGGCTGGATGATGAGGAAATGGAAAATGTGAGTACGTTTAAGTACTTAGGTAGTGTGATGAGTAAGGATGGAAGTTTGGAGGGTGAAGTGTTTGAAAGAGTACAACAGGGAAGAAAGGTTGCTGGTTCCTAGAAGGCAGTGATAAGAAATAGGGAAGTGAGCATGGAAGTGAAAAAGTTATTACATGACAGTATTGTGATACCGACTTTGACGTATGGAAGTGAAGCTTGGACGTTGTTGGAGAGACACAAGTCAAGAGTGAAAGCAGTGGAAATGAGTTGTTTGAGAGGAGCGTGTGGAGTCACATGGAGATACAGACTGACCAATGAGGAAGTGAAGGAGCGTTGTGGTGTGGATGCGGATGTGATAGGAAGCATTAGGAGAAACACACTGAGGTGGTTTGGCCATGTGGAGAGGATGGAAGGTGAGAGACTGACGAGGAGAATGTATGTGAGTGAGGTGGAGGGGGAAAGAGGGAGGGGAAGGCCAAAGATGAGATGGAGGAATGGAGTGGAGAGGTATATGAGGGAAGGGGTGTGAATTGGTAGCAGGGCAGTGAAATGGCGGGGGACAGGGTGACTTGGATGAGATTTGTTTGTGGCCACTCCGTATAAAGGATTAAGGCGTTTGCAATAGATAAGATGGATAGATAGAATTCTGCTCCAATAACTGACTCCATTCAGCCTCTCAGTGCTGACTAGCTGCATCTCTCTCTCTCTCTCTCTCTCTCTCTCTCTCTCTCTCTCTCTCTCTCTCAAAATGATAATACATAAGTTACGTCCTCATTAATTCTCCTCCAATCTTCACACACACACACACACACACACACACACACACACACACACACACACACACACACACACACACACACACACACACACACACACACACACACACGCACGCACGCACGCACGCACGCACGCGCGCATCAATCGGCTTCCCACTCGGCTGGTTCTGATCCTAATTTTCCAGTCAACAAAAATTTTGCATAAAAAGAGAGTGAGTGAAGCGTCATATCGTCTCTCCCGCGCCCTGGCCACGTTGAGGTGAAAGCTGCTGGAAGAGAGAAGCAGAAGCAAATATTAAAAAGGGTGCTGGAAGTTGCGCCACTGTCGCTGTTTGATTTCTCACGCGCATGTGTGTGTGTGTGTGTGTGTGTGTGTGTGTGTGTGTGTGTGTGTGTGTGAACGAATAAACTCTTCAAGTCTCTGTTAAGTTCTTCCACCATCACCTCTACGAACCTGAGAAGCACATGAGTATTTTTGGAATTGTTTCCATAGAATCCTTAATGAGAGCCACACCTCCCTAGTAAAGCTTACCATATTGGGCCTTCTTTTTGGTAGTGTGAAGCATACAAATTTTCTGGGAAAGTGACCCTTGGTGCCTGCATTCCCTTGGGCTAGAGATCCTTATCGTCTCCTACTAACCCACATTCTATCTACCTGGAAATTACACGCTAGTATTCACTTGTACGTAACTAATGCATGGCATTTGCATGGGGGTTCTGTAAACATTAATAAATAATAAATAATTATTTTATGGCCGATTGAGAACATTAGTCATGTGGGGTGGTACAGCACTGTTCCCAAAGTGAGCTTTCTCGGAAACAAGTAAAGCCATAGTGAGCCGGCGAATATAGTTGGAAACCTTACGGAAAACCAGTCCAGTAGGTGTGACATAAAGGACTTAAAAAAAAAAAGTCCAATTAAATTGGAGAAAAAGCCAAAATACGAACCAAAACTGTGATGTCTCAGAAACACTAAAACTGCAGCATATTAAATACTGAGCCATCGTCACTTACCACTTGTGTTAGTCTATGCATTATATGACTGTGAACACATATTACTGTTAATGTTATAAATAAATAAACAAATATATCCATTATATAAAGTGAGGTGTGTGTTTGAATGTTTTTCCCTCAATGCATGGCCAACGTTTTAACCTGGAAAAGAAAATTTTGGACACTTGTATAGTTTCACCAAGACCTGATATTAGAGAGAGGAGGCTCACTGCGGTCTGGGTATCGCAGGAATACGTGGCCATAGTTTTTACCAAGGAAAACGACATTTCCAACAGTGGTGCCCTAAACCTTGTGCCGGACTTAGGAGCTTGTCCCTGGGAGTCTTGGGCCAAGCTTGTATACACAGTATGCGTATACCATGTTGCTCTGGCTCCAGATCCTAGACCCTGCATTGACAAGTGTGCTGAAAACCTCGGATCCGTGCGACGTTCGTTCCCCAAACAACCAGGCGTCTTTTGTTTCAGTCTGGTGTACGGATCATTATACCGTTTTTTTTTCTTTCTTTCTTTCTTTATCGAGGCGAATATGCACTTGACAGGTTGGTGATGATTGGCTGACTGCAACATGTCCGAATAACATCGTTGTATTTCAAATGAAGTACCAGGTAATGTGAATTGAAACTTATTTACTAACTCAAATTACTCCCAGAGATAAATGTTGCATTCAGCCAGTCGTTACCAACCTGTCAAGTGCATTTTCGCCTCGATTAAAAAAAAAAAAAAAGTGCGTGGACTTCACAGGGCCATGGGATAGACCAGGTTTGGTTAGGTTATACGAGTATTACGTTAAGTTTGATTAGGATCAATTAGATAATGTTCGGTAATGTTGGAATAAGTTAGGTTAGGATGTGTAACGTTAGGTAGATTACGGTAGGTTACATTAAGCTTAGCTAGGTTAGGTCAGATTAGGTCAAGGTAGGCCAGGATATGTTAGGTCAGCAATCGTTGGCGAATTTTCCCCACGATGCTTCTGCTTGTTCCTAGAACCGTAGGAAAGACCAAAGTATTTTGCGTGAGCAGTGCTAAGCACCCCAGCTAGTATATATATATATATATATATATATATATATATATATATATATATATATATATATATATATATATATATATATATATATATATATATATGTTTTATTTACCTGAAACAGTTGTATCATTGGTCAAAATCACTAGTGTACAGGATCACTAATACTGGTGGCAAGATTCACATACAAAGCTCGTGTGTGTTGAGAAGGGAATGCCTTATTACTGCTACTTCATCCTGTGAGATAAAATCGTCACTACAAAGAACCTTCAACCCGGAGGTCACATTATATTGCTACCCAAAGCCACTTGCTACGTACAGCGCCTTTTATTTACAGCCACCTGCTACCTACATCATCTTTTATATACAGTCACATGCAACTTACAGCACCTTTTATATAGTCACATGCTACCTACAGCACCTTTTACAAACAGTACATGTTACCTACAGCACCTTTTACAGGCAGTCACTTGCTGCCCATAGCATCTTTTACCAACAGCCACTTGCTACCTACAGCATCTTTTACAACAGTCACTTTTATATGCAGTCACTTTCTACCTACAACATCTTTTATATCCGGTCACATGCTACCTACAGCATCTTTTATATAGTCACATGTTACCTACAGTACAGTTTATATACAGTCACATGCTACCTGCAGCACCTTTTATATACAGTCACATGCTACCTGCAGCACTTTTTCGTATAATGTCACATGCTACCTACAGTACTTATGTACTCGTACTCGTACAGCCGCTTCCTACCAACAGCAACTCTTGTATACAACTACTTGCTGCCTACAGCACTCTTTATACACAGCTACTTGCAGCACCTATTATGTGCAAGTACTTGCTACCTACAGCCACTTTTTGTCTAGTCATTTGCTATCAACAGCCATTTTTTTTTTAAATCTACACTCACATGCAACTTACAGCCACCTGCTTTATACACTCAATCATGTGCAACCTTCCTCCATTATAACTGTTATTTACAGTCAGTCATACTGTACACATAAAAGGACATTCAACTCAATGGCTCTGGAAGTGAACTGGTTAGAAACATGCACCATTAACCTCTTTCATACCATGGAGCCTATATTATTTTTACTTTATAATGAAATCACGAAACAGTTTGATTCCTTTAACCCGCCGCATCCCGGCATATTTTTCACCAATGATCCCCCCTCCCCCATCCCGGCAGATTTTCGAAAAATATTTTTCTTTGGTTAAAACCTCCGATTTTTATGAGAAACATCGAGAATTCAGAAAGTGCTCACCTGAGCTTAGAAATGCTCGGTATAGGTGACAATCCCCTCACCTGGTACCGAGTTCTCTCGAGCCAGGCTCCAGAGAAGACGTTTTCTATGGAGGGGTAACTATTCCAAACCATTCAGACTAGGTAGATATTCATTTATTTGGTACGAATTTATATGCAGTACAATAGCATACTGGTTTTCACAGAGTAATGTAGGTGATATAAGCGTTGTTTCACTCACCAAATGCATCAACATACCGCACCCTCTTTGTTGACATTACCTCCTCATCACTTCTGCACGTTTCTTCCTCTAACGCCACATAAACTTTGTCCTCCACATCGTCATCGATTGGGGTACCACTCCGGCCTTGAATTTCGTACCGTGGTGCAACATGTCTTTTCTGGCCAGGTCACTGGTAACGGGTGAGTTGCCGAGACAATGGCGTGCAGTGGGGGGGGGGGTCATGCGGGGTAAGGCATTGTCCCCACCTGGCCTTGGGTAGAGGAAGGTGTTCCGCGTATACTACCAAAAATCACGCGTGAAATTTGAAACATGTGCAAATGACGGACCTTGTAATTGCAGCGTGTTTATAAACATCAACGGGAGTCACAGTGACAAAACGCTTGGGTGCATGTGTACTGTACGTCAACAGGACCCGGCGGGTTAAGCAAAATCTTTGGCACTGAATGTTTAGAAACAATATTCATAAACTTGGGCATGTCCATAGTATCAATTTGATTTTATTCGTGCAGCAACCAGAGAAGTTTCGTTGGATTAACAAGAGATGTCTAACTGTGAAGGAATTAAAAACAATCTCTTTTAACCTTGTTAGCAACCTATCTTACTTTTGCTAATGCCAAATGATTTTATCAGCTTACCATAGGCCTCCAATAGTCGAGGAACCACCAACATTTTTTGTTTCTATTATGTCTATGCAATACTGAAATTAATTTGCATCTTAGCAGAGAGAACATTATATTAATCATAGAGTCGTATAATGTATGTTTTACTCCATTAGGATTTAAAATGCATTTAATTCTTTTTGTCATCCATTTATGTGGGTAAGTCATTTGGCGGCAGGATAATATATACGGTTGTGATTCTGGGTACTGCATACAACTGAAGTCTTTACGACATTAGTTGGGTAGATACATCACAATAATAAGTAATGGACTCACTTGGAATTTACCCTGTCGAAACACTAGTTGGATAGATACATCAGAATATTAACTAAAGGACTCACTTGGAAATTACCCTGTCGAAACACTAGAGCATTGCCTGCCCGACACATGAGTAAGTTACCTGGAAGACACCCTAGGATATTACTAAAACTACACACTAGGACATAACTGAATAGTAGTGCAGTTTATGCGATAAATAATATCAATGGACTTGCATCCGGCAAGAGTGGTAACGCTAATGGAATGTAAAGTAAATTTCGCTACAATGCAACGCTTTGATGAAATTCAATATGGCGTGACAATATTCTCCAATACGTTCCTTATACAATCATTATTACCATCGTCATCATTATCTAATACCTCTCTGCCTGACAAGAACATAGTCTCCTTCTTCAAATGAAAGGTGACCAGTCGAAAGTCCTTGCATGGCATTTATGTTAGCAATTACTGATAATCACACCATATTTTTAACAGTTTTTGGGCTGCAGCCTCTTAAGCGGTACACCGCCAGGTGCATCTTTGGGCTTCAATAAACCATTTGCCATGTCAGTGTAAAATCAGCTGAAGACAACAGCACTCCATCAGGTGTGTTGATGGTGATCCCACCCATCTACCAGGGAAGTTTTATATATATATATATATATATATATATATATATATATATATATATATATATATATATATATATCCCATAGGAGCCCGGTGTCCGGAATATTGGACAGAACTGGGATTTTTTAAGTCTATATAAAGTAGGGAACCCCCGGACAGGGACCTATGAGCTTCGTGACTATGAGCCGATAGGCGGACGGTGGTACGCTTAATACCCACCCAGCGCCATGCCTCGCCCAGCACGCCTGGAATCCAATGGGTTAATGAGTGGCAAACCTATCGGTCTCTTTAACCCATTGGAGCCTGGTGTCCGGAATATTGGACAGAACTGGGATATTTTCAAGTCTTTATAAAGTAGGGAACCCCCGGGGAGGGACCTATGAGCTTTGCGACTATGAGCCGATAGGCAGAGGACGGTACGCTTAGTACCCACCCAGTGCCATGCCTCGTCCAGCTCCCCTGAGATCCAATGGGATATATATATATATATATATATATATATATATATATATATATATATATCCCATTAGAGCCCAGTGTCCACAGCACTGGACAGAACTGGGAATTTTCAGACCTAAATAAAGTAGGGAACTGCTGGGTAGGGACCCATGAGCTTCGCGACTAAGAGCCGATAGATGGAGAGCGGTACGCTTAGGACCCTCCCTGAACAGTGCCTCGCCCAGCAGCTCTGGGATCCAATGGGATATATATATATATATATATATATATATATATATATATATATATATATATACATCAAAATCCCCACAATCTGCCCCTCGCCTGGTGATAACCAGGCAAAATCCCTGAAATTACTGTCTGACCCACTTCTTCATTTGTGCAATATTCGCAGCCTTTTCTCTAACTCTGTTGAGCTCTCCTCCTCCAAACCTCGCCTTCTCTTCCAAACTGACACTCATCTCTCCGAGGTGACTAATAGCAAACCCTTCTCTTTATCCTCCTACTTAATCAAAACTCATTTCAAAATCAGTGGTGGCTATTGTGTTTATGTATGCAACAACATATCTTGCTCTCAAGTTCCTGAACTTGAATCTTCTGAATTTTCTACACTCTGCCTTCGCTGTCCTTATATCTGTACTGTTTACTTATTGCCTAATTCGACTGGCTATGAAAAATTCTTTGACTCTCTGACTTTTAACATGGAACACAGCCTATCAATTTCAACTTTCTCTGAAATCTCAGTTATACGAAATTTCAATGTTCACCACCACCTTTGGCTCTCCCCTCCTTTGTCTGGTCCACCTGGTGAACAAGCCTACAACTTTTCTATCCTTAATGACCTACAGCAGCATGTACAGCACCCTACCTGTATCCCTGACTACCTTGCAGAGAGTTCCAACATACTCAGCCTCCTCCTTACAACTAATCCTTCTCATTACGCTGTTAATCTTTTCTCCCCATTGGGCTTCTCCGATCATAACCTTATCAACTTAACCTGTCCTATTGCTCCAGTAAGGCCGGCGGGTGCTCCAAAGAAGCGTCAGTTGTGGCATTTTCGTGCAGCTGATTGGGAGGCTCTCAGGCAGTAATTCTTTGATTTTCTCTGGAATGATTATTGCTTCCTTGGCCGACAGACTTGCGCATTAAGGAGATTATTTTCTTGGACATGGACGCATACCTTATTTCTCATATCTTTTGAATAATGCAAAAAAAAAAAATAATTACTATAATCATGCTTGTTCTAATGCTGTCCACGACCAGGAGAAGGCCTACAAAAGGTATCGGAACCAACACATTCCTTAATCTCATCTCCTTTATGTTTCTGCCCAGAATCAAGCTAAGTCTGTTCTTCACTCTAATAAAAATAATTTCATTCGCACCAAATGGTTTGAACTCTCCAACCCGAAGGCACCATGCCAAAATCCTTCCTAACAACCTTACCTCATCATCCTTCCCTCATCTTTTCCACTCTGATGGCTCTATAGCTATTTTTTTTTACTAATAAACCACAACTCTTTTCTCAGACTTTCTCCTCCAGTTCCATCTTTGACGATGCTGGTGCTGTTCCTCCAAAAGTTCTTGTCTCTACTTTCCTCATGGCTGACATTAAAATTTCTTCAATTAATGTATTTTCTATCATCACTTGAATCAGTACTAACAAGGTATATGGGCCTGATGAGGTCCCTCCTATTGTTCTCATGAACTGTGCTTCTGTGCTTACAACGTGCCTAGATAAACTTTTCGCTTTGTCTGTCAACTTGTACCTTTCCTTCTTGCTGGAAGTTTGATCTTTTCAGCCTGTCTCAGAGAAGGGTGGCCATTCCCAGCCCTCAATCACTCAGTTACTTTAACATCCTATGTTTCAAAAGTTTTCTCATCTATTCATGACAAAAATCTTTTGGAGCATCTTTCCTATCACAGCCTTCTTTCTGATCCTCAGTATGGGTTCTGCCAGGAACGCTCCACTGTTGATCTTCTCACCTATCGTTCAGACTCCTGGTCATCCTCCTTTCGGGACTTTGGTGACAGCTTTGCCATTGCACTTGACATCTCAAAGGCTTTCAGTCGAGCTTGGCATAAATCTTTAATGTCCAAACTGCCCTCTTACGGATTATATCCTATTGTCTATGCCTTCATCTGTAGCTTCCTTTCCGGGCGTTCTATAGCTGCTGTTGTTGACGACCACTGCTCCTCTCCTAGAGCTGTCGATAGTGGTGTTCTTCAAGGCTCTGTTCTATCACCAACTCTATTCCTTTTATTCATCAATGACTTTCTACAGTAAGCTATACATCTAACCCTATCCAGTCATACTCTTATGACTCCACCCTTCACCTTACCATTCACTTCCTGCACAGTCCATTTCAGCAGTTACATCAACAAACAAGGGATGAGGATATGGCACACCTAATGTCTGACTTGGCTCATGTCTCAGATTGGGGTAAAAGTAATCTTGTCGTTTTTAATGCATGAAAAATTCATTTCTTACATCTATCAACCCGAAAAAGTCTGCAGGAGTACCCTCTAATTTTTAACAATGTCCAGCTCAATCCTGGATCATCTTTAAACGTACTTGGGGTATCATTCTCTTGTGATTTATCTGGGAAAGATCATATTACCTCTCTTGTAATATCTGCTTCCAAGAGATTCGGTGTGCTAAGCCTACTCCATGCCTTTTTTACCTTTGCACAGTTGTTAAATTTATACACGGGTTTTATTTGTGGTAGGGGAGGGCACCCATCTTCCACTCACTCAGTGTAGTGTTGCCTTATGGTCTTTACACTGAGGGACGAGTCAAATGGTTTCTTGTACCTAGGTAACCATTTACTACTCTGACCGGTAACCATATAACCAGGGTTTCTGGCCGGGTTAAGTGTCTCCTAGATACCTCTATCTAAAATCACTAATTTATGGTAAACGTTTTGGAGAGCCTCAGAGGGCCCTATACCTGCCCATGGCCCCAACCAAATGGGCATATTTGCATGGCCGTGTGGAGTGTGAGAGGTGTGAATGAGGAAAGTAAGATGGTGGAAGTGGTGAATGTGTTCAAGAGTGCGAGATATGCCGTGATGGCACTATGTGAAACTAAGATGAAAGGGTGTGAAGTGGACCAGTGGGAGAGTGTAAAGTGTGTAAGGTCAGACATGAATAGGTGAGGAAAATGAAAAGGAAAGAGTTGCTTTGTTGATAAATTAGATGTCACAGAGTGGAATGAGAGATTACAAATGTGTCAGCTCGAGATGTATGTATGTCAAGTTAAAATTTGAGAAGGTGAAAGTGGCTGTCAGAAATTTGACTTTATATAAGTCAGTATCCTCACTCGACACCAAAAATGTAAGAAATTTCTGGTAAACAAATCGTAAAGTCCTCACTCGAGGCACCAAAAGTTTGTCCTTAAGTAAATTCACATAAGTCTCTTAGATTTAAGTGTACCATAACTGATGCTTTAACTCATCTAATTATTACTCTCCTATCTCCTAGCCAATCCCCCTTTGAATTGGCCAATTCGTAAAGGTTACTTAGCTAGAAAGAGTCAGACAGCAGATGACGACGAGCCTGACTTTTAGGTCGGTTGCCTGGTCGTTCAAGCATCCTTGAGGTGTGTATTTACAACGTGGTAGCTCGACGAAGTCTAGGAGCAGAGTGAGTCAAAATGCCAATAAAGGTGCTGCTCCAACGAAATTCGTTCTGTTGTCGTTTATCAATATGTTAGGACAAGACCTTCTAGCGGCAAATCTTCGAAATACGTGCAGGAATGTCTCTGAATACAGATCTTCCGCCATTTCTAGATCGACTGCCCTTGTGTAGGTGCAAGTAAATAGACATATGTAAACCTTATGGGGAGTTCCCTCACCTGTAACAGTTATAGCCCATGTAATCCACTCCATTTACCTTGAAGGGCCGACTCGCATTTACCCTGCCCCCTGGTAAGGCAGGTGGTCCTGTATGGTCATATGGTCATTGTTCATACCTCCTACCTGTGATGCAACCTTTGAGATACTTCTTTATGACCTGTCTACCCTTGGGGATCCAGTAGCTTTCCCGGATTCAGGCCAAAGTCTGCGGCACACCTCCATGAAGAGTCAAATCATGGGCTTCCTTTATGACAAACTGTACAAAGTATCCACTCTTGGGTAATAATATGGGATGTCTAGTTTGGAGAGGCAAATCAGCCTTTAATATTCGGCTCCGGGATCTAATCAGACCCTTTCCGTCTAAGAACAAGCCTAAATCTTTTAGCAGCTTATTCTTGTTCCCATTGCCTTGGCCTAAAAGGTCTTATATCTCTCCATAATAGTTCTTTTGTATTCTTTTCAGCCAATATTCGATGAGATCTAACTTCTGAAACCCTCCTTTCTTATTCAAAAATTCAACAACTAATTTAGTATTGTTAATAAGTTGTCTTATTGATGATAATCGGCTGATGTCAATTACTTCTGGCTTAGGTACTACAAGATCCAAGTTTACTACACCAACCTCAGCAATACTATATTGTTTCTGCTCAGGCTAAGCTTTAGTGAGTAACAGCTTAGGACCTTTAAACCACAAGTTATCTTTGATCAGTCTCTTAACAGTGAACCTCTTGAGAGAAGATCAGCCGGGTTTTGTTTAGAGGATACATGCATGAATTTAAATTTGGAAGACAGCTCTTTAACCCGTACTATCCCTGGCATTTTTGCAAGCTTATACCCACCCAATCCCGGACCAAAAACGGAAAAAATTTTTATTACATAAAACAATCCAAAAGGATGTATAAATCAAGGAAAAGCAAAAATAGTACTCCTTATGGAAGAAATAAGATCAGGATGGCCGTCCGTCATATTTTCAGCCCAGTTTCCCAAGCCGTGAGCAATGTTTTCCCACCCAGCTGGGCGGGATGAGAGAGAACAGGGGAGGAGAAAAAGGGATTCCCCTTTCTCAGTGTCCTCCACTGGCTCATATTCCTCCCCAGAATAGTTTTCTCTTCTGAAGAATCACTAAATGAAGGGACAGAAGGGTCCATTTGACAATTTCAACAGCCTCCTCGAGCCCAATGAGGCGGAAAAATGGCGTGGTTTTCGCGACATCCTGACGCTCTGACGGACAGTGGCACACTGATGTTACCCACCCACGCAGAACGAAACTCAGTACTACAACTGCTTGGACACATTGTTGTCAATACATTAAGCTACTCCTTAGCATGAAACAAGCTAGATTAAAGCAGTTTGAGATGTGCTACAGCGCTCGAATTTTGCTGTCGGCACCATCACTTCGCTGGGATTAATCGAGACTATTGTACTGTCAGCACCATGCCGACGGCGGGATTGTACGGGTTAACAGTCTTCAGAGGAGTAGACTGTAGCACCAGTCGAGCAGGGCAGTACCCGAGGTGAATGGAAAGCTGATGACAGGGAGTGCTGGAGCTCCTGTTTCATCAGCCCGCAGGACTAGTTCCTGACCATCCCCCTTTGCTGAACTTTTTCAGTGTCTCAATTACACAGAGAGTAGGCCACCTTGCTCTCCAGTACAAATTACTCTAACTATCTACACCAAACTACATGCACAGTACACACTACACTTCCTTTTCTAAAATTCAAAAAATTATGGCGTCTCATCACCAAGCCTCGGAGTCCCCAGGGGGGGGAACATAAATGCCCCCACCATCCGCCCCTCTCCCGGTGACAACTCGAGGTGCCTGGAACCACTGTCTCACTCTCTTCTTCTTCATTTCTGCAACATTCGCGGCCTTTCCTCTAACTTTTGCTCTGTTGAGCACCACCTCTCCTCCTCTAAACCTCACCTTCTTTTTCTAACTGAGACTCAGCTGTCTGAGGCAACTGACAGCAAACCCTTTTCTGTATCCTCCTACTTTCTCTATACTCATTTCAAAGCCAAAGGAGGCTGTTGTGTATATATACGCAATGACTTATCTTGCTCTCGTGTTCCTGAACTCGATTCTTCTGAATTCTCTTCACTCTGGCTTCGGCTTTCCTGTCATTCTCTGACTAAATATATCTGTGCTGTTTACTTATCCCGTAATTCTACCATCAAAAATTCTTCGACTATCTTACTTCTACGATGGAACACATTCTATCCATTTTTCCTTTCTCTGAAATCTCCATTCTAGGAGATTTCAATGTTCACCACCACCTTTGGCTCTCCTCTCCTTTCACTGATCTACCTGGTGAACAAGCCTACATCTTTTCTATCCTTAATGACCTAGAGGAGCTTGTACAGCACCCTACCCATATCCCTGACCGCCTTGGAGAGAGCTCCAACATACTTGACCTCTTCCTCACAACTAATCCTTCTGCTTACTCTGTTAATCTTTTCTCTCTGTTGGGCTCCTCCGATCACAACCTTATCACCTTAACATGTCCTATCACTCCGGTACGGCCTGTGGACCCTCTAGGGAAACGTCGTCTGTGGCATTTTGGAGCCACGGACTGGGAGGCCCTCAGGCAGTACTTCTTTGATTTTCCCTGGAATGATTATTGCTTCCATGGCCGGGAGCCATCTGAGTGTGCCTTGCGCATTACGGAGGTTATTCTCTCGGGCATGGAAGCATACATTCCTTTCTCATATCCTTTCACTAAAGCAAGAAAGCCTTAGTTTAATCACGCTTGTTCTAATGCTGTCAGCAAGAATGAGAGGGCCTACAAAAGCTACCAGAGCCAACCCACCCCTGAATCACATCATCTTTACGTTTCTGCCCGGAATTGTGCTAAGTCTGTTCTTCGCTCTGCTAAAGATAATTTCATCCATACTAAATGCTCTCAACTCTCCAACTCGAATTCTTTCCGCTCCTTCTGGCACCTTGCCAAAAACCTTTCTAACAACTTTACCTCATCGTCCTTCCCTCCTCTTTTCTACTCTGATGGTTCTGTAGCTATTTCTTCTACTGATAAAGCAGATCTCTTCGCACAGACTTTCTCCTCCAATTCCACCTTAGACAATTCCGGTGCTGTTCCTCCATCACCTCCCCCCCTCTGACTTCCTCATGGCTGACATTAAAATTTCTTCAGATGATGTATTTTCTGCCATCACTGGCCTCAGTACTAACAAGGCATATAGGCCTGATGGGGTCCCTCCTGTTGTTCTCAAGAAATGCGCTTCTGTGCTTACACCCTGCCTAGGCAAACTCTTTCGCCTTTGTCTATCAACTTGTACCTTTCCTTCTTGCTGGAAGTTTGCTCTCATTCAGCCAGTCCCAAAGAAGGGTGACCACTCCCAACCCTCCAACTATTGTCGAATTGCTTTAATATCCTGTAATTCAAAAGTTTTTGAGTCCATTCTCAATAGAAAAAATTTAAGGCATCATTCCTATCACAACCTTCTTTCCGATCGTCAGTATGGATTCTTGACCACTCCCAACCCTCCAACTATTGTCCAATTGCTTTAAT
Organism: Coenobita brevimanus; assembly: GCF_032717465.1. NCBI lineage: Eukaryota > Metazoa > Arthropoda > Malacostraca > Decapoda > Coenobitidae > Coenobita > Coenobita brevimanus. The sequence goes on from NC_137046.1 coordinate 20,006,705, forward strand.
ATCCTGTAATTCAAAAGTTTTTGAGTCCATTCTCAATAGAAAAAATTTAAGGCATCATTCCTATCACAACCTTCTTTCCGATCGTCAGTATGGATTCTGACAGGGACGCTCCACTGGCGATCTTCTCACCTACCTTTCAGACTCCTGGTCATCCTCCTTTTGGGACTTTGCCGAAAGCTTTACCATTGCATTTGACATCTCAAAGGCTTTCGATCGAGTCTGGCATAAATTTTTAATTTCCAAACTGCCCTCCTACGCTTTCTACCCTTCTATCTGTGCCTTCATCGCTAGCTTCCTTTGTGGTCGTTCTATAGCGCTGTCGTAGACGGCCATCGTTCTTCTCTCAGGTCTATCAGCAGTGGTGTTCCTCAAGGCTCTGTCCTATCACCAACTCTCTTCCTTTTATTCATCAATGATCTAAGCTGTACATCTAACCCTATCCACTCATAAGCTGATGACTCCACCCTTCACCTTTCCATTCGGTTCCCACAACGCCCATCTCAACAGTTACTTCAACAAACAAGGGATGAGGCTATGGCACACCTAATGTCTGACTTGGCTCGTATCTCTGACTGGGGTAAAAATAATATGGTTGTTTTTAATGCATCTAAGACTCAGTTCTTACACCTATCAACTCGACAAAATCTTCCACAGGTATACCCACTAATGTTTAATAATATTTAGCTTAATCCTGCATCATCCTTGAACATGCTTGGGGTTTCATTTACTCGGGACTTATCTTGGAAAGATCATTATTACATCTCTTGTAAAATCTGCTTCCAAGAGATTGGGTGTGCTAAGCCGACTCTGCTCTTTCTTTACCACTGCACAATTGTTGACTCTATACAGGGGTTTTATCCGCTCCTGTGTGGAGTACAACTCTCATGTGTGGGGAGGCTCCCCACATACAGCTCTTCTCAATAGGGTGGAGTCAAAGGCTTTTCGTCTCATTAACTCTCCTCCTCTTACTGACTCCCTTCAACCTATGTCTCTTCGCCGCACTGTTGCATCTTTATCTCTTTTCTATCGCTACTTTAACCCTTTAACCGCGGGTCTCATTCCAGAATGACATCGACAAAACTGGACCAAACCGCGGGTGTCATTCTGGAATGTTCGTGAATATTTTGAACACCGCGCGTTTTTCCTGTGTGCAATTTGTCTCACGCAAGAGTAGCTGTCGAGTTCTTTCACATCAGCCATCCCACACCTCCCTCCTCCCACCTCGAGGGGGCCCCCCCCATCCCTGCCCTGACATGCATCAGTCAGTATCTGTCCAGCTCTGTGCGTGATAATGGCGCTTCGTCCCGAGTCATCGTCGCTCACTTCCTCCTCGGAAATTATTAGTGCTAGTATGCCTTCGACCTCTACACCGAGGAAGGAACTGCCGACGGCGAAGCAGAAGGGGTTGAGCACCCCAGAAATTAGGACAGAGCTGAATAAATCTGTAAGTACAACTCTGGATTGTGACAGTGAGAGTGATACACTTACAGCAAGTAGTAGTGACGATTTTGCAGTGATTGGTGGTGAACCATTTAGCATTGACAGTGACAGTGATGAAAGTGAACATGTTGTTTCCCCCCCACCGCCCCCAACTTACTCTGGGAAAGGGAAGGTGCCTATGGGGGAAATTGGCGTTGCATGTGGGAAGGGAGTGAAGCGTGAACTTACGTCTCCTACACCAGGCCCTAGCAAGCATTTCCCACCACTTTCCCGTTCCGCTAGCCCTATTGCCCTCACATCTTCTTCATGTTCTGCCATCCCCTCTCCTCAGTCTACATCATCTGAGGAATATGAATTCCCAGAGCCTGCACAGCGAGGGAAGGAAGGCCGTGCAGGCAGGGTAAGCAGGGCAGGCCGGCCTAGAACAAAGGGGATGCGTGGCAGTAGGAGGGCAAAGCTGGGAAGAAAGGGTCAGATTTAACCACACACCAGGTCAGTAACCCCCCCGCCTGCCCCCCGCCCAGCTCCCTCACCCTCGCCACCCCCCCACTCACCGCCCCTCCACTCACCTCCCTCCCGCTCACCTCCTGCCTCACCCATTGCCTCCACCTCAGCTCCTTCTCACAGGGAAACAAGTGCAATGCGACCTGACACTTGAACTGAACCATGCACCGGGAAAGTGGATGCATTTGTTTGGTCTGACGGTGCTGATTTTCAGCCACACAATCCGCCGTTTGACATGACAAATGCGGGAATAAAGCCTGCTTTCCCATGCAACGAAGGAGATGATTTTGTTGACTACTTCCTGGCCTTCATGGATGACGAAATCGTGCAGTTTGTCAGCGATGAGACCAATAAGTATGCAGCTCAGTGTGCAACAGAAGCGCTGGGACCTATTGGCTCACCAAAGCAAGTGTCATGCTTGCCTGTCGGGATCAGAGAGCTGTATGTGTTCTTTGCACTTATGTTCTTGATGCCCCATATCAAGAGACATGAGTTGGAGGAGTACTGGCTGGTTGATGACATTACTTCTATCTCAACATTCGGGAAGTACTGTCACGAATAAAATTCGCGACATTTCCCTTTTGTGAGAAGCCACGAACTATTAGTGGAAAACTCACTGTTTATCGTTCAGTTAACCGCTCATTCGGACGGAAGCTTTGTCAAATAAATTTTTCATTGTCTTACGTGATCGTCTCTGTGTGAGACATTAGCGCTTCCGCTGAGTGATTTGTTTTGGGTGCGTTTCGCTCACTCGACCGTTAAAAATTGCGGCTGCTCCCCTTTTTTTCCCACGGCTTACTCAGTCCAGTGTTTGCTCTGACGGAGGAAGGATCTGTGCTCCAACAAGTGAGAAGTCAGCCAGGCTCTACTTAGACCACAGTCTCCAGTGCTCCCACCCTTGGGTGATACAAAGCATTCATCGACCAGTATTTCCTTTTGTATTTTCCTAGGTTTAAGAGTTTAATTAAGGTGTTTTTTCCTAGGCGTAAGGATTTAGCTCTTGTGTGAGTGAGTGAGTACGATCTCTTTATTTGAATTCATTAATTTGATTTTGAATTGTAACGTTAAAAATTTATTTTGTAATCAATAAATTTAACAGTTCTTTTTCTTGAGCTTAATGTAAAGTAAACTCTTGTTTCATTTCTCCACAATTAAGCTTATTTTCCATATAGCTCCTAGCTTGCATAAACGTTTTGCTATTCATAACTGGTACTTAGGCCAGTCTTGTATTAAACTTAAAATCCATTGTGCCTCCTAGGAGTTAAGCACCAGCAAGAACCTGATACTGTTTTTAGTATTAGTTATTTATTGTCAGGGGTGAAGTAACTTTCTCCAGAGGCTAACAGTAACAGCAATTGAGTGATTAGTCTCTGCTGTGTACTGTTGAGAAAGTTTATAAATTCTCGTTCTTAGAGAATCGTGCGAAGCAAGCTAGTGTAAAGTAATCGTTGCTTGATTTAGCAAGACAATCATTGTCCCTGCTCTGCAATATTATTGAACATTATTATCAATTGAATAATTATTAGCATTTATTTTAAAAACCCAGTGATATTTTAAAAACCCCGAGACAATTGGCGACCTCATTCCAGGATATTAACTCCTAGCTCTAAAGTTATTCACGAGATAGTACTCACTCGTTCATATTTAGGAAATTATCATTAAAGTTTATAGGCACAACTTTACTGGTGTTTACCCTTAATTTAGCAAGTGAATTTTGCTTTATCAATCCATAGAGTACTTAACCCTATTTAGTTTATTTTTGGTAATGCCAGACAATTTTATTCGCTCCTGGGAAGTCGCCGTACCCATTGTGTTAATTATTGAGTCTTCCCAGTTATTTGCATTTTTGCTTTATTCTTTTCCAGTTAACTAGATAAGACTGGACACCACTAGCTTGTGTCTGTACTCTTTACTTGTGTTTTATTAGTATTCGTTTGTGAAGCAGTCAGTATTCAGTTTCGGTTTGCTTAATAAATTAGCGCCATGGCTACCACTGTATTTTTACAGGAAGCCAAAGAAATGGGTCTTTCGGACCCAACCGAAATTAAAGAGTATACACTCTCACGGCATAATCAGGACCAGCAGCGCGAGAATGATGCCCGTGAAGTGCGTAAGATTCAACGCGAACACAAGCGAGAACAGCACGAATACGAGCAGAGACAGCGCGAACTCGACTTAGAACATGAGTGAGAACAGCGTGAGGAACGAGAGAGAGAACGTCAGTACGAGTTTCAACAACGCGAGAGAGAACGAGAGCACGAACGTGCCGAGCGAGAAGCACGTGAAAAACATGAACTTGAAGTGCTGAAGCTCAAGCGAGATTCCTTGGCTTCAGACACGTCTGGTGCAGTTGGTTCAAGCTCCACGAGCGTTCCCCCTGCACATGTCCTGGCGACCCCACGCATCAAGCTTCCTTCATACAAGGAAAGCGAGCGATTCGAGCCGTACATAGCTCGTTTTGAGGACATGGCAGACATGTATCAACTGGATGAGGCAGCTAAGCGGCTTCAGTTTCTTAGCCTATTTGAGGGCCCTGCCCTCGATATTCTCCACAGAATTCGTGGAGACAATCTCACATATGAGATGATGAAAGCTGCACTCATTAAGGCGTATGGTCTCACAGTAGACGACGCCAAAGTTCAGTTCATGCGAGCTCGTCTCCAAGACAAGGAGACAGCTGTTCAGTTCCTTGATCATCTCACTGCTTACTTAAATGAGTGGATGGAGAAAGATGAAACTCCTTCCACGCATGACGGGATAATTGACCTTATGCTGCTTACACAGCTAGAGAGGTCGTGGCCTGCTGAGCTCAAAGCACAGCTTAAGATCTGCCAGGTGAAAGATGCCAGCCAAATGGCAAAAAAGGCTGACGCATTCTTTACTGCATACGGGTATCAAACTCGTAAGCAAAACACCTGGAACAGAAAACCTGATAAGTCTGGGAAACCGTCTCAGACTGAATCCCAGCAACAAGGCCATTCTCAGAATAATGGCCAAGGTCCAAAACCGCAGTGGAAGGACCAGGGGCAAAACACTCAGAAACCTGAGTGGAAGAGGTACAACAAGTACCCTAACCAGCAGCAGTATCAGCCACGCAACCGACCGACGGGACAAACTTTTTCACCACCCGCTCAAAAGATGCAGGAAGCGAACGCAGCCTTCATTCCTCAGCAGCAGCACGGTGGTCACGTCCCTACCAGTATGGGTACTTCCCCACAGTTCACTAGTCCTACAGTGACAGTGAACCCCCCTCCACAGATGGCCAATGTTCCATCTTCCCAATATAATTCACAAGGCACAATGTTTGCCGCATCAATTCAGCAGCCTCATGAGTGGCTAGCTGCTTCCTCCACGGGCCCTCCCACAGGTGACAGTACCTTCCTTGTTCAGCAAGGGTTTGTGGGAGGCATTCCTGTTAAGGTCCTGAGAGATAATGGTTCCTCAGGTTGCTCTGTCAAGCAGAGTCTAGTTCGGCCTGAGCAGTATACAGGTCGACAGATCCATGCAAACCTTATTGATGGATCAGTGAGATTGTTCCCTGAGGCATGTATCCAAGTGGCATCTCCATTTTATACTGGTACGACACTTGCAGTTGTCATGCCAGAACCTTTATTTGACCTCATCATTGGCAATATTCACGGAGTCAAGGATAGTTGCTCCGATGATGACGCTACTCAGACTTCGGCTGCTGCGGTAACACGAGCCATGGCTGAGGCTTCAGACTGTGTCACCCCAGTGATCGCTGAATCGCCGCAAGATCAGATGTGTAGTCAACTTGTTGTACAAGAACAACATTCTGACCCGACACTTGCTACCGTGCCGAACAAACAAAAGGGTCGAGTGATTAAGTTTTCACGGGGAGGTCGAGCCAAGTTCCTTCGCAAACAAGGACGGCTCTACCGTGAGTCACGAACACCCGAGGGCGAGGTTTGACTGCAGTTTGTCGTTCCCGCCAAGTACCGCCTAGCAGTGTTACAATGGGGTCATTGTTCAGCCTCAGGAGGTCACATGGGCAAAAGGAAGACCCAGGGCCGTATCCGAGCTGACTTTTTCTGGCCAGGGATGGGACGGGACATAGATAGTTTTGTCTGTTCCTGCAGTGTGTGTCAAAGTAACACCACTAATCAGGGATATGTCCTTCCTGTGCCGTTCATAACCACACCTGTAATCTCTGAGACAGTTGAGAGACAGGGTAGTGGTGAAGTGGGTGCAGACCTGACGTCTCGCCCATTGGCCCCCCAGGACACATTATGTCCACGGCCTGTACATACACGTGTACTGTAGGTTAAGGGGGAAGTTCGAGAGAGAACTCCGCAGAGGCGACTCGAGCCTATGGAAGACCCGAGTTTGCACAAGGATTCTCAGCTCCCCGATACTAATATAAGCACTGTAGGTCAAGGGGGAAGTGAGAACTCCACAGAGGTGACCTGAGGCTATGGAAGACCCGAGTTTGCACAAGGATTCTCAGCTCCCCGATATTAATATAAGTACTGTAGGTTAAGGGGGAAGTGAGAACTCCGCAGAGGCGACTTGAGGCTATGGAAGACCCGAGTTTGCACAAGGATTCTCAGCTCCCCAATACTAATATAAGTACTGTAGGTTAAGGGGGAAGTTCGAGAGAGAACTCCGCAGAGGCGACTCAAGGCTATGGAAGACCCGAGTTTGCACAAGGATTCTCAGCTTTCCAATATTAATATAAGTACTGTAGGTTAAGGCACAGGTTGAGGACCCGTGTGCAGTTCGAGGCTATGGAAGACCCGAGTTTGCACAAGGATTCTCAACTTGCCGACCATAATCGTGTGCTATAATTAATGGCGACCTCGAATGTACATCGTAGCACTGACTGCTAGGCAGAGAGAGTAATTGTAACGTAATAAGAATTTTGTCTCATTGACACTTTTGATGCTCCATCTTAATTGGTTTTGCAGGTACAGCAATGGGTGTAGCAGTTTTGCTGTGCGGGCCAGCTGATCGTCTGCCGCACGCTGCCGCCTCTTCTCCTCTGCCTTCATTGTCGCCATGTTATTATTTACTATGTCATTTTACATGTAGGTGTCATAAAGACTTTGTAGTTACTTGTAGAGAAGTTATATATATATTAGACTTATGGACGAGCGGTTGTTATACTTGAGTAGCTTCGTAAGTAGCTAATCTTCTTTCCCATTTGTCATGTAGTAACAGGAGAGGTAAAGAATAGTATGGGACTATTTTTATTTGTCTTGGAAATATTAACAAGTCTCTCACACGGAATGAGTATAAGTCCCGGGTAGCTACCTCCCTGCCTCGCTATCTGTCTCTCTCTCTCAAATCGCTAAGCCCTTCTCCCGTCACCTGTCTCCTCTGAGGCCTGTCTACTGCTCTCTTGCCTGTTCGGTGGCTAATCTCCGTCTGAGCTCTCTTTCCTAAATTCTGGTGTAGCAGGGGTGTGTCACGTGTGTTCCTCGTGGATGGACTAGGTCTTTGTTCACGAGAGGACTGCTGACAGCTAACTGCATCATCTCCTTACTGGCCGCTGTCGTCAGCTTTCCTCAGTGTTAAGAGTGTGTAAGCATGTTTAGCACTGCTCGATTCTCGCAGACACAACACCTTCTCATCATCTGACTCCCTGCTTCTATCTATCTATTTATCTATCTATCTATTATGTAGTCCTACATCTGCTCGGTCGCGCGAAAATGGCGTGCCATCGACATTTAATAGTTATAATATATTAATACATACTACATACACATTATAATGAACTTATAAGCTAATTAAGTGAAATACATAATATTGTAAAGTAACATAATTGTATGAAAATTGTATACATATATTATTCATAGTAAATAGTGATTATTCAGTAATAATACATTTAAACAAGTTGTATATATATTTGAATAAATGCAATGGTTGTTGTATAACACTTTGTAAGACGTGCATGTACAACAGACGTACGCATATAATTGTGCAATGGTAATACTGCTAGGTTATACATTACATATTTGAGTTATCACTTTAGTAATGTCTAATATTTCACCTAACTTGTATGATGATACTGGTAATACAGAATTGTGCTTTAATTGTATGACTTATATTGTGTTAATGCATAATTGTGTTGGCCTTATAATTGTAGTTACATTTTGTTAATGCAACTATTACATAAGTGTCTTGGCCTTATAATTGTAGTTAAAGTTACATAAAAGTTACATCTTGTTAATGCAACTGTTTTGTCGTTACATAATTGTTACATATCGTTTGTAGGTACATAATTGTAGTTAAAGTAACATAAAAGTTACATCTTGTTAATGCAACTGTTACATAATTGGCAAAGTGTAACATAATGCAATCGTTTGTCGTTACATAATTGTTACATATCGTTTGTAGGTACATAATTGTAGTTAGTGTAATATAATGTAATCGTTTGTCGTTACATAATTGTTACATATCGTTTGTAGTTACATAATTGTAGTTAAAGTTACATAAAAGTTACATCTTGTTAATGCAACTGTCACATAAATTGGTACATATTGTTTTTAGTTACATAATTATAATATAGAGTAATATAATTGTAATAACTGCAGTCCTACATACGTACGCATATAATTGTGCAATGGTAATACTGCTAGGTTATACATTACATATTTGAGTTATCACTTTAGTAATGTCTAATATTTCACCTAACTTGTATGATGATACTGGTAATACAGAATTGTGCTATAATTTTATGACTTATATTGTGTTAATGCATAATTGTGTTGGCCTTATAATTGTAGTTACATTTTGTTAATGCAACTATTACATAAGTGTCTTGGCCTTATAATTGTAGTTAAAGTTACATAAAAGTTACATCTTGTTAATGCAACTGTTTTGTCGTTACATAATTGTTACATATCGTTTGTAGGTACATAATTGTAGTTAAAGTAACATAAAAGTTACATCTTCTTAATGCAACTGTTACATAATTGGCAAAGTGTAACATAATGCAATCGTTTGTCGTTACATAATTGTTACATATCGTTTGTAGGTACATAATTGTAGTTAGTGTCATATAATGCAATCGTTTGTTGTTACATAATTGTTACATATCGTTTGTAGTTACATAATTGTAGTTAAAGTTACATAAAAGTTACATCTTGTTAATGCAACTGTCACATAAATTGGTGCATATTGTTTGTAGTTACATAATTATAATATGGAGTAACATAATTGTAATAACTGCAGTCCTAACATATGCTGCGGTCGATGATAGTGATGATGTGTCATGCCACTTGTTTGTGGAGACACAATTTGCTTTTTTGTTTGTAGTTTATGTGGTATTTTGGCATATATAGTAACACTTACACTTATTTTCATTTGTTTTTTATGTGATCTTACTCTATTTCTCTTTTTTCTTTCTTACTTCTTCTTTCTTTCTTTCTTTCTTTTTTGTATGTATTGATTTTCTATAGTTTGTTTCTCTTTGCTTGTGTACGCTTATTCCATGTTCATGGTTGCATAATTACTGGCTAATTTCCTTGGGATACTTTTTTAAAGCTTAGTTTATATTGCACAGATACTATAAAATGATATTATATAGTCCCATATTTTGTTATTTTATATATAAAAAAATATATATATATACACTATATACAGTATTAACTATACACACTGACTTGTTGTTCACCTGTACCTATCGTGAGTAATAAGTGTGTCAGCACTGTGTGGAAATCATTGTCTTCACGATTGTGTTGAAGATGTTCACTCTTGCTAACGGCATTTGTGTTGGCCTTTTTTTTTTTTTTTTTCGTAAGTTAATTTATCTGTTTCCACTAGGTAGCTTTAATTAATAAATGTTTAATACAGTTCTTTTAATTGCTCACTGAGTAACTGTGATTGGATATTTTCTTTATCACTTTGTAGATATAATATGTATAGTTGTATATATGAAACACGTATTTTATGTAGGTATAAATGGTAACACTCGTTGGTAGTAAATAAATGTTATAATAAATGAATTAATATAGACAGTGTAAAATATTTATTGTTGGTGCAAGTACTTAATGATTGAATTATGAAGATAATTGAAGTAGGTATATGAACTTGAGTGAAGACGGGTGAGTAAGATAAGACGAGTCAGTAAGATGAGTTATGAGTCGTGTCTCACTCTTCGTTTGTTTGTTTGTTTGTTTGTTTTCTTTCTTTCTTGATGTATTCTTGGTCCTTTTTTTTCTTGTGATTTACTCGTTGTAGGATGAAGACTGCCGCTTCTTGTAGGTGCGTGTAGAAGATTATACAGACGACGTAGAGTTGTTAATTGTAATTGATTGTAGATGGTTGTAGTTCGCTGATTCGTCGTAGAAATTGCAATATTGTATCAATATTTTGTTAAACTACTTGCAAGGCGTCGTGTGATCTCTTGACCTCTGCATCAGCATGATGATCTGGGAGACGGAGGGGGATGGATGGAGAGAAGCGTCAGGAGCCGGTTGTGTTGTTGGTTGAGAGAGAGATTCTTGTTTTCAATCTTAATATTTTGTAGGAATTTAATGTTGATTCGTAGACGAGGTTCGTATCCCACCGCTGCCACCAAATGTCATAAAGACTTCGTAGTTACTTGTAGAGAAGTTATATATATATTAGACTTATGGACGAGCAGTTGTTATACTTGAGTAGCTTCGTAAGTAGCTAATCTTCTTTCCCATTTGTCATGTAGTAACAGGAGAGGTAAAGAATAGTATGGGACTATTTTTGTCTTGGAAATATTAACAAGTCTCTCACACGGAACGAGTATAAGTCCCGGGTAGCTACCTCCCTGTCTCGCTATCTGTCTCTCTCTCTCAAATCGCTAAGCCCTTCTCCCGTCACCTGTCTCCTCTGAGGCCTGTCTACTGCTCTCTTGCCTGTTCGGTGGCTAATCTCTGTCTGAGCTCTCTTTCCTAAATTCTGGTGTAGCAGGGGTGTGTCACGTGTGTTCCTCGTGGATGGACTAGGTCTTTATTCACGAGAGGACTGCTGACAGCTAACTGCATCATCTCCTTACTGGCCGCTGTCGTCAGCTTTCCTCAGTGTTAAGAGTGTGTAAGCATGTTTAGCACTGCTCGATTCTCACAGACACAACACCTTCTCATCATCTGACTCCCTGCTTCTATCTATCTATTTATCTATCTATCTATTATGTAGCTCTTCATAGGTACAGTTACACTACAACTGTCACACCTACACCGTGTATTACATACACCACGCTACACAACAATTAGTTGACAGTGTAAATGTAGCAACTTTTCGCTCAGTTTGACCTGAGTACAGGATTTTCACCGTCGTCAGGGAGTTTTTCCCTCAAGCTTGCTTCTATTAACGTAAATACGAGTTTTTTTTCGCTCACTGGCGACTGCGACTTTCTCCTGTAGCAGGATACCACACACACAACAGTGTGAATCTTGTGTGACTGAGTTAGGATGTGTACATACCACAAATTTTTTCTCATAAGGAAAAAATTTAATTTTGTAGGGGCGTAATGTCACGAATCAAATTCGCGACATTTCCCTTTTGTGAGAAGCCACGAACTATTAGTGGAAAACTCACTGTTTATCGTTCAGTTAACCGCTCAGTCGGACGGAAGCTTTGTCAAATCAATTTTTCATTGTCATACGTGATCGTCTCTGTGTGAGACATTAGCGCTTCCGCTGAGTGATTTGTTTTGGGCGCGTTTCGCTCACTCGACCGTTAAAAAATGCGGCCTACTGCTCCCCTTTTTTCCCACGACTTACTCAGTCCAGTCTTTGCTCTGACGGAGGAAGGATCTGTGCTCCAACAAGTGAGAAGTCTCCAGGCTCTGTTCAGACCACAGTCTCCAGTGCTCCCACCCTTGGGTGATACAAAGCATTCATCGACCAGTATTTCCTTTTGTATTTTCCTAGGTTTAAGAGTTTAATTAAGGTGTTTTTTCCTAGGCGTAAGGATTTAGCTCTTGTGTGAGTGAGTGAGTACGATCTCTTTTTTTGAATTCATTAATTTGATTTTGAATTGTAACGTTAAATTTATTTTGTAATCAATAAATTTAACAGTTCTTTTTCTTGAGCTTAATGTAAAGTAAACTCTTGTTTCATTTCTCCACAATTAAGCTTATTTTCCATATAGCTCCTAGCTTGCATAAACGTTTTGCTATTCATAACTGGTACTTAGGCCAGTCTTGTATTAAACTTAAAATCCGTTGTGCCTCCTAGGAGTTAAGCACCAGCAAGAACCTGATACTGTTATTAGTATTAGTTATTCATTGTCAGGGGTGAAGTAACTTTCTCCAGAGGCTAACAGTAACAGCAATTGAGTGATTAGTCTCTGCTGTGTACTGTTAAGAAAGTTTATAAATTCTCGTTCTTAGATAATCGTGCGAAGCAAGCTGGCGTAAAGTAATCGTTGCTTAATTTAGCAAGACAATCATTGTCCCTGCTCTGCAATATTATTGAACATTATTATCAATTAAATAATTATTAGCATTTATTTTAAAAACACCGTGATATTATAAAAACCCCGTGACAAGTACATGTCACGAGATCGGTTCCGACAGCTGGTAGGATACCTGCACTCCGCTGACAATGGAAACCCGTCCCAAACTGACCCTTTGTGGAAAGTGAGGGATTTTCTCAACAGGATTAGGGATCGATTTATGCGATTTTTCCGTCCTATGCAAAAAGTCGTCATAGATGAATCCCTGGTATTGTTCAGAGGACGTCTCAAATACATCCAGTACATCCCCAGCAAACGCCACTGCTTTAGGATAAAGTTCTTTATGCTGTGTGACTGTGAGATGGGGTATATCCTTGATTTCGTGATCTACTCTGCAAGCACAATGGACGTGGACAGGAAAGACCCCCTTGGCTTCTCTGGCTTCGTTGTAAAAGTGCTGATGGAGAGGTATTTTGGTGGGAATCATGTGCTGTACACAGACAATTATTACACAGCACCGAAACTCTCCAAATACCTAGCTGAACACGGCATTGGCACTGTTGGCACTGTACGGAGCCATAGGAAAGAGTGGCCAAGTTTCACAGAAGCATCATCCTCATCCAAGGGAGATGTGCACCTGAAGAAGTCAGACAAGCTTCTGGCGATCAGGTGGCATGACAAGAAGGTCGTGAATATGATCAGCACCATCCACAAGGAGGAATTGCAGAGAACTGGGAAGGTCAGCTACAGGACGGGAGAGCCAATCATGAAGCCCGATGCCGTCATTGACTACAATGTCAACATGAGACTTGTTGATAAGTCTGACATGATGATTGGCAAAATAGACTGTCTCAGGAGAAACACCCGATGGTACAGGAAGGCTTGCCTGCACATGCTCGATATGTGCATGCTCAACGCCTTCCTCCTCTACAAGACACAAGTCGGGGGCATAAGGCAACCATCCCTGAGACAGTTCTCCAAGACTGTCGTGCAGCAGCTGCTTGCACGATTTGCTCAGGTGACGGCATTGATCCCGAGGCAACACTCTGACACACAACCTGACCGTCTTGAGTGCCGCAATTACATGAGCCGGCACCAGCTTGTGAAATTGCCTGTTACCGCAGGCGGCAGGTTGTCACAGGGCCGCTGCAGAGTATGTCATAACACCACACGGAGGCCTCGGACGAGAAAAATGAGCACACACCAGTGCCAGGAATGCCAAGTCGCTCTCTGTGTGACTCCGTGCTTTGCCGAGTACCACTCTGAGTAAATACTGAAAGTGACAGTGATATACAGTGATGCGACAGTGACATGCTTTACCAATAATTGTATTATGGATAATGTAGTAATAAGGGATATTTTACCTAGAAAACAATGTAAATATTGGCCAGTATAATAAGTGATATTTTAATAAGAGAATCTGCGGCACTACTGTGATTCTGTGATGCGACAGTGACGTGCTTTACCAATAATTGTATAATATAGTAATAAGAGATATTTTACCTAGAAAATAATGTAAATATGGCCAGTATATAAGTGATATGGTAATAAGAAAATCTGTGGCACTTGTGTAATTCTGTGATGCAACAGTGACGCAATATAGTAATAAGTGCAGTGTAAATATAATGTATATTGCCCAGATTATATGTAAAATAGTAACAGAAGTTAGAAATAATGAAAACATCGCCGCTAACCAAACGTCAGTGAGCATGTGATGCCGCAGTGAAGTGCGGGCAATTACAGTGCCTTTTACCTACCTCAGTGAACACAGAGTGGGTGTTTATCGTATGTGCAGTGTTCATATATGTTTATAGTACTATTATCAGAGAGTGGTTGGCATTTGGTACCGGTGTGTGGGGAGTAAAATAGTGATTTTACACCCCTCACTTCTAACGGCACTGCCCGTCCTGTGAAAGTCAACAAAGTCATGAAACCTACATCAATGCAAAGCTGAAGGTTAGTACTTTCTAATGGTACCTTATTTTTTTCTCTAGTTTTATTCTGTGCAGAGTTATTAAGGTTTAAAGGTTTGTTTACATTTGGCTGAAACCCCCGCGGGAGAGGACAGTCCGGGCAAAACAATGGCCGCGGTTAAATGGTTAATGATCACTACTCCTCTGAACTGTCTGCTTGCATTTCTCCACCTCTACGACAGGCGCATAGCACCCGTCTGGCAGCAAACTCTCATCCCTTTTCTGTCCAACTCTCTAATGCAAGAGTTAACCGTTACTCCCAATCTTTCATTTATGCAGTGGGTCAACTCTGGAACTGTCTCCCTCTGTCTGTATTTCCTGCTGCCTATGATCTCCAGTCTTTCAAACGCAGTGTGTCCAGGCATCTCAAAATGATCGGATCTTGAATTTGGCTCTCTATTGTATTTTGTTTTTCTCTTGGAGGGAACTGTTACTGCGGGCTCATGGCCTTTGGTTCTTTCTTCCTCGCATTAAAAAAAACTCTGTTGTGGACAAAAGGAATTTTACTGTCTTCCTTTCCTATCCAGTAAAGACAAATCTCACTGTCAGTCCATACAAAAATATCCTCAAACTGAGTATCAAGAGTAGTGGTTATATACCTGGCCAATTTAGTTCCTACTTCTATCGAAGCCAATTCCATTTGAGGTAGGGTTCTTCCTTTAAAATTGGCGCAACACTGGCTTTGGACATAATAATCTTACTATCCTCTCCTGTTGCGCAATAAGCTACAGCTCCATATGCCCTATGAGAAGCATAACAAAATATGTGTAAGTGCGACTTCTCATTACTGTTTATTTTCCTGAGAATACATATGTTTGATGTGGTTTCAAACTCCTTTCTAATCTGTTCCCATTGTTCCACATATGTCCCACCTAATTCCGTGTCCCATTCTAACCTTTCTCGCCAAGCCTCCTGCACTAAACATTTGCCCCTAATAGCTATAGGACTGACCAAATCTGATGGGTCAAATAACGTGGAGAACTGACTTAACAAGGACCTCTTGGTGAGAATGGCATCAGAGAACTTAATTGGTTTCAAATTCATTACATCAGCTGTTGTATCCCAGTTAACCCGTCGCATCCTGTTGACGTATATATACGTCCGAATGTTTTCTCACTGTGACTTCCGTAGACATATATAATTGCGCCGCAATTGCAAGGTCTGTCATATGCACATTTTTCAAATTTCACGTGTGATTTTTGGTACGTATATATGGGACACATTCCTCTACAAGATGCCAGGTAGGAACAATGCCTTACCCCGCATGACCTCCCCCCCCCGCACGTCATTGTCTCGGCAATTCACCTGTTACCAGTGACCTGGCCAATAAAGACATGTTGTGCCATGGTACAAAATTCAAGGCCAGAGTGATTCCCCAGTCGATGACAATGTGGAGAACAAAGTTTACATAGCATTAGAGGAAGAAACAGTTAGAAATGATGATCAGGTAATGTTGCTAAAAAAGGTCAGGTATGTTGAGATGTTTGGTGAGGGAAACAGTGCTTATATTGCCTATATTACTGTGTGAAAACCAATATACTCTTGTACTACACATAAATTCGTAGCAAATAAATAAATAAATACCATTTATGAGTGGTGTGGAATAGCTACCCTCGCATAGAACTGGTTTTCTTTGGAGCCAGCCTGATAGAAAACCCAGTAAGATAAGTGGTACTGCTCTACCCTGTATCCAATAATTTAAACCTCAGGAGTGATTTCTCTGTGAATTTTCGATGTTTCTCACCAAAAGCGGAGGTTTGAGCTAAAAAAAAAATTTCTTTCCAAAATTGGTCGGGAAAGGGGGGAGTCAGTGGTGGAAAATTGGTCGGGACAGGGCAGGTTAAGACCCAAAGCATTTTGAATTTTGGGAATGTCAGAATTTGGATAGTGCTCTTGTATTTTATTTTTCAAAAGCGGTGCATTTGTATTCCAGCTCTGTAATGGCAATTTTGCCTTCCCACATTCGAAAATGGCTACTTCATAAGCCTTCAAAGCTTTCGACTTTGTATCAGCAACACCTTGTGAACTATCCATGTAAAAAGCATACCCTATTTCTGGGCATTTGGCATTTTCAAAATGATGCTTTAAAGTGTTGCAAAGTAGGAAAGGACCAGCACAAGAGCCAAAAAGCACAGATCGGAAACAGTAAGTCTTCAATGGACTATCCTCATTTTGAGGATCATGAAGCCAGAGGAATTTTGTAAGTTTCCTATCCTTCTCTCTCAGTCCTATTCTGAGAAAAGTCTTACTAATGTCTGCTGTATAAGCATAAGGTTTCTCTCTAAATCTTAGTAATACATTACCTAACTTCTCTGTAAGTGTAGGTCCAGAGTGTAAGCAATTGTTCAAGCTAGCTGATCCCTTGGAAGCTTTACTACTACAATTGAAAACTATCCTTATGGGAATAGTAACTGAATCCTTGCTTACAGCATGATGTGGCAAATAACGTCCTTCCTCGTGGTTAACTGGGAATTCTACCTCTTCTATAAATTTATTCCTCAATTGATCCTTTATAATATTATCATACAGAGTTAGATGTTCTGGTTTATCTCTCATCTTTCTTAGAACAGAATTTAACTGAGCCTTAGCTGCTTGGTAATTTGTTGGTAACTTCGAATGGTTTAGTTTCCAAGGTAATCCTACCCAGTACTGTCCATCCTTAAATTCCACAGACTGGTTATACAAATCCAAAGTTATTTTATTTTCAGGGGTTGGTTCCTCAGAGTGTATTCCTACACTGTCTAGGTCCCACAATTTGTGTACAGGTTCAATATTTTCATCCAACAAGTCATTTATCTGAGTAGGTTCTAGTTCTGCACCTGTTCTAGCTACCATCAACGACTGTAAGGGGGTAACAAAGACTGAGTCTACTAGATTAGCCTCTCCTTTAACTTGTTTTGGAAAAGGCAACTGACCCATAATAAGGTTACCTCGTGGACTCTTGAACAACTGTACCTAATTCTTCTTGAAAGTTCTGTGTAGGAATCTCCCACAGTAATCAGAACCAATTATCATTCTGATGGGACCCACACTATCTGATTCTACATTCTGTTTGGCCAACTTTATCCCTGAGCTTTGTAGATGATCAGAGGTTTCCTTCAGTCCTTTTATATACATACTTGTCTCCATATTATCAAGTACAGCTACTGTTATACGGCACTTATATCTGCCTAATTGTATTACAGGGATAACTAAATCAAAAGCCTGAGCTTTCTTAGTCATTAAGAATCCTGTAATGGCTAGATTTACCTTGCCAATAACAGGTAATTTTAATTTCTTCACAATGTCGGCAGAAATGAAGGTTTTCTGAGCACCCGTATCAAAAAGGGTACATACTAATAGGTTTCTATTCTCAATCAATACCTTCACATCTGCTATTGGAACTGCAACTGTCATTACTATTGGAGCATTCCCCCTTGCAATTGTCATATTGATGCTTGCAGGTTTAGGAACCTCAAATTTCATCCTTGGGCATAAAGCACTATGATGACGATCCCTTTTTCATTTAAAACAAAGATTTAATTTAGTTTTGCAGTCTGTGGAAATATGTTCGGAATTTATACAGACTATACAACACCCCAGTTCCTGAAACTTTCCTACTCTCGAAGCATAATCAGGATAATGTTGACAAGATGCACTGGAATGTTCTTCACCACAAAATGCACAAACTTTCCTCTCCTTTACTATGGAAAATTTTACTACCTTAATTACGTCAGCTTGTCTATTCCTTGTTTTTATTACTTTATCCTCAGCCTTTAACCCGTCACGTCCCGAGGCTTTCCGCACCTATGACATCCCCCAGTCCCGAGCCTTTTTGGAAAATTTTTTTTTTTGCTAAAACTTCCGCTTAGGTCGAGAAACGAAGGAAAATCATAAAGAAAGTGGTCCCTGCGGTCTATAAGTGGTCTGTACAGGTGCGGTTTCCCCCCGCAGGTATCGTATTCTGTAATGGGCTGGATATGCATTTATTTTTTCTATGGTAAGGAATAATGGGAGAAACAACACACAACACCTCTACATTTATTGAATTTGAACTAATAAACAATAACAGTAACAATATAATGGATTTCAGACACATATATATGAAAAATAAACATTGTACTATCGCGCGAGCATAGCGATTTGGTCCGAGTCGTAACATGCTATATGCTAAGTTTCTGGTATGAGTCAACCTATCATTTTTTCTACTTGTATACTTCTGTTTCAATGACAATTTACCAATTACAACTGTTTGTAAGTGTTTTCAGATGTTTTCATTCATTATGATGACATGCAGCATAAGTTTAGCGCACATCAGCTTAGTAAGCGCACTCGCTATGACTCGTATTTCAACATACCAAATTGTTTTATCACTTTCCAATTATTTTCCCCTTTACATAGAACCTTTCCTCCACCACTGTAAAGGTTTTCAATTATTTTCATTCATTACGAGGGCATTTAGCGATATGCTAGTGCATATTCACGTAGCAACCACGATCTCAAACACTCGTGTTTCATTATCTACTTTATTTATTCACTCCAATTATATTTTCCCACTTACATTACACACGTTTACACCCCTAGAATGCACTGTACATACTTACTGCCATTATTTATTCAAGTGAGCGTGAGAATATCGCCTGAAAATACCCTCGCAAGGAATGTTTCGTCATACATAATACTCACACACTTATATACTAATTCACTCACACACTTATATACTAATTATTCACTTTATCACTTTGCTGACTTTTATTTTGACTAATACGTGCCTTATTCATTCGACTGAGCGTCAGGAAATCTTACCTTTATACACACGCTATGAATATTTGACTTAGAATATACATCATCATATACAATAATTTGAACTTATATTATACCTGTAAGAATGTCACATAATAATAATTATATAATTACAGGCCGTATTTATTGCACTGAGCGACAGAATATCGCATCATACAACCCTCTCTATGTAAGTTTCAACTTAGGGCAGATTTATATACTTACACCCAATGTTTTCACTTATGTTCTACCCGTAGGCACTTTATACTAATATTTGGAGATCCACATGACTGATAATTTCACTGAGCGTCTGTCTGTCGCATTTACCTCATAATTTCAGCGTCCTTTCGCATTCACACCATGCTAAAATTGCATCAACGTGTGATATTCACTAAAACATGGGTGAATACACAGACCCACGTCACACTGCACGCACTCATAGCGGGTGTCCTTCCTCTGTGTCGTGAGTCTCACCTGGGAATTACTGCACACGTGACACCTGCGCTGGGGCCTAGGTCTGTTGGGCTGGGGAGGGATAGGAGTGGGGAAATGGCGGCCGGATATTCTCTGGGGAGTTTGGGTAAGAGGGGCAGTGCGGGGGCGCTGTTGGGGCCTTTCAACAGCATACTTTGCAAAGATTTCTCTTGTGAGCTCCCTCACAAACCCTTCAAATGTTTCCTGAACTCCTGTTGTCATGGCGTGAAGGTGGTGGCAATTCAGAGCAGTGATATCTAGTAAGTGAAAGAACAGTTTTTTATACCACTTCATCGTTGTCCTGGCACACTCTACCGTCGATATCATGGAGTCTGACTGGTCCACGAGGCGCATGTTCATATTGTAATCCATTACACACTCAGGTTTCCAAACACGACGCCTGCTCTTGCTATGGTGATCTACAGAATCAGTACGGTGCATCAAGGGGCGGTGAACCGTGGACAAGAGGCTTACTTCTCTGTTGTGGTTCCACATTGTTGCAAGGATGTTGTTGGCTTTGAAGAAGACAACCTCACTCCTTGCAAGTTTCCGCCCTACCTTGACCATGTGACGCCGGTTCACCTTTACGGTTCCACAGACTCCCGTTTCATGTGTGTGAAGATAACGAGCGAGAAGAGGGCTAGTGTACCAGTTGTCGAGGTAGAGAACGTGACTGCGATGAAGGTAGTCTTGTATCATCGTCTTTACCACTGCTCCCAACAGTCCAATACTTCGATCTTCTATTATGTCTGTCTGTACACCGGTGTACAAGACTATGTCTTGCACGTATCCAGTCCTACAGTCACACATAACAAAGATCTTGAACCCAAAACGGTGCCTTTTGCTGGGTATATACTGTCTGAATGAAATATTGCCTCTCCACAACACGAGACTCTCGTCTATGACGAGATCTCTATAGGGATAGAATGAGGATCGAAAGGTTTGCCTGAGGTGATCAAAGACCAACCGAATTCGCCTCATTTTGTCAGTGTTGTTTGCATTTGCAGGGTCATGAGCATCATAAAAATGGAGGCGACTTAGAATTTGTTGAAACCGATTACGGCTCATCACTTGACCAAATATGGAGGTAAACATAACAGGGTCCCTAGTCCAGTAAGCAGGAATTCTATTCTTTCTTATAATACCCATCAAAAGGACAAGGGCAAAAAATAAAAACATTTCTGGAAGGGAGACAGGGTAATCATAGATCATAGAATGCCTACTCCTTGTTCCCAATCTTTCACTTTCTAGGCGCTGGGCGCTTGCAAACAGGTTTGTTTGATAAACGATCTGATCCACGAATGCCTCACTGAAAAACAGGTGGAAAAAATCCAACCTGGTGGAATTACTGTGAATACCTGGTGCAATGCAGCCAGATCGCCCTTGCTCAGTGAAGGGGTGAATGACGGGAGAAAAATCACTCCCATCCTCCCAATCCCATGACACAAATCCCTCGTCCCCATCACCGCCTTCGTCTGGGTGGGGAGGAGATCCTGGTTGGGGAGGTGGGGGAGAAGGAGTACGGAGGGCTTCCCCACTGTCACTCCTCTTCCCTCTGCCTTTACCCTTTCCCTTTCCCTTACCCTTACGGCCTTGAGGAACATTAGGGGGCTGTGGGGATGAAATAGGAGAATATTGGGGAGCAGAAGACGTGCTGGGGAGTGGTTCCTCCCCACCTTCCCCCTCCATTACCACACCACGTGCTCTCTCACAGCAACCTAGCTCGACCACGTGTTAGGGGATATTGGGGAGCGTAAGACGTGCTTTGGAGTGGTTCCTCCCCACCTTCCCCCTTCCTCACAACCCCACGTGATAAGGAACGCACCCGCACTGGCCCACGTGATCCACTCTGCCGCCTCACACTAAGTAGGGAGAGCAATGACTCACTCACGTCACTCTCACTTTCCCTAATCCCAGAACTTTCCATTTCACTCCCCACTCCCTCCACTTGACTTCCTAGCTCCCCAAACAGAATGCTAGGCCCATACCTGCTCATACGACGTGGTGTGCGCTCTGGGCCACGATGTGTTATGACCTCCCGTCCATACCACGTGGCAGCACGTCCCACGGCTCCGTCCTCGTCCTCATCCTCGTCCTCGACCTCGAATTCTCCTTCCAAAGCACACTGGGGATAGGGATAGGATATACCACGTGCCTTCTTTGCCTCCTGCCCCTCTCTAGCAGCACGGTAAGTCACGTACTGCCGCTTCCTGGGTGACAGAACTTCCTCGTCACTGCTGGTGGTTTCTTCCTCCTCTGGCTGCACATAATCTTTGTCCATCTCCTCGTCATCCAGTGGGGAATCACTGTCGCTGGTAAAGGTGTCCAGGGCAACTTGAATCTCGCTGTCTGAGAGACCTCTCTTAGCCATGTCTGAGCAGGACCGTGGCTACCAGGTGAGTGGACGAGTGGCAGGCTAGCGCTGGTCGCGTGGGGTCGCCGAGTGTCCCCGCCTGGTGGCAGGTAGGGGAAGGTCAGGCGAGGGTACGTACCGCAAATCAAGCGCAAAATTTGAAAATTGTCGAAATTATGCACATTGCAATTGCACGACGTACTGGTACGTCGCCGGGACTGGCAAATGCAAATCGTTGCAACGTACCCATACGTCGTCGGGACGGGGCAGGTTAAGGAACTATGGAAAGTACCTATCTCTTCCTTAGGCACATACTTAGCCTTCTCTGACTTAAGTTTCCCAACCAGTTGGTTAGTGTGTTTTTTTTTTTTTCAGTCTTCTGTTTAATCTCAGTAGGTTTTACTGCTCCTTGCAAATGTTTACAGAGTGCATCAAGCCTTCCTCAGTCTCTTCGAAGGAGAAATGATCCTTTTGGTACCTACCATACAAGGGCTTGGTTTTTGGTAAAAGCTTTAAGGACACAATTCTGGAAAGCACCCAATCTGATGCCTTAATATCTTCGTAAGTACCTAAGGCCTTTAAATTACAACTCACTGCAGTTCTAGAATTTTGCAAGGAATCAAAATTGTGTTTAGGTATGGGTAATTCAATTAGAGCCTTCAGTAATTGGGTGATAATTTGCTCCCTCTCGTCTTAGTTTTGTCTAAGAATAGTCAAGGCCACCTCATAATTATTTTCTTCTACTGGTAATTCCTTTACCAGCTGATAAGGTGTTCCTTTGATCTGTCCCAAGAGATATGTGAGTTTGCTCACCTCAGTGAGATCGGTTCTATCATGGACTAAGTATCTGAATTGATCTCAAAAGGATATCCAATTCTGCTCTCCATCAAACTCCGGAAGCTTTATTTGTGGTAGTACAGCTCTAATTTGCTGTTTCACAACTTGCGTGTCTGCGGCAATCACAGCTAATTTTGACTCTAGTGACGTTACTACGGTTAAATATTCTTCTAATTTACCTTTAAATTTCGTAGTCTCTGACTCTAGGGGACCTTTGTCATCAGCCTTAACTTTAGCTGCTTCTAAATCTATATAACTTTCTTCATACTTACTCCATCGGTCTTTCAGTATATTTAGGAGACTATTTAATTTCTCCCTGGACAAAGGTATTTTGTCTAATGATTGTTTGCAATCATTTATGGCTGTTGTTACCCATCCTTGCCTTACTGCTAGAAGATCTCTACAACAAGGAAACAAACATGTTGATTGATTTCTGTTTTAATAATTTAACCATTAATTTCAGCCACAAATTTACCACAGCTTAATTATCTAATTATTTTAAATTTTGAAGAGTGTAGGGATTAGGTCCGCAATATCAAGCCTATCCCCCAGGGTTGTTAAACCTCTAGGGTTATATTTTTTCCTCACTCTCAGTTTCCACATCCTCATGAATATCATTTCCTCCCAGGAAAAGGATAGTGCGATCATGCTCCCAGTCTAATGCGGCATTTAGCCTTTCAGCATCGGAAAAGGAACTTGTCCTTCCACCCGGAACTCGGTATATACGTATTTCCACGTCATCCACTTGTACCGAACGTGGTAGTAGGCTATGCCCAACAAACGTAACCTTAAATTTGTTCAGTGCTTCGGCACACATCTGCTCTCCTCACTCTCTGGGGCATCAAAGATGTCAGAAATTTGACTTTATATAAGTCGGTATCCTCACTCGACACTCAAAATGTAAGAAATTTCTGGTAAACATATTGTACGTCCTCACTCGAGGCATCAAAAGTTTGTCCTTAAGAAAATTCACATGTCTCTTAGGTTTAAGAGTACCATAACTGATACTTTAACTCACCTAATTATTACTCTTCTATCTCCTAGCTAATCCCCCATTGAATTGGCCAGTTTCTAAAGGTTACTTTGCTAGAAAGAGTCAGACAGCAGATGACGACAAGCCTGACTTTTAGGTCGGTTTCCTGGGCATCCAAGCGTCCTTGAGGTGTGTATTTACAACGTGCTAGCTCGACGAAGTCTTGGAGCAGAGTGAGTCAAAATGGCAAGCCTCTAGTTCCTCATAGAATTGTAGATGTGCCAACTATTAATTAATTACAATGCAAAACACAGTTAAATTACATCATAATATATACAGGGCGAACCTAACTAATTAATCTTATTTTTAATTAAACTAAATCCAACTCAGATCTTCCCATTATCTGTGTAAATATAGTAATCCCACATCTGCTTTTATATGAGGGCTTTTTCATCCTCAGGGTACGTCAACTAATGTGCAGACACAGCTTAGGTCAATGGAACTTTCCAAGTAATTACATGTATTTACAATATAGTTGTCCACGAGGGTTAGACACAGTAGCATTTAATTTATTAATAATAAGAATGATTAAAGAGAACGTAATTTCTGGGCTGTAAAGATTCAGTAAAATTTGACTCACCATTATCTGCTAGTCAGTAGACAGAGGTTGAACAATGCCATAAATACTTGGTGATGGATTTGTTACCCATGAACTCAGCTGTCTAGTTCTTATTCACCTCATCACTTCTTGCACACCTCAGACACATCAGTCATGGGCTTTTATTATCCAGCTCACAGTCAGATCCATTTATACTTTCTCTCTATCTATCTATCTATTGTCAGACACCTTGATCCAGTAAGGGGTGGCCACAAACAAATATCCTCCATGTCGCCCTGTCCTCTGCCATTTAACTGCCCAGCTCTCAGCTCACCCCCCCCCCCTCTTATATACCTCTTCACTCCATCCCTCCATCCCATTCTCGGCCTCCCCCTCCCTCCCTCCACCTCACTCACATGCACTCTCCTCGTTAGTCTCTTGCTCTCCCTACTCTCCACATGGCCAGACCACCTCAGTGTATTTCTCCTAATGCTTTCTGTCACATCCACATCCACACCACAATGCTCCTTCATTTCCTTATTGGTCAGTTTGTATCTCTGTGTAACTCCACATGCTCCTCTCAAATAACTCATTTCCATTGCTCTCACTCCTGATCTGTGTCATTCCAACAAGGTCTAAGCTTCACCTCCACAAGTTAGAGTTGGTATCACAATACTGTCATGCAACAACTTTTTTATTTCCATGCTTACTTTCGTATTTCCTATCACTGCTTTCAAAGAACCAGCAACCTTTCTTCCTTGTTGTACCCTTTCAAGCACTTCGCCCTCCAAACTTCCATCCTTACTCATCACACTATCCAAGTACTAAACGCATTCACATTTTCCATTTCCTCATCATCCGGCCTCACTGTACATTCAGTGACTTCATTTCTCTTGAAGACCATAACTTTCATTTACACTTTTCTCTCACAAGTCATAACCGAAAGATTCAGAATCTTTTTACTGCAACCACCAAAACGATTCTGCTTAGTTGAATAACTGACCTGATTCCCTGTTGCAGTATACTGTATCACATGCAAGACCAGTTTGTGCAAAATATCAATTTTTCTGAAGACTTTAAGGTAGCAAGAGACCACTGACATACACCAAAACAAATTTTTGAATGCAAAATTTGAAGATGATAGGAAACGCCAGATTTTCTAGTTTCAGACAATTTGCCAGAAAAGAAAAGAATTGCCTGTTTATTGAATACCCAATTTCTAGCATGGCATTTAATGGAGGTGTACTGTACTTAATATGTACAGGTATACTTTTATATAGTGGTTGGTGGTGGCGACCATCATCCACTCACTTGATGTAGTGCTGCCTACTTCTTCCTTAGCCTTTATCATTCTTTTTCTGTGCCTGCCCTCCTCTCTTCCTATTTCTCCCATCTTTCCTGTCACTTCTTAATGCTTTTCTTTCTGTGACAGGTGGCTTTACATTGAGCCAATTGGTTTCCTGTAAGCCAAGAAACCATTTACAACGCTGGGTGGTAACCATATAACCAAACCATACGTGCTCCCTACGTGTCACCAAGTGGGTTGGTGGAGGGTTAATGCCTCTCCCTGTAAAACAAATAACTCTGAGTCGAATGGTCACCTCTTACGGGATAATGGTGTCTGGCAATAGATAGATATATAGAATAACTGCTTGAATTGTTATTACGATCTCAGGATTTCCTCTGCTATCTAACCAGGGACGACTATTTTAAAAAGTAGAGAGCGCAACTGCTTTGGGGAAAGTATTTCCCACAGTGACAGTGATTGTAGCATATGTACCGCGTGAGGACAGGAGTGAGACAGAGCAAGTTATGTGATGGGCTGGATGAAGTCGTGGGTGAAATGCTCAGGAGTTATAGTGATTGTAATGGGCAATATGAATGGAAGAGTAGGCACTAGTCCTGTGAATCAGATAATGGGTAATAATGAAATGAAGTACTAGGTGAGACTGATAATAAGAAGTGACTGAAGGACATGTGTCAGGAAAGGAGGTTGTGCATTTGTAATTCTTATTTTATACACAAAGATGCACGTAAATATACTTGGTATAGAGGGAATGGAGATCATGCTGAAGTGCACGTAGAGAAATCGATGCTGGGTAGTGTTGCTGATACGAGGGCAGTGAGAGGACGATGTGGAGGTTTGTCAGATTATATGATTGTGGTATGCAAGACCTAGCTGAGAGGAGTGAGGTGGACCAAGAGAGAGAGAGGATTTGTCAGGGAGAGTTACTGCCAGTCGAGAAGCTGAGGATCAAGGAAATGGCAGATAAACACAGTATCAAAGTTGGGGGGGAGTTAGAATCAATGAATTGGAATGAAATGGATCTGGACAGCTTGTGGAATGTATATAGGGACTGCTTAGTTAGGAATGCTAAAGCGCTGTGTGGTGTGGCAGGAGTAACAACAAAGAAGAAAGGTACGGCATGGTGGGATGAAGAGGTTAAGAGACCAATGGAGAAAAAGAGGAAGAAGTGGCTAGAGTGGATACAGGACAAGGGTTCAGTTGAAATCAGAAATGAATATACTGATATAAAGAAGCTCGTAAAGAGACTAGTGAAGGGGAAATAGAAGGAGGTAAATGATGATTTAGGAAGAAAAATGAATGCAAATGACTCTGAAAATAGGAAGTTATTCTGGAAAGAGGTGCGGAAATGTAGAAGTGACAGTGAAAAGAAATGTGTAAGTGTGAAGGATGTATGTGGTAGAATATTAACCCATGGGGATGAAGTAAAGACCAGATGGAAAGTATATTTTGAAAGTCTGGTGGATGGGAATGGAGAGAACAAAGCGACTGTTGACATAATCGGTTTTAGGGGTGTACAGAGAAGCAATACCGTGCCAGGAAACGTGACACTCGCAAACGTGAAGAACGCTGTGAAGTGGCTGAAAAACGGGAAAGCAGCTGGGGTTGATGAGGTGTATGCAGATATGCTTAAGTGTAGTGGAGAGAGCGGAATGAAGTGTATGTTGGAGATATACAGTACTGTATAAGTAGGCTTGGATGAGTGAAACTGTGCCATTAGATTAGAAAAAGGCAGTGGTTGTACCCTGTACAAAAATAATGGTGAGCGAAGTGAGTGCAAGAATTACCGTGGCATAAGTTTATCGGGTGCGGTAGGGAAGGTATATACAAGTATTATTATACAGAAAGTAAGAGAGAGCTCCGGAGTCCTAGTGAGTGACGAACAGGGTGGCTTTAGGAGTGGCAGATGATGTGTAGACCAAATATTTGCAGTAAGACAGATAGTGGAGAAGGCGTGTGAGAAGAACTATAAGGTGTTTATGGCATTTATGGATCTGGAAAAAGCATATGACAAAGTAGCCAGAGAAGGATTGTGGAAGGTTTAGCTCATGTACGGTGTAGATGGTAAGCTGCTAGGTGCCATCAAGAGCATTTATGATAGTAGTGAGGCATGTGTAAGGGTAAATGGGCATCTAAGTAATAGGTTCACGATCAATGTGGGCGTGCCACAAGGTTGTGTGATTTCCCCATGGTTGTTCAATATATAAATGGATCGGGTGATGGGAGAATTAAAAACACGAGTAATGGAGAGAGGGATGGCGTTGGTAATGAATATCTCAAAATTGTTGTATGCTGGTGATGCAGTGTTACTTGCAAATAGCGGACAAGAGCTTAGTATGCTAGTGCAGAGTTTTGTAGATGTCTGTGAGCATCGTGCATTGAGAGTGAATGTAGAAAGAGTAAAGGGATGGTTACTGAGAGAGAGGTGACTCCCAGTGTGATGTTAAGGTGAATGGAGGGACACTCGAATTGATGAGAGAGTTCAAATAACTGGGTACAATGATGGAAAAGAGAGGAAAATGTGCAAAAGAACTGGAAAGTAGAGTGACACAAGGAAGGAGAGTAACTGGTGCTATGAAGGCAAGTGTTGCAGCTGCACGAGGCTTACATGAAGGAGTTTTAGTGCCAACTTTAATATACGGATGTGACACTATGGTGTGGCATGAAAATGAAAAATCAGAATAACTGCAGTGGAGATAGGACTGCTGAAGAATGTTTGCGGATTACAGAGAGTGCATAGATACTGAATAATGTGATTCGTGAAACTTGCGGAATGAGGAAGTCTGTGGACACCAGAATCGAAGAGTGTACTGAGATGGTTTGGTCATGTGGAGAGAATGGAT
Source organism: Coenobita brevimanus (assembly GCF_032717465.1). Classification (NCBI taxonomy): domain Eukaryota; kingdom Metazoa; phylum Arthropoda; class Malacostraca; order Decapoda; family Coenobitidae; genus Coenobita; species Coenobita brevimanus. The sequence continues at coordinate 20,035,165 of NC_137046.1, forward strand.
GACAATAGAGCGATGAAAAAAGTATATCTGAACGAATCTGAAGGAGGGAGGAGGCGATGTAGGCCAAAAAGAATGTGGAGGGATATGGTGGATGAGCGTATAAGGAAGAGAGGTGTGGAAGTTGGTGAGGCTAAGAGACTGACAAGAGACCGAGTTGGTTGGATGAATTTTGTACGAAGCGCATAACCAGGGATGTGGCACCCTTTTTTAATGTGGAAGCGTTAGGATTGACCCTATAAGATAGGTATACGAGACGCTACAGAACGTGAAGAAAGTTTTTTGGCCTGTCTAATGAAGCCAGGATTCCGTGGGCTTGAATGATGAGTGAATGGATGAGTGGCCGATTGAACTGGGCAAACTTCGGCTGTCTGGACGTTGCTGCTCCTCACCCTGCCCTAGGGTAGGAAAGGAGGTCCGGATGATGATGATGATGATGATGATGATGATTTATTCGCCTCTGTGTTGAGTACAACTCTCATGTGTGGGGAGGCTCCCCACATAGTCTAAAGCCCTTCTCAACAAGGTGGAGTCAATGGCTTTTCGTCTCATTAACACTCCTCTTCTTGCTGGCTCCCTTCAACGTCTGTCTGTCTGCTGCATTGTTGCATCTTTATCTCTTTTCTGTCTCTACTTCAATGGTCACCATTCCTCTGAACATTCTGTCTGCATCCTTCCAACACTTCAGCGGGCATGCAGCACCCATCTAGCAACAAACTTTCATCCCGTTTCTTTCCAACTCTCTATTGCAAGAGTTAACCGTTACTCCCAGTCGTTCTTGTAGGCAACATGTCAACTCTGTAAGTGTCACCATCTGTCTGTATATCCTACTGCCTATGCTCTCCAGTCTCTCCAACGCAGTGTGTCCAGGCATCTCGAAAGGATCTTGAATTTGGCTCTCTGTTATCTTGTTTTTCTTTTTTCTTAAGGGAACTATATGCGGGCTCTTGATCCTTAACGCCTTCTTCATTGCATTTTATATATATATATATATATATATATATATATATATATATATATATATATATATATATATATATATATATATATATATATGTATGTATGTATATATATATATATATATATATATATATATATATATATATATATATGTATGCATGTATTGACCACAGGGGAAATAAAAATAGAGACAGTAAGTACTTTCGTAAATTACAACTTCAGAGTGAGACAGAAATGAGGCTGGAGGGTTGACAAGCACACCTGCAGCAGAGAGGGCGACACAGAACAAAGGGATAACTTTTCGTTTTGACCCTTTGGAATAGAGAAACATAGCAGAGAAGGCTCTCCGCACCCTTTTAATCTTCTTAAGAGATTAGTCAGTTAATCCTTTACTTGTCCCTACGTCAAAATCCTCATCATATGCGACGTCATTGTTCTATACGCAAACATACAGTACACATACGGTGTGTGTGTATCTCTCTCTCTCTCTCTCTCTCTCTCTCTCTCTCTATATCTATATATATATATATATATATATATATATATATATATATATATATATATATATATATATATATATATATATATATATATCTATATATATATATATATACATATACATATATATATATATATATATATATATATATATATATATATATATATATATATATATATATATATATATAAATGCATACACATTTATTTTTTATGTGTTCGACTCTGGGCATAGGCTTCACAGCCTGCTTCCAAGGCCCAGTAGTCCTCCTACATATTATACACCTCTGCATGTCACCACTTCGACGCTAACACCCACCGTCCATATTGAATACATGCTAGGGCTGTCTCATACAGGACTGGTGTATTGGTATTAGCGGAGATATTTTGACGACATGTCGGCGGGTCTTCTGGTAGATCAGTAGTGTCTGCTTTACATGAAATTCAAATCCTTAAACTGTTCCCTGCCCCAGCGGGGATTTGAACCTGGGTCCGGGAGGACCGCAGGCCACCTCTCTACCGATTGAGCAAGATATTTCCACATTCATACATACATATATACACATATATACATAAAAGTACACATACACGTAAATATTCGCACATACATACATACATACATACATACATGCACATACATATATTTATATATCGTCACCCTCATAAAGAAACTGCCTAAGTCATTTTTTCTGCTTTTCGGGAAATCGAAAAAAGAAACTGTCTCATATTCTTAATTTTCAATGACAGGCAGAAACTTCAGGAGCATTTCTGAATATCCTAGACTTGGCAAGAGCAGCCATACCACAGAGTTATACATATAGAGTGCGCCACCCTGGTTTGAAAGTGACGCAACCGGAAGTGGCTCAGCGGCCATATTGGGATGCCCAGTCTCACGCTCAATTCAAAACAGGTAAGATGTTCTCGTTTCTCTGTGATCAGGAAATAAAATAGAATGGAAATATATTCAAGCACTGCATCAACTTCAAGAAGAGGAGGGCCTTCATTTAGGAAATAAACTCAGGGATATCCATCTTTCATGGCACACTCAAAAGATGAAAGTAAAACTTGCTGCGCAAACACTGAGTTCTAGTGTAGCAGATGCATTAATCTTCTGTCGGGATTCATTACATCTCCCACAGTTTAAGGATTGTCAGGGTACAGTTAAATTTCTGCAAATGGCTGATAAACTTTTTGATGTACTGAACTCGAGAAACAAATTTGCTAGAGGAATGAAAGCAGCACTTCAACCTGAGACAGAAGTAGTTTCAATGTCATTCTTAGATCAAGCATTTGCTTATCTAATGACTATCACTAATTCTGATGACATCCTCATGTACAAAACTTCTAGAAAGACACCTTTCATTGCTTTTTTGGCTGCCATTAAGAGTGCTCAGGCACTTTATAAACAGTTTGTAGGTGTAAATAAGCCACTCCAGTACTTTCTAACTTATAAGCTGTCACAGGATAACTTAGAACTCTTTTTCTGTGCAATTCGAGCATCTGGTGGCTTTCGAAATAACCCTTCTGCGTTAAACCTCATGGCAGCATACAAGAGACTCCTTCTGAGGCATGAAATAAAAACGTCAAACGGGAATGTCTCTGCACAAGACCTCACTGAAGTGCTCACATCTGCAACATCTAGCAGTGTCATGAAGAAAACTTTAGAGGATAAAACTGAAGATATTATGATGGCAAGAAGATATGATATCATTCCTCGCAGTCCTGCCCAAGAAGATCATGATTATGTAGACTGTCCAAACTTTACAGATGTGTCAGATTATAAGGAAGCTGCAGTAGGTTACATTGCCGGATATGGTAAAGAGAAATATTTCATGTCCAGACTGCTTGTCTGCACTTACAGCAACAGAAATTAAGAACAATGATAAAAGTTGTGCATTGATACTGGTTAAGGACAAAGGCGGCTTGATAAAGCCCTCTATGAGTGCTGTGTCTGTCTGCAGATCAACAGAGAAAATATTTCAGAAAATGTTGAAAAGTCATGACAAAGAGCTACGTAACATTCCCAGAATTTCCTCTCTAGTTGCATATTCTGTATTGAAAGAGACTGGTAGCACTGCATTTAAAACACATGATTCCCATATGTTTGAATGTTCACTTGATAATCACATTTTTCTCTTATTAAAGCAGTGGTGCTTGCATATTGCAAGATACGTTTGCATCATCTTGCAAAAGCAACCACTGCTAAAGTAAGAGGCTGTTATGTTAGGAAAACACTAAGTTAGTATTATTTAAGAACCAGTAAGTGAGGGCACTCACCATCCACTCAATTAATGTAATGCTATTAATAAATTGGTATATGTTCGCTTCTAATCGTTGATTTTTGTGTAGCCAAAGTAAAATGGTGCGTAGAGACAAGGTAAGGGGACCGGGAATAACTTTTCTTCTCACTTCATTCAGAGCGCAAGAGTAATGGAGAAAAGGCTTAAAATAGCTAAAGTAATTATATTGATAACTGCTCTATCTATTTACATCAGGATATAATGCAAAAAAACACTCGGGAAAGGTTAGTATTTGTGAATTATGATGAGCTGTACGGGAAGGTCGGGACTCGATAGAGTGGGCATCCTAAGATGGCCGCCGCGCCGGGCCCGCTGGCTTCACTTATCGCCCATACCACAACACAGGGACGCGCGCTCTATATGTATAACTCTGTGAGCCATACCAATAGGTGCGCCACGTGATGAAGAATTGATTTAGGCAAAAATCCAGAAATCGCCGAAAAATGAATTATGCAGTTTCTTTATGAGGGTGACGATATGTTAAATAACCTTGCATCAAAGAGGAACACACCTCACTTGCCTCCGATGATCTTATATCCTAACCACTGCAAGCCTATAGAAGAAATGTAAGGCTGGGGGATGTTGCTTTACAGTTAATACGGTTAACATTTATCGGATTTAGAATGACCTGAGCTCATGTTTACAATATTCTCATTCGTGCCAGAAATTAAGCAAGATTCAAATATATTTCTTTCATTGAAGATTTTGACCCTGTTAGTATCGGAGAACTTGCCCAATCAACGTTGTAATCAATGGATGCTTCGTGTTGGAATCAGCCACTACTCTGTTGGGCCATCCTTACACTATACTTACGCTGTATGATTCTCGATTACAAGTCTTTTCCAGATTGCCCTATATAAAATTTATTAGTTTTGCATGGAGTTTTATATACAACACTTGAATTGCTTGAGGGGTATTCTTGATGAGTGTTTGCTTCATGGTGGTCTTATACTTTAAAGCTACATGTACATTATATTTTTTTCAGTATGATCAATATCAAGAAAATTTTCATGGAAACAGAGGAAAATGATTCTTTAGCTTCTTTGGCATTCAGGCCTATTAGCTTTGCCTTCACAGAAATGCTTCCTTGCTGTATTATGGCACTGGGTTAGTATACTCAGTGAATATTGAAGTTTCGTCCTTATGCTCTGAATCATTTGTATTTCTAGAAATTCGGGGTCTGAAATCCTATATGCTCTGAAGTATATAGATATGAAGACATATCTTATAATATAAATATGATGATTTGAATAACAGTGCACGTAGGACACTGAACACATCTCTGTGTCAATTTGTCTGAAGACGTAATATGAAAGTACCTACTACTTTCGTTTCAATTGTTGTGCATTTTCATACATTTCTTCGTGAAGAAAGAGAAGTTTTTGCACACACACACACACACACACACACACACACACACACACACACACACACACACACACACACACAATCTTCAGTGTATATATATATATATATATATATATATATATATATATATATATATATATATATATATATACTGAATTAAATAGACCTAGACAACCTACGGAATGCATATACTGCTTAGGTAGGAATGCTAAAGCGGTGTGTGGTGTGGCAGGAGTAACAACAAAGAAGAAAGGTACGGCATGGTGGTATGAGGAGGTTCAGAGAGAGGTGGAGGAAAAGAGGAAGAAGCGGCTAAAATGGTTACAGAACAGGGGTTCAGTTGAAATAAGAACTAAATATGCTGAGAGCAAGAAGCACGTAAAGAGACTAGTGAAGTGGAAAAAGAAGAAGGAAAATGATGATCCAGGAAGAAGAATGAATGCGAACTACTCTGAAAATAAAAAAGTTATTTTGGAAAGAGGTGCGGAAATGTAGAAGTGAAAGTGGAAAGAAATGTGATGGTGTGAAGGATGTAGGTGTTAGATTATTATCCCCTGGAGATAAAGTAAGGACCAGATGGAAAGAATATTTTGAAAGCCTGATGAATGGGAATAGAGAGAGCAGAGCGGCTGAAAACATAATTAGTTTTGGGAGTGTGCAGAGAAGGAATGCAGTGCCAGGAAACGTGACACTCGCACAGGTGAAGAGTGCTATGAAGAGGATGAAAAATGGGAAAGCAGCTGGAGTTGATGAGGTGTATGCAGATATGCTCAAGTGTAGTGGAGAGAGTGGAATGAAGTGCTTGTTGGAGGTATGTAAGAAGGCATGGATGAGTGAAACTGTGCCTGCAGAGTGGAAAGAGGCTGTGATTGTACCCCTGTACAAAAACAGAGGTGAGAAGTGAGCGCTAGAATTATCATGTCATAGGTTTACTGAGTGTGGTAAGGAAGGTATATGGAAGAATTATTATAAAGTAAGAGAGATATCAGAAGTCTTAGTGAGTGATAAACAGGGTGACTTTAAGAGTGGCAAGGGATGTATGGACTAAATATTTGCAGTGAGACTGATAGCAGAGAAGGCTTGTGAGAAGGACCATAATGTGTTTATGGCACTCATGGATCTGGAAAAAGCATACGACAAAGTGGACAGAGAAGGATTGTGGAAAGTTTTGCACATGTACGGTGTAGATGGTAAGCTGCTGGGTGCCGTCAAAAGTTTTTATGATGGTAGTGAAGCTTGTGTAAGGGTTAAGGGGCATGTAAGTGAATGATTCACGATCGGTGCGGGCGTGCGACAAGGTTGTATGATGTCCCCATGGTTGTTCAATATATATATGGATGTGGTGATAAGAGAAGTAAAAACACGAACAATGGAGAGAGGGATGGCGTTGGTAATGAATGGTGATGGATGGAATATCTCAAATTTGTTGTATGCTGATGATGCAGTACTGCTTGCAAGTACTGGATAAGAACTTAGTAGGCTAGTGCAGAGTTTTGCTGTCTGTGAGTGTCGTGCCTTGAGAGTTAATGTAGAAAAGAGTAAAGTGATGGTTATTGAGAGAGAAGGTGACTCCCAGTGTGATGTTACAGAGAATGGAGAGAGACTGGAATTGGTGAGAGAGTTCAAATTCCTGGGTACAGTGATAGAAAAGAGAGGAAAATGTGTAAAAGAAGCTGAAAGCAGAATGGCACAAGGAAGAAAAGTAGCAGGTGCAATAAAGGCTTTGCTAAGAAACAGAGGCTTGAGTGTTGCATCTGCCGAGGCTTACATGAAGAAGAGTTAGTGCCAACTTTAACATATGGTTGTGAGACTATGGTGTGACATGAAAATGAAAAGTCATGTATAAGAGCATTGGAGATGGGACTGCTGAAGAATGTGTGTGGAGTACAGAGGGTGAATAGGATACGAAAAAATGTGATTTGTGAAAGATGCGGAGTGAGGAAGTCGGTGGACACCAGAATCGAAGAGAGTGTACTGAGATGGTATGGTCGTGTGGAGAGAATGGATAACAATAGAGTAGTGAGAAAGGTATATCTGAGTGAATTATGAAGGATGAAGGAGGCGAGGTTGGCCAAGGAGCAGGTGGAGAGGTATGGTGAATGAGTGTGTGAGGAAGAAAGGTTTGGTAATCAGAGAGGCTAGAGAACTGACCAGAGATTGAGCTGGCTGGATGAATGTTGTGAGGAGAAGTGCATGATCAGGGATTTGGCACCCCTTTTTAACGAGGCAGTGTCCGGATTGACTCAGATACACTTATGTGAAGCTACAGAACGTGGTGAATATTTTTTGGCGTATCCAATGGAGCCAGGATTCCGGGGTTTTGAATGATGAGTGAATGGAAGCGTGACCCATTGGATTGGGCAAATTTTGGCTGTCTGGACATTGCTATTGCTCACCCTGCCCTAGGGTGGGAGAGGAGGTCCAGATGATATATATATATATATATATATATATATATATATATATATCTATATATATATATATATATATATATATATATACCTAGGCTGCTTCCCCCAAGGAAAGGGAGGTAGCCGAGACAGGACGACACACTTCCCTTTTACTCATTCATTCAAACACAGTCATTCGCATCTTAGCCCCAAAGGGGAGAAGGGACAGATCCTCACCACACCACACCACACATGGGTATACTGTATATATATATATATATATATATATATATATATATATATATATATATATATATATATATATATATATATATATATATACTGTGTATACATTTTGTTTTTGTATAATAATTTATTCTTTCATGATAATGTATTGTAATGTATTAAATAACAATATATGAAATACAGTAAGAGCAGATACTGACGAGTGTCCTCTCCATATATATATATATATATATATATATATATATATATATATATATATATATATATATATATATATATATATATATGGGGTGCTACCAAAAAGTTCCAGTAATTTGAAGAGAGGGAGCCAACCGTTTGCAGTTTTGCCTTTTGCTGCTTGGAGAAGTCAGCAGTACCCCTTGTGCATCAGTGTGGCCCCGGCCGTGTCTGTGAACGGACGTGTTGTTGAGCTATGCTTACTATTGTAATGTGGTGTGTAGGTGGTTTTGCGGTTTTGCAATGGGGGACCTCACAGAACAAAGAACCTGCAACAAGTTCTGCTTCAAGATCAACAAGATGGCTGAAGAAATTCACTGGTTGCTTCAGCAAGCCTTTGATGACAATGCCATGTCCCAAAGTAGAACTTTCTTCTGATTCAAGTGGTCCAAGGAAGGACGAGCATCCGTTGAAGACGATAACTGTTCTGGACGACCGTCCACAGCAACAACACCAGAAAACGTTGGAAATGTTTGTCAGGCTACCCTTGCAGATTGTAGACGAAATATCCATGATGTTTGTGATATCATTGGACTGTCGTACGGAAGCGTAAACGCATTTTGTCGGACGTGTTGTGCATGAAATGCATCACTGCAAAATTTGTGCCAAGACTGCTGAGTGACAAGCAGAAAGCACGTTGCATTGCATTTTGCAGGGAGCTCAAGAATCAGGTCAGAGATGATGCCACCTTCATCTCCAAGGTCATAACTGGTGATGAATCATAAGTTTACAGTTATGACCTGGAGACAAAGCAGCAGTCATCGCAATGGAAGTCTCCCAGTTCACTGAGGCCGAAAAAAGCGTGTCGAGTTCTCAGCAATGTCACGTTGATGTTGATCGTTTTCTTCGATATCCAAGGGATTGTTCACAAGGAATTCATCCCATCCAGTCAATCTGTCAGCAGCAAGTTTTACTGTGAAGTTTTGCAGCGTCTGAGGGAGAACATCTGCTGCAAACATCCAGAACAGTGGTAGAACAAGGACTGGGTCCTACATCATGACAATGCCCCCGCCCACTCATCAATTGTTGTCTGGCAGTTCCTGGCTTCCACTAACATGGTAGCCATTCCCCACCCATCCTATTCGCCTAATCTTGCACCCTGCGACTTTTTCCTGTTTCCCGACCCGCAATTACGACTTAAAGGGCGTCGATTTGAATCAATTGAGAAGATCCAGACAGAATTGCAGGAGATGCTCAAGACCATCACACCTGAAGCCCTCCAGGTATGCATGGATTCGTGGAAAAAACGCTGGAACCACTGTATACTTGCCCAAAGGGACACTTCGAAGGTGACAGTGAGAACTAGGAGGTAAGGTATTATTTTCCTACAATATTCAAATTACTGGACATTTTGGGCAGCACCTCATACACACACACACACACACACACACACACACACACACACACATATATATATATATATATATATATATATATATCCCATTGGATCCCAGGGGTGCTGGGCGAGGCATGGCACTGGGTGGGAACTAAGTGTACCACCGTCCGCCTATCGGCTAATAGTCATGAAGCTCATAGGTCCCTACCCGGGGGTTCCCTACTTTGTGAAGATTTGAAAAATCCCAGTTCTGTCCAATATTCCGGGCACTGGGCTCCAATGGGATATATATATATATATATATATATATATATATATATATATATATATATATATATATATATATATATATATATATATATATATATAAAGTATTATGAATATATGGAGTAGATGGGAAGTTGTTGAATCCTGTGAGGAGTATGTATGATGGTGCTAAGTCTGCAGTGCGTGTGGATGGTGAACTAAGTGAATTTTTCTCTTTGAAGGTTGGGTTGAAACAGGGATGTGTCATGTCTCCATGGTTGTTCAATCTGTACATGGATGGGGTAATAAAAGAGGTACAAGGTAGGGTAGTGGATGTTGGAGTGGCCCTGGTGAGAGAGGATAGTGTTTGGAAACTCTCTGTACTGTTGTTTGCAGATGATACTGTGTTGTTGAGTGAAGATGAAGGGGAGCTGCAAGGCTTGGTGGATGAGTTTGGGAGAGTGTGTAAGAAACGGAATCTAAAGGTGAATGTAGGGAAGAGTAAAGTGATGGGTTTTGAGAGAGGTGAAGTCAGTGAATGTACAGCGAGGTTGGATGGTGAAGAACTGGAAAATGTGAGTACGTTTAAGTACTTGGGTAGTGTGATGAGTAAGGATGGAGGTTTGGAGGGTGAAGTGCTTGAAAGCGTACAGCAGGGAAGAAAGGTTGCTGGTTCTTTGAAAGCAGTGATAAGAAACAGGGAAGTGAGCATGGAAGTGAAAAAGTTACTACATGACAATATTGTGATACCAACTCTAACGTATGGAAGTGACGCCTGGACGTTGTTGGAAGGACACAAGTCAAGAGTGAAAGCAGTGGAAATGAGTTATTTAAGAGGAGCCTGTGGAGTCACATGGAGAGACAGGATGACGAATGAAGATATAAAGGAGCGTTGTGGTGTGGATGTGGATGTGATAGGAAGTGTTATGAGGAACACACTGAGGTGGTTTGGCCATGTGGAGAGGATGAAGGGTGAAAGACCGATGAAGAGAGTGTACGTGAGTGAGGTGGAGGGGGGAAGAGGGAGGGGGAGGCTGAGGATGAGATGGCAGGATGGGGTGGAGAGGTATATGAGAGAGGGGGGGGTGAGTTGGGAGCAGGGCAGTGAAATGGCAGGGGACAGGGCGACGTGGAGGCGATTTGTTTGTGGCCACCCCAAACGGGATTGAGGCGTCTGGCAATATATATATATATATATATATATATATATATATATATATATATATATATATATATATGTATATATATATATATATATATATATATATATGTATATATATATATATATATATATATATATATATATATATATATATATATATATATATATATATATATCCCACTAGCTTCCAGAGTTCCTGGCCGAAGGATTGAGCTGGCAGGGTACTAAGCGTACCACCCTCCTTCTATCGGCTCATAGTCGCGAAGCTTGTAGGTCCTTAATCAGGAGTCCCTGCTTTATTAACTTTTGAAAATTCCCAGTCCTGTCCAATTTTGAGGACACTGGGCTCAAATGGGTTAAAGAAACCAATAGATTTGCCAGTCATTAACCCACTGGCTCCCAGAGTTCCTGGGTGAGCGATTGTGCCAGCAGGGTACTAAGCGTACTGCTCTTCACCTACCAGCTCGTAGTTGTGAAGCTCGTAGGGTTCCCAACTTTATTAACTTTCAAAAATTCCCAGTCCCATCCTATATCAAGGATACTGGACTCAAATAGATTTTATATTATAATATCTATCTATCTATCTATATATATATATACAGTGTATATATATATATATATATATATATATATATATCAAGAGTTAGACAAAGGAATTCTAGGCTGCCCCGTCCCGACCGATTTTCCACCACTGACCCCCTACAATCCTAACCAATTTTGGATAAAAAATTTTTGGTACAAACCTCTGCTTTTGGTGAGAAACATCGAAAAATCAAAAAGAAATCTCTCACCTGAAGTTTAACATACTGAACATAGGTAGCAGTACCCCTTACCTTACTGTGTTTTCTATCAGGCTGGCTCCAAAGAAAACGAGTTTTATGGGAGGGTAACTATTTCACAGCACTCATAAACGGTATTTATTTATTTATTTGGTACGAATTTATATGTAGTACGAGAGTATATTGGTTTTCACACAGTAATATAGGCAGTATAAGCATTGTTTCACTCACCAAACACATCAACATACCTGACCTTTTTGGGCGACATTACCTGATCATCATTTCTGACTGTTTCTTTATCTAATGCTACGTAAATTTTGTCTTCCACATTGTCATCGATTGGGGAATCACTCTGGCCTTGAATTTCGTACCATGGCACGACATGTCCTTACTGGCCAGGTCACTGGTAACAAGTGAATTGCTGAGACAATGGCGTGTGGAGGGGGGAGGTCATGAGGGGTAAGGCATTGACCCTGCCTGGCATCTTGTAGAGGAATGTGTCCCATGTATCCATACCAAAAATCAATTGCGAAATATGGAAATTGTGCAAATTAGGGACCTTGCAATTGCTGCGCGTTTATATATGTCAACGGGAGTCACAGTGACAAAACATGTGAAAGTATATATATATACGTCAACGGGAGTCGACGGGCTAGGTAACTACAGCCGTCATAACATGAACCCAAATCTGAAGTGTTAATGAGCTACAGTTGTTGATGACATTATGGGTGATTTGTAAGGAAAGCTCTCTTTCACCTACAAATCTATAATGTAAAAAAAGCTCTGTAGCAGTTCACATTTGAACCCATGTTACAATACTTTTTTTTCTACTTATCACGTCTATTCATTCATTCATTGCCAGACGCCATGTATCCCAAACGGGGTGGCCAAGGGCTTAGAGTTAATTGTTTTACAGGGAGGGGCACTATTCCTCCACCAACCCCACTTGACGTAGGGATGCCAACAGCATCTGGTGTTCCCAGGCGGTCACCCATCCAAGTACTAACCAGACCCAACGTTGCTTAACTTTGCTGATCGGATGGGAAGCGGTGTACTCAACGTGGTATGGCCGTTTCATTTTCCAAAATTATGTCCTTTCTTCCTGCGACACCGTGCATATTTGTATGTGTATCCATCTATGTCTATATCTGTCTATCTATAAAACTGGTAGAAAGATAAATTTACATTCAAGCTAGATAATATTTGGTTGAAGTATGTAGAATTAAAGGCATAAGTTATTCCAATCATTAGTTCTCCAATTATTATTCACATTAATAATCCAATTACAAATAGCCCTGCTATGCACACCAACAGTCTTTTACTTACATGCAATTACTAATATTCTTTTTTGATATTGCAGTAAGAAGTATTGCAATGGTTAATATTTCAACCATCAATACTTAGACCCCAGTCACTGTGACACAAACTTTTGCCATCTTCTAATATCCCTAGCTTTGGAGTCGAATCCAACGGCTTTCCAATTTCCGCCACGGACGTTTGTTTTCATTTCTGTCAGTGTTACTTCTAACTTCATCGCCTTTTATTTTTTGGTACTCTTCCTCCCAAATATTCCAAGTTTTTATTTTTTCATATTCAGTCTCCATTTTTTTTTTATTCCATTATTGGTTTCTGTCCATACAAGTTCTATTTTTCTTTAGCTTCTATTTGTTACTCATATTTTCGGTAACTTTTTCCTCAAGCATTATTCCTAACCTTTTTATCAGAATTCCCATGTTTCTTCCTTTATTCCTGTGTCTGCCCATCCATGATATTTTTGTAATTATTTTCTCCACCTTTTCCCGATGTGATTTATCCCAATATTCTGAAACTATTCATAGGGAAAATTTCAGTTTGTGCCCCAAGTTAATTATCTTTATATCCATTACATTAATTGTATTTCCTCCCTAATAGTAGATAATCACCTTTTTCAGGTTTCTGCCAGTTACCCCTAACCCCTTCAAGTATATGTGCCTGTACCGTCACAGACAATATTTCACATACTGGCCTCTTTTTTGGCTCCACCAGTCTTTTGTGGCAGAGTATTACATTTGGTGTCTTCCACTCTTATATTACTGCTGCCATTGAATGTTTTGACTTACTTCTTACCAAGTATCTCCGGATTTTACACTCCTGTCCCACAATACTGCTTCCCATTCCTAAACCCGCATGTGAGGCGAGGAGGAATGTAAGAACACAAAGGCAAGGTGGAAGTGGTCCGAGTAAGTATACAGTACCATGAGATCCAACTACGATATGTGTGTCGTAAAAAGAATTTAAGGCGTGTGAAGCCGGGTGAGTGTGGCGTATCGGTTGTGTAGGGAATTTACGTGTCTGATGTGCTTGTGTAATGTATCATCGAGGTGAGTGCTACCAGAATGGTGTGAGATATCAGTTGCGTAAGGACTATGCCTGCTTGATGTATATGTCAGGTATACGACAAACTGTTCACTGTAACAGCACGGTGGTGAAATATCTGACGAAATTACTGAAGAATAAGTCACGGGAATTTGTGAATCTGAGGAATATAACGAGTTCAGAGAGAAAAAATTATTAGGATGTGTGGAGGAATGGGAGTGATGATAGCAAGCGTTACATCTAATCTGGAATCTCACGTTACTTAATTGTTTCACACAGAATAGCATTCCTCTCCAAAGCAAAGTATTTTTCTGTCTATTTCCTTTATTAATCATGTCCTCATTACCGGAAGAATGACCACTAATGTTAACCCAAACAAAACAGAAAGGACCTATCAGAGAGTGCAACGCCCGGCCCCATCAGCTGGTCTAGGACCTAGTTCTTTAATTTGCCCTTTGACCCATCTTGCGGCTGATTGCTCTTAGGATCAAACAACTTCGCCCTTGCCTGAATCAACCACTCCGCCAACATAAGCCTTAATCTGGTGAAAACTATTTGAGGTTAGCTTGTTATGTGACTTTGAACTTTGACCTGATGTTCTCAAAATTAAATCTCTTATTCCTAGGCTGAATTTCAGTCATTTCCCAAAGTTTGGTCAAGAGTTCAATAAAAACTGTTTGAATGGGGTAAATCTCTGTCTTTGTCCTGTAACCATGACACTTTATGGCTCTTTTTTTAAAGTTCAAGCCCCTCATCTTTGTTTTACCCTGAATCCTCCTCCATATTTTTGGTTTAAATTAGATCAAAACTTAAGGTGACCTTTCCCTGTTACTTTGACATTTAAGACTTTTAAAAATCAAATTCCTATATTCTCGCATTATCCTGAGCCCCATCATAGACCTGGTCTAACTCGAATAAAATCTGCTACAATTTGCTTTGCCACGTACCCTTGACCTTTCATCTATTGTTCTTGAAATCTCCATGTCATCTTTCCTTCACTGATGCTACCCTCATCCATCGAGTTTGGTTCAAATCACATTAAAATTTCATTACCTATTTTGTTCACACACACACACACACACACACACACACACACACACACACACACACACACACACACACACACACACACACACACACACACACACACACCAAAATATGAAAGCCCACTCACACTTCCCGAGGGAAAAAATGTAATTTACATCATGATGAATACCTGAAACTTTATACTGCACTCCTAATAGGAGAAGAACATGCTAAATATATCAGCCAGTTGTTGTACTGCTAAATGCTCATTTGCACATACCCACAAGCACTTCCTAAAGAACTTAGCAAAGTCCCCTCATAATCAGCATTTCACTGATTTTTTTTTTTTTTTTTTTTTTTTTTTTTAGAAAATGATCAGCGGAAGGAGAAACAACTTAAAAAAAATATCCATACACCAGATTGCAAGTGTCCTCTGTTCACTGAAAAATGTGTAACAGTTGGATTAGAACTGCTGTAAGTTGAAGTTTGTGGGGATACTAAACTGGGGAAGCGAGTTAAAAAAAGAAATAGTTATGGAAATAAATGAATTCGGATTGGCAGAAGCTCTACAATTATGGCAGTGTGACAGTCAAGTCATGAGCACTACCAGATGCCCGTGTAGCATGGGGGAAGGCGTGGAGAGGAGGCACAATGGATGCAAGTTCGTCTTAGCATTTGCCATAAAAATATCTGTATAATGATATAAAGAGAGTCAACATTTCGTTTTATTTGTAGGGGAGATGGTTCATTTATAACTGCTGAGTTATTAATTTTTCTTAAAATTTTGTTCTGAGTTATGGATGGAAACCTGTGTGTCCACAACCTGGTCATCTATCCTTTAAATTACAAGAACCAAACCCTTGACTGACGATAATGATACTGTTATAAAACCAGAATTCGTTGATAAGTCAAGGACGACGAGTTGACAGGACAGGCTATTATCAAAGGTAGCTGAACAATTAAGAGTTTTATTCCCTCTAGCCACAGCTGAGGTACATTTGCAATCACTAACTTTTCTTCCCGTCCTCATTCACTACTACTCGCTCACTGTCCGTTAATGACTGTCACCTACTGACTCTGTCTGTGTACTCCATCCTTCACTGATTAGCTCTCACCGTCTCAATAACTCTTTCACAGACTTTCTGTATCACTGTCCATACACCACTGGCTCAATGACTTTTTTCTGACTTACTGTTCACTGACTGTCCATTACTGACTCTCTGACTTTCACTAAACTGCCTGTGGTTCTCTCTCACTAATTGTCCTGACACACACAAATTAACCGTCCACTATTCCCTGGCTACCTCAACTGAACTGGCATACTGACTAAAATGAATAACTCGTCTCGGAGGGGGAACAGTTCTTTAAATACTCCACCCCTCTGACTTCACCTACCAGAGCTGTCCAGAACACTCTAGAGCCCGTTAGAGAACTCATATTTTCTCATGCAATAACGCATTAAAATTAACAGTGCACAATAAATATAATAGAAGGAAATAATTCCTTATGTAAAGGGTGGCCCCCCAAAAATATTATCAATTCTGATTAAACACCATTTTATTCTCTGGTTACATTTTTTTAAATAATTGTTAGAAACCTGTCACAGAGGCATGAAAGTTTTGTTTGATGCAGTCTGTCATCAATCACATCACAATTCCTGAACACAGTTCAGTGATTTATGACATGTATCCCCGAGCCACGTCTCTATATCACAGCTCCTACACTTTACGTTAATGTTTGTGATAACCTTGTCCAACACTTCACGTGGAATCCTCCTGATTTCCCGACGAATGTTTACCTTCAGTGCCTGTGCGTCGCCTAGGAGCATTTCTTCCTGGAAAGTCCCTCCTAAATTGCTGTTAAGTGGGGATTGTTGATTTTGTTGCAAAATAGGCCTTGACAATCTTGACTCTCTCCTGCACTGAATATCGAGTGTTTGGATCCATTGATGCTGGTAGATAAAAATTTGTGGCTCCAACTATTGTTCATGCTGATAAGAAAAGAGAAATATTAATTTTCCTTGAATAACAATTTAGAATTGGTAACATTTTTTGGACTACCCCGTAAGAGAAATAGTAAGCATAATAGACATGTCGAAATCTCCAAAATGGTCCTCACATCTTCAGACACGAACATTAACCTAATCCTGTGGCACAATTTCTAGAGTTTGTCTCACATCTCCAGATAAACATTAACTTAATCCTACCAGCAAAACAATTTCTGGAATGTTCCTCACACCTCCAGGTATAAACTACTAACCTAATCCTACTGGTATAACATTACTTATATTAATTATGTTAGTAGCAAGTGAAAGTAAAGTACAAATGAAAACTGATGACACCGGGAGTTTGTGCATACCAAGTTTGTTACCTGCTTTAATTGGGCGATGCAAGAACACACGTGAAAGTAACAACTCGTAGGATACATTAATTTCTATTTACTCCGTCGGATGTTATATACAATGTTGCACATGAAAGTAACCTCAACTTGCACAATCACGCTCCTTGATTATTTTGCTATGTAGCCTACCTCGATCTCTGCACCACAAGCTTTTCAATATAATTGTCAAATATTGAAATATGTTAAACTGTGTAAGCTCCCCCCCTCCCCCGTCCTTATTTTTCCTACCCGAAAGTCCCGGAAACGTTTGCCGATATGAAAAAGAAAAAAAAATGCAGAATATGCACGATAATATAATGTCAACATTAGCGATACGCGCTTAAGGCCACCTATGGCAGTTACATCCGTTTGGTCCATCGCCCTTTGTTACTCGAAACTTTGAAGTAAACTAAAATGTATGAATATATGAGTATGTGGTAAGGCTCGAAGAATATGGATTTGGCCCCATTGGCTCCATTACAGAAAACAAAATACTTGTGAATATCTATTATTATTTCACGAAAACAGATTAGAATTTTTGAGGCCAAAACAGTTTATATAAAGTCTAGGATCCTAGAGAGTGTTCCTCCAGAGATTCATCAAAACTGGTTTTCCATTAAAAAAGAAAAAAGAAAAAAATGAGAGCTAAATTTATTATGTACAGATATAATGGGATATATACATACAATTATATAATTCAATTCATAATGGTGTGGATATGTATGCCTCCACCCACGTACAGTGGAGGAGTCATTAACCTTAATCATTAGTCTGTCCGTCCGCGCATGCGTCGGTGCGTGGGTACATCCATAACACGTTTGTGATTCCTTCGTCGGATTTCCACAAAACTTTTGTCAGTGATGCAGTATGAGATGATGAACTGACTGGGTCTGCTAGGTCAAGGGGTCAAAGGTCAAGGTTTTAATTATGTGATCAACTTAGTTTATCTATCTGGGCGCAGTATCTCCTGAACCCCTTGATAGATTTCGACCAGACTTTTGTTAGTGATACATTATGATGGAATGATGAACTGATTAGGTCAGCAAAGTCATCGGGTCAAAGGTCAAGGTCATATGGGTGTGGGCGCGATGTCTCCTGAACCCCTCCACGGATTTCGACAAAATTTTGTCGGTGATAAAGTATGAAAGGGTGATGAACTGATTAGGTCAACAAGGTCTAGGGGTCAAAGGTCAAGGTCATACGGACGTGAGAGCGATATCTCCTGCGTCACTCGACTGATTTCAACTAAACTTTTGTCAATGATATGATATGATGTCACGATGAACTGATTAGGTCAGCAAGGTAGTCATATGGTGTCGACTTAATCTGTAGCCTCATTTCAACGTACAGTGAACGCTGTCATGGAGGTTGTATGGCGAGTCGGCACGCATGGTTTGAAGGAGGCATACCGAGCGACACTTTGCATTAATAGCTCGGGGCCCGAGATCTCGGCGTTTCATTCGTTTTGAGTGGTCTAATATCGAACGACGGACAACAGGCTCCAAGAGGCGTGTACAAGTATGCGCTTGTTGGTGCTCTGCGTTGAGTTACCTGGGAGATGGGGTGTATTATGGATAGGCCTGTCGCTAGGAGTGTTATCAAATGTAGAACTGAAATTTTTCATGGATGGTTTTACGTGTGAAATCTTGGTTAGACCATTTCACTTTTCTCGGTGTTTATAAGCCCTTGCAATGATATGTAGTCAGGTGATACCAGTGTTTCAGTATGATACATACCTACTTTTATGGCCAGTGTCGTATTTATAGCCTTGTTAGGTAGACAAGCAGCCGCCAAAATCAAATATATTCGTTCACAACTTACTATCACTACTTGGCAATGCCACTTCCCATTTCGGTGTAGTAAATAATATTTAACACCTTGCATTAAATTTTTACAAATATGTTTTTAAAAAATCCCATGTGTTTTATTTAGTATTCATGTGAATCGATATAAACAGCTGGTATCGGATGTATCGATACTTTTATATTGACATACCCTACACTAACGATAGGTTCGTCATTCCATCAAATCTTGCGCACAGACACACCATGTCTTCTGTGTACTAAGTTATTCCGTAATTTCTATTACTTATTATTATTATTTTAGTTTTTCTAGATTTGTCTTCAACATGTCGATAAGACGAAAGTGGAACACAAGCTGTGGATGACTTCAGGTATGTTACAGAGAAGGATGGTACTGTACACACCATCAATTATGTATCATGTAAAGTATCATGTTCTCGAATGCAAATTTGAAGCCATCAGTTAAATGAATTGTTCTAGAACAATGGCGGCAGGATCTCAACATTAAAGGTCAAATGAGCCAGGTTTGACTGTGCCGGCCAATTTCCGACATATGGTTTTGTGTCAAAGGAGAAGCCTTTGCTTCATGGTTCTTACCAAGTTTCATACCAGGTTACTAAGTCAATGAAAACCTATACAGCCGGCGAGGAACTGGTCACGCCTTGTTCACTTAAAATAGCGAAGATTGTTTTTGGTGTGGAGGCAAACAAAACAAAAAAACTAGAAGTGCATTTTTCAAATGACATGATCCATAACCGAA
This sequence comes from Coenobita brevimanus, assembly GCF_032717465.1. Lineage (NCBI taxonomy): Eukaryota > Metazoa > Arthropoda > Malacostraca > Decapoda > Coenobitidae > Coenobita > Coenobita brevimanus. The sequence continues at coordinate 20,055,006 of NC_137046.1, forward strand.
TTATCAATATGAGTCAGGATATTCCGTAACAGGTTGTTGCTGTTATTAAGGCTAGTCCAGTAAACATCAGCGTACAGGTGAATGAATCAACAAATGTGTCAAGCTGTTGTCAGCTACTGGCAATGGTCTGCCACGTAAAGTACAAAGAGGTGAAGAAAATTTTTTTACCTATCAGTTCCTGAAGACAACTGCACATCTGTTCACTATGATAATGAGATTCTTCACAAATCACCAACTCCATCTCAACATGATTGATTTGTTATGTAGTGATGGGGCACCAGCCATGCTGGGCAGCCGTTCAGGGTTCAGTAAATCAACAACAAAAGAAATTCCTGATGTGAAGATCACCCATCGTTTCCTTCACCAGCATGAGCATGCAGCAATATCACTGCCTCCAAACCTGAGGAAGATTTTGGATGTTTGTGTGGAAGTTGTGAACATGATTTGTGGTTATGCTTTGAATCACCGACTGCTTCGGTTGTTTGGCAGGGAAACTGACCATGAAGACACCGTGTTTTTGTACCACACACAAGTGAGATGGCTGACACGTAATCGTGTGCTATCTCGTGTTCGAAATGCTAAATGATTTTCAGCAGTTGCTCCATAGACAAGGATAAAAACTGGCTGAATAATTTGATGCTCCTGAGTTTCTTCAAGTGCTTCCATATGAGCTCAATCTCTCTCTCTGCAGGGAAGGCTCCAACTACTGCAGTTGCAATCGACAAACTGGCTGCATTCAGAGAAAAATTTGCTTTATGGATTAGTCATGGAAGGAAAGGAAATTTAGTAAATTTTCCATCTCTAGAAGGAATAAACATGGCAGATGTTTTCTTCTAGCCTGACATTGTTTCAAAAGTTTTTGATCATCTGCATACGCTAGAAGCTTCATTCAGTGGCTAGTTTTCGTGTGGAGAGCTACAAGACTTTGATATCTGAATCAGTTACCCTTCCCGGATGAATATGAACGATACTGATAATGAAAGTGACATCAGTAAAGATCTAATCTATCTGAAGAAATATCATGCTATCAATATGGATTATTGAGAGCCATTTCGTGCACATCTGGCCTTCTCAGTTGTAAACATATATCCTATACTAGCGAGAAAGGCTCTCGCTGTGTTGGTGCCATTCGTGACCATTTATCTATACTAAACTCGATTCTGGTGTCTGCTGAATATCAAAACTATGTGCAGAAATAGGTTGGGTGTTCAGCATGCCATGCGGGTAGCACTCAGCACCAAGAAGCCATGGTTCAGTGCCATAATAAAGAATAAACAACATCAACAGTCACTGAGTTTGTGAGTTGAAACGGCAAGCATTATCTCTCAAAACACACACTGTAATGAATAAATGAATGAATAATTGTACTGAATCATTTAGTTTTAAGTAATGTGAATTGTAGATAAATATTATAAACTATAATGGGTCTGTTATTGGATACCCATGAAAATAGTATACTTGGTCTTTCGTGAAACTGAGATATGCTGCGAGAGCTATTTGGTACTTGGAAAGCGGTGCGAACGGAAAAAGAAAGGTTAAAAATTACTCTCCTAGACTCTCCAAGAGATTGAAAATGTACGACGGTAAAAAAAAAAAAAAATGGGGAGGTGCTCACGCATCACTTTTTGGATTATAGCGGGTCAGAGACAAGGCTACTGTCGTTCACATTATCTCAAGTAAGAAACTGTTCACTTCACGGGTTACGTTTACCTGTCAAAAACATTACAGGTTATCGTCTGAGAATTAAAATCATCGGGCATGTGACACATTTTCACGACCAGGTTAACTGTTCTGCTACTAGATAAATACATCATAAAGCATTGGAAGCTGTGTAAAAGTAACGTAGTACCTATGATGTGACACTTTATGATACATTATATGATGCTGTGTGTATGATGTGATTTGTGACATGATGTGATGTAATGTGCTGTTATATGTAATACGATGCGATGTGATGTAGTATAATGTAATGTTATGATGCGATATGGCCTTGCGGCTGGCACCCATGCTAGAAGAGAAACAATATAAACAATATACTGATGCCATTATTCTCTCACTGGACTGTTACCATCACCTCCATTATGCAAGAGAGAGAGAGAGAGAGAGAGAGAGAGAGAGAGAGAGAGATCCAAGAAGTGAAACTAAACAATAGTTTTGTAATTTCAGTAACATAATTTCAAAGTACTGAAATGACGTCTGGTGGCAGAGAGTCGTTGATAAATACAAGAGAGGACGATGTTCAATGCTACTGAGTTAACAGACGTTTTACTGTGTCAACCAGCTAAATTTCTTTAATTTTCAAGGGATATCCAGACACTGGACAACTTATGCTTTGGAAGTGAGACGTTTCATTATTTTATCCTTGAGTCTTTTACACAATAATTTTCTCCTAGAAGCTCGCATGAAATGAGGTTAGTTACAATTCTCTAGATATTTAAGCATTTACGATAATGAAACGCCGAGAACTCGAGCTGCGAGCTGTCAGTGCAAAGTGTTACTCGGTATGCCTCCTAGCAGCCTTGTGCACGGACTCGACATACAACCTCAATGACAGGATTCATTATGGATTAAAATAAGAGTAAAGATAAACTAAGCCAATCCAATATGACCTTGACCACTGACCGCTTGACCTTCCTGACCTAATTGCCCCATTGTCCCATTATTCTGTACCACTGGCAAAAGTTTGGTCAAAATTCGCCAAGGCGTTCAGGAGATATCGCAGCCACACCCATATGACCTTGAGCTTTGACCCTTTGACCTTCCTGTCCTTATCAGTTCATCGTTCACCCATATTGTATCACTGACAAAAGTCTGGTCAAAGTCCATCAAAGGGTTCTAGAGATATCGTGCCCAGACCCATACAAACTTGACGTTTGACCCATTGACCTTGCTGACCTAATCAGTTCATTGTCCCTTCACAATGTTACACTGAAGAAGGTTTGGTCGCAATCCATCAAGGGATTCATGAGTTATCACATCCACACCCATAAGACCTTGACCTTTGACCCCATGAATGTACTGACCTAAGGAGTTTATTATCCCTTCATACTGTTTAACTGTGAAAGGTTTGGTCAAAATCAGTCAAGGGGTTCAGACGATTTTGTGCCTACACCCAAATGACCTTGATCTTTCACTTCCTGATTTTGCTGACCTTTTCATTTGTCTTTTCATATTGTATCACTGACAAATGTCTGGTCGAAATTCCATGAGGGGTTCATGAGATATCGCGCCCACACCCATATGACTTTGACCTTTAACCTCTTGACCTTGCTGACCTAACCAGTTAAATAGCCCCTTCGTGCTGTACCACTGGTAGTAGTTTGTTCAAAATCCGTCTAGAGGTTCAGAGGATATCACTCCCACACCCATATGACCTTGAGCTTTGATCTCTTGACCTTCCTGACCTAAATGTTTCATTGTACCTTCATGCTGCATCACTGACAACCGTCTGCTTGAGATCCATAGTGGGGTTCAGGAGATATCGTGCCCACACTCATCTGATCTTGACCTTTGATCCCTTGACCTTGCTGCCTGAATCAGTTCATTGTCCTTTCATACTGTATCACTGTCAAAAGTTTGGTCGAAATCCGTCACGGGGTTCAAGAGATATCATGCCCACACCCATATAACCTTGACCTTTGCCCCTTGACCTTGTTGATCTAATCAGTTCATCATCCCCTCATACTCTTATCACTGACAAAAATTTAGTCATCATTCGCCAAGGTGTTTATGAGATATCGCGCCCACACCCATGACCTTACCCTTCGACCCCTTGACCTAACTGACCTAATCAATAAATTGTCCCTTCATACTGCATCACTGACAAAATTTAGGTGGAAATCCGTCGATTTGTTCAGGAGATATGGTGCCCACAATGATGAACTAAGTAGAATGACTTTAACATTTGACTCCTTGACCTTGCTAACCTATGCGGCTATTCATTGCATTGTGTGGTCTCAATGACAAATGTGTGGTCAAGAGGTTCAAGAGATATCCCACTCACATGGATAAACTAGGTCGATCCAAATGGCTTTGAGCTTTGACTCATACTGCATCACTGACAAATGTTTGGTGGAAATCCGTTGATTGGCTAAGGTGATATTGCGCCTACAATAGTGTTACGAACTCACGGACCGAGGCACACATGCATGCATGGATGGACAGCCAAATCACTTAATGCCTCCTCAATCATATGTGGGTTGAGGCATAATAATGAACAACTAAAAATTCTCCATAGTTCTGTTTCAAAAATCATATAATGACTTCATTTATTTCTATAGCACTGGCACTAGTAAGCGACGCTTTTACAAGGTGACACCATTATAACTGGTCCTCTGGTTATACAGACATTCTCCGTATTCTTTCCTGTCTTCCAGAGGAAGGATGTTAGGTTACAGAAGGGCAACTGTAGCCTACAGACACCAGGTTCACGTCTAGATGAGTCTGGGACAACAGCAACAATATAGTGAATGGAAATAGAAAACCATCGATTTTTAACTGCTAATGGTGCAGAACGCTTTGTTCAATATTTATGAATGTAATAACGATACTCTTATTGATTGTAGGCTACTGTGTTGACCTGCTGTATGTAAGTGTGATTGCAAAGGCTGGTCTCTCCTGATCTACGACTCTATAGAATCCCAATAACCCCACACAAGAGACTAATTTAATCGTCTGGCGATAACAAACAAGTAGTTATATATATATATATATATATATATATATATATATATATATATATATATATATATATATATATATATATATATATATATGTATATATACACATAAAACCTTTAAAATAAAGAAATATACCCTGTAGATAATTTTACTGCATCTTACCTGTACTAAGGAGAGCTGATGGCTTAAGTGGATGGATGAGGAGAAGAAGAGGAGGAGTGTTAGTTTTTGGAAGAGGAGTCACCTTCCACGGAAACTAGTCATACCATAATGAATGGCAAGATCAGAGACACAGGTTCCACTTTCAATCTTTGCAATGAGTTCTTTTTTCAGCTTAATTGTTGTTCTCACTGCATTTCTTTTAGGTCCAGCTTACTCACTAATCTTCTTAGGGCCCATTATTACAGGTATGTACAATTTTCTAACGAAAATACGTAATTTATCACAAAATTTAATGGACCCTGTATGACTGATGTGTAGATGGCGGAAGACAAAGTGGAACTGGCACCCACGTGGCACCTATGACTCCACATCTCTTAGTGTGAATAGCGGGTTGCTTTACGAAAACGAGCGATTTTTGGACGAAATGTACGAAAACCGAGTTGTACGAGTAGAGCGGCGTACGAATTCCGTGGTTCCACTGTGTGTGTGTGTATATATATATATATATATATATATATATATATATATATATATATATATATATATATATATATATATATATATATATATATATATATATATATATATATATATATATATATATATATATATATATATATATATATATATATATATATATATATATATATATATATATATATATATATATATATATATATATATTTACTTATTTATAAGTAATCTCTCAATTATCAGGCATTGCAATATCCAGCCCAGTGCAATATCTGACACTTTTTGCTCACCTCTGTTCAAACATTAACTGACGAAATTAGACAATATCCGGCTCAGAAACGGGAAGCAACTGGCAGTACTATGCACTTTCCAGCAGTGAGGTGTATCATCTGGCTCAAACACGGGACTCAATTGGCGTGCAGGCAGACCCTACAATGTGCCAGCCAATCACAGTGCATTGTGGGAATAGTCCATCCAAAGTGCCCTGCTTACTGCCACTCTCTCATTCCCCCCCATGGGTGCTGTATAGTTAGGACGTATCTGTGGTCTTTGCATTTGTGATCCACGCAGTGGCTAACCCCTAGTGCTGTGACTTAGTCTTTGGCCTCCCAAGTCTCACTCATTGCTGTAATGCTGTGAGTATCCTTGCCGTCTCTCAGTACTATGTGCCCTAATGCTCCAATGTTGTATATTGAAGATATATCTGTGCATATCAATCCTCCATCCATGCCAACATTAGGTGAGTGCAGTATGATATAGGTATATGATATATTACTGTACTATATGCACTGAATCAATACTGTATTGTACTGTATGCTTGACTTTAATCTTTTATTCACATATAATACTCTTGGAAAGTTTTTGGATAAATGGTCAAGACAGGTAGTTTAGGGTAGTGACACATTATCTGGCTACATGCCAAATGGAAAGCTGATTGGGGATACCTCTGCAATATCCGTTTTTTTTTTTTTTTTTTTTTTTTTTTTTGCAATATCCGGCATTTTTTTTTTTTTTTTCAATATCTGGCATGGGGGTTGGCTGAATTATGCCGGAATATTCAGATATATATATATATATATATATATATAGATATAATATATATATATATATATATATATATATTTATATATATATAGTTATATATATAGTTATATATATACAAAAACACAGAAACTGAGATATGTTTTAGATTTCTTTTCATTCAACATTTCTGCTTTCATCATCTTCTTGATCATATTTCCATGCTTGAACACCAGCTTCAGGAGATATTGCTTTTCTTCTTCATTTGTAGTAATTGAAGCACTGAACTTTGCAATCAGTGCAATCCCCCTTTCTGTGCAGTCATTGACAGCTGCCAGGTGTGAGACGCATTTCAGTCTGAGTTCGAAATTAGGGTCATCCTTCCAGGCCACTGGGGGCTTCTCCTGGAAGAACAACTTAATATCCAGTGCTGTGAAAAGATCCTTGGCCTCTGCTGTAGCAACGTCTCTGAATCTCTTGTACTTGAAAGAATCCAGACTCTTCTTCTTGAGGTATTTCATTTCCTTTTTTGAGCCAAGCTTCTTAAGACTGTCACACACACATACCTTTAAGGTCCCTGATTTTAGACCTCTGTCAAAAAAAGCTAGTCCAATCAGGGTTTGCCAATATATACCAAAGTTGGCGTTTTAAACACTGTGGTCCCGTGCTTCGTTGAGTCACAGGGAGTGTCTTCTTCAGGCACTTCCAGATTCTGCAGAAATTCCAGATCCACATGAGGAGCTAACTGAGCAATACCTACACAAACTCAAGCTTTGGCATACACCAGGGCAACAAAGAGATAGACATTAGTGATGCCTCTGAGGTCACATGGCATCATTTTGCAGTGATCTTGAAAAAGAAAATTTTTGAGCATGTATAGCTTTTTCCATCCACCTTGCCTGGTGGTAGGCTTCCGCTTTTCGGATTGCAGCCAGTTCAACAAATGTTGCTTCCAGAAACAAGAGAACGAACCGTAAAATCTCCTTATAGTCATCATGTGGCTGGTTTGTTAGGAGCAACTCCTGTATGACTTGAACAGTTTGTTCACAAAGTGTTGGCAACATTGTACAAATATCATTGCTCTCTGGAGTGTCCAGTGCAGCATTTACAAGGGAGCGGTCAGTATGATTTCAGTGCTTCTGAAATTGCTTAAAAATTGCGATATCTGGTCCCGAAGACAGCCCCACTTCTGTCTCAAACACACACGCAAGCACAATTTCCTAAATATGATGTCTACATGCTAGGTGGAGCAACTTTCGGCCCAGAATATCTTCAATCTTTGCACAGGCTCCAGCCAAAAGTCTGGTGTTAAATGTTGTGGTGTCAAAAGAAAGACCAACGATCTTTCCTTCTAGGCTATGCTCTCTCAGCAAATCACAACACGAACCAGCTGTCTCAAATCTAGTACTTGCATCAACTTTTGGGACTCCGAGAAGTTTCTCCTGGCCATTGGCAGATACCAAGATGGTAATTTGATCTACTGTTCCTTCGCCTGTAATATCCGGCAGGATCTTCCCATCAAAATGCAAAACCATGGGTTCTCCTACACAGAAAGTTTCTTCTTGGTAAGCCTCTGCGACATGTTTTCTGAGAGATTGGTGTGCCCGATACATCGTGGAAAGAGAACTAGATAGTTCTATGAAGTCATGACCCAGTGATTTCGCTGCAATAGCATTGCTGCATCACGATGTGACAAGTTCATCCGATCATATGCAATGGAGACTTCCTTTGTTATCAAATTCATTCAGTGCTTGGAAGTGGGTAGAGACGTGGAAGTGACTGATTCGAAACTAGGATCATTATTCTCTGAATCCGTGGCCGAAGAAATGCAGTTTCCTGCGTCGCTGTGGGCACGTTCAGTGGCCTGCTTCACTCGCATCTCTTCTTTTGTCCATCAGTGCTCACTCTCATTGCCTTGTTTCTTCTTCCTGATTTCCTTCTTGTGCAGTTTTGCATCCACTCCTGCCATGCTACTCTCTGTTGGGTCCACCTGTTGGCTCTGGTAGAAAAGTTTGTCGTCTTCATTCTTCATCATCATGAGGACACTGCTGTGGCCATAATATAAACTTTCGTTTTGCAGCTATGACTGGAACATCTCTTCTTGTACAGGGCTTGAATTCTTATAGTCTCCTGTGGCTTTTTACCAGTTTACCGCACCGCCCCAAGAGAGCTTCCATCTTGCAAAGTGCACTGTCTCTCCTCATAGTAGGAGTCCTGGCTCTGTGTCAGAATGGAAGTTTCATGTCCAGGCAGAGATTCAGACAGTTGATTCTGCCCAGCTTTTGCTGTTTGATGATACTTCACTTTCTTCAAAACTTGCAGTTTTGTTGGCAAATGGCAACCTAAAATATCAGCACTTGGCGGTCCAATCAACAACACCTCGGAAATGCTTGAAGTGTCCACCTCGCCGCACAATGACAACCTTCCTGGTTGAGTGCTCGTTCCAGACTAAAGTGTCAGTTTGCGGGACCACTAAACGCTGTCGCATCATGTCAAGACATGTTCAGACACCTTTACACATCTAAACGAACAGAGCATCAATGAGTAACAAATGTTTTGCAACATTCATTATACACCCTATGCCCTGTGAATCACCCTATATATATATATATATATATATATATATATATATATATATATATATATATATATATATAGATAGATAGATAGATAGTCCATCCATCCATCATCCAATCCTACATTGCCCCCTGAGGAGCGTAGGAGCCCGGGGCTAGGCAGTTAGTCCCGACATTTAAGATGAGAGTGACCAGCCTCACGCATCCCTGAGTGGCATTACATGAGCAATCAACCCCAGCCACCCCTTGGATATAATCCTTCACCGGTTCAACCCGACTGGAGCGCAATAATTACCCACTAAACCACCAGGAACCAAAATTTGGTTATATGGTTACCACCTAGCATAGTAAATGGTTAGCTGATGTACAGGAAACCATTTGGCTTGTCACTCAGTATAGAGTCACCCTCAGGCAGAAGGAAAAGGAGAGAATGAAGGAAAGAAAGACAGAAGAGGGACTGTAAAGTTACTCGTAGACAAAAGGACAAGGAGAGAATGAAGGAAAGAAAGTCAGAAGAGGATGGAAGGAAAGAAAGATGGAGGAGAGGAAAGGGTAGACACCCGACAGCAGCACTACATCGAGTGAGTGGATGGTGAGCGCCCCACCTACCACAATTATAAATATATATATATATATATATATATATATATATATATATATATATATATATATATATATATATATACTGTATATATAGATAGAATGGTGGATATATATATATATATATATATATATATATATATATATATATACTGTATATATAGATAGAATGGTGGATATATATATATATATATATATATATATATATATATATATATATATATATATATATTAGCGATACTTTCGTGCTGTGGGAAGCGGAATCTAATGATGGCCAGCAAAACCAGAGTGATGATGTACATGATTTATTATTGGTGACGTTTCGGTTTCATAACACAAACCATCTTCAGACCTTGTGATCCAGGCGCTGACTATGCCTGTAGACTTGAAGCACTGGTTCTCCATAGCGATTTCTGATGACATTAGCAATACTTTCGTGCTGTGGGAATCATTAGATTTCGCTTCCCACAGCACCAATAATAAATCATGTACATCATCACTCTGGTTTTGCTGGCCATCATTATATATATATATATATATATATATATATCTATATATATATATATATATATATATATATATATATATATATATATATATATATATACTGTATTATGTATTTATATCTGTCTGTCTATTTAATTATCCATCTGTCTAACTATATAGCAATCTCTCTCTCTCTCTCTCTCTCTCTCTCTCTCTCTCTATATATATATATATATATATATATATATATATATATATATATATATATATATATATATATATATATATATTTGTTTCTGGTTGAAAGTTCGACTAAAGTTGCCGAGAACTGTTCAAATGCTGGCACGAGAACCAAAGGGAATAGACTACGAGGAGAAAAAAGACAAATCACAGAGAGTGACAATTATAACGTATATTGAAGAGAGAGAGAGAGAGAGAGAGAGAGAGAGAGAGAGAGAGAGAGAGAGAGAGAGAGAGAGAGAGAGAGAGAGAGAGCATAACATCAAGAAGATAATGCATAAATCTGAGAACCTTGGACCGTGAGATGTGGACTGTAACTTAGAATTTAATGTTGAGTTGCCGTTCATACCGACTTTTATTAAGTAGTTTGTCATGCTTAACTTTGTCCTCAGCTATACACTATAAACGGTCCAAATCATTGCCCCAGTTCTGGCCACACTACAACACTTATCATGCTTAACTTAGCACATTCACTTGAACTGGCTGGTAGTGTGTTCTTGTTCTCACATAAAAAAAAAAAAAAAAAAAATGGTAAAATGGTGGCCGTTCTCCTTCAGTGAACATGATCAGATTTTTTTTTTTCTTTTCATGTTGCCCTATTTGTTGATATGGCAGTACACGTACTTACTGTAAACAATTTCTTCTCGTTAAGATTGAAGAGTACTGTGGTCCATATTTAGTTTCAGCACAGCTAATACTTCACCTCTCTCTCTGTTGCTTATTTTATGTGTGTGTGTGTGTGTGTGTGTGTGTGTAATTCACCGGGTCGGTCAGGATCACTTGATGGTCGTGATCGTCAGCTTTTACCCCCCCGGAAGGGAGCTGAGAGCTCATATAGTCCGATCTAAGGGCAAGGCTGTGACCTTCACACACGCACATACCCATCCCCTTGCTCAAGGGGGACAGTAACCTCCCACTTCGTCAGTGAAACTTTTCGCAACCTGAGCGAGGCGCGAACTCCCGTCCACAAGTTGGCAAGCGGGAAAGTTACCACTGCTCCAGCGAGCGGTGTGTGTGTGTGTGTGTGTGTGTGTGTGTGTGTGTGTGTGTGTGTGTGTGTGTGTGTGACACACAGTTAATGGGTCTACTTTTTGCTTCCTATTTCTTGTCTGAGGCACATGTTTAATAGTTCTTTTACTATTTTCCTTTTGTTTTTGTTTTTCGGGGTGCACTTAATGGTTCTTCTGTTTTCCTCCCTTTGATTCTCTACTTACACATGGGGTTTGAATGGGAATAGCTTTATATGGATGACAAAGAATCTTGACTGTTGTTGGGCACTCAATTTGCCTGGCCATCCTCAAGTTGTAAAGACAAAAGTAAATTATTATACAACATATCTGTTCCCACCCTCACTTTCGCTACCGCGTGATGGTACGTGGTGCTTTGATTCCTGACCTACAGTGCATATCCGCATTACTATGAACTTATCTTCCTTTAGTTTCTTGTTACAATTAGACGATTTTACTATGGGTAGAACTGATTGATTAACTGAAATTAAACTACTGTACTGGCGCAACTGCCGGGGTCATGCTGCTCGACAACAATCACAAATCTTATATTTTTTACTTCGTGGTTGTATACAGCCCCTATAAACACCTTCACCATCTAGTCTGCCTTCTATAAACTGTCTCCCCTAAGCTGAATGAAATTGTCTGGTGGTGACAGGAAGAAGCAACAACAAAAAATATAATTGCACTTTAAAGTTTAACTGAGGGCAGTGCCAACTAGTCAGGGAATGCATTTTTACACCCACGCTTGTGCGAGAGTGGGTGTAATAAACTTTTATCCCCATGAAGAAAGGACTTACAGAATATGGTGATGGCGATGATAACAGATTATAAATGTCTGTGCTCGCCATTCCAGCTGGAAGCATGGGTCAGTATAGTAAAAATATACAGACTATAGGGTGCAGTGCGTCTCTCTCTCTCTCTCTCTCTGCTTATTTATGTATTTAAGAACTACGGTTTGTTAAGAAGTAGTGGATGTAAGCGAATGTCAAGAACTTTTTCCCTGCAGTCTTAGCTGAATTAATTCAGAATCATTTAAAAATGGAAATGTTATAACTGTTCGTTAAGATAATGCCATAGTTATTTCCTATGCGATTCTTTTGAAGGCAAGAATCCTATTTGTCGTAAGAGTTAAATTTAACATCTCTCTTACATTTTCTTCCACCACTTAGCGTTTGTGTCTATCTATCTATCTATCTATAGCCCGACGCCCTAATCCCGCAAACGGTGGCCGCAGACAAAACGCCTCCAAGTCGCTCTGTCACCCACCATTTGACTACCCTCCCCCCAAACTCACCCCCCCCTCCCTCATATACCTCTCAACTCCATCCCTCCACCTCATCCTCGGTCTACCTCTCCCTCTCCCTCCCTCCACCTCACCTACATACACCCTCTTAGTCAGTCTTTCATTCTCCATTCTCTTCACATGTCCAAACCACCTCAGTGTATTTCTCCAAATCTTTTCAACCACATCCACATCCACCCCACAACGTTCCTTCACTTCTTCATTCGTCAACCTGTCCCTCCACGTCACTCCACATGCTCCTCTCAAGTAACTCATTTCCACTGCTCTCACTCTTGAGTTGTTCCCCTCTTGCAAGGTCCATGCCTCGCTTCCATACGTCAGGGTAGGGATCACAATACTATCATGCAGTGACTTCTTAACTTCCATACTCACCTCCCTATTTCTCATCACTGCTTTCAGTGTACCAACAACCTTCCTTCCCTGCTGTACCCTTTCACGCACTTCATCCCCCAAAGTTCCATCCTTACTCATCACACTACCCAAGTACTTGAATGCACTCACATTCTCCATATCCTCACCATCCAACCTCACTGCACACTCTGTGACTTCATTCCTCTCAAACACCATAACTTTACTTTTGTTAACATTAACTTTCAGATTCCTCCTCCTACACACTGCCCCAAATTCATTCACCAAACCTTGCAACTCCCACTCATCTTCACTCAACAGTACTGTATCATCAGCAAACAGCAACACCGGAAGCTTCCAAATCTCACCCTCATTCATTAGAGCCACCCCTACATCCACTGCCCTACCCTGCACCTCCTTTACAACCCCATCCATGTATATATTAAACAGCCATGAAGACCATCCACTCGCACCGTAACCCTAGCTCCCTCGTACATACTCTTCACAGCACTCAACAATTTTCCCTCCACTCCATATATTCTTAATACCTTCCACATACCTTGCCTATCTATTCTGTCATAAGCTTTCTCCAAGTCCATGAAGGCAGCATACACTTTCCTTCCCTTCTCTAGATACTTCTCCACTAAACATCTTAGAACAAATATCTGATCTACACACCCTTTTCCCTTCCTAAATCCCCCTTGTTCTTCTCCAACTAGCTCCTCTGTCATATGTCTAACTCTATCAATGAGTATTCTACAATATATTTTACCAGTCACACTAAGTAGGCAAATACCCCTATGGTTACCACATACTTCTCTCTCTCTCCTTTTCCTTTGTATAAAGGAACAATTATAGCTGATTTCCAGTCCTCTGGAACCCTTTCCTCTTCCCAAGCCAATCTACACAACTTCCATATCCACTACACAACAATCTCACCCCCATACCTATGCATTTCACCACACACTCCATCAATTCCTGGGGCCTTTCCCAGCTTAATATTCTTCATCGCTTCCACTACTTCCGCCCTACTGATCTCTTCCTCCCTCCTCTCATCTCTTCTTCTCCCAGCCATTCCCCAACCACTTATACTCGCACTGCTCTCACTCTTCACATTCAACAAATCCTCAAAGTGCTCTGTCCATCTCCTCAGTTTCTCTCTCTTCTCCACCAACAATCTATTATTCCTATCTTTCACTCCCCTACTATTTCCCCTTTCACACTGCCTTACTTTCTTTACCTCCTTCCAAAACAATTTCTTACTCTCCCTCCATTTCACACTCAGATTCCTCCCAAACTCCTCATCCACTTTCTTTTTACTCTCCTTCACCAGTCTCTTAACCTCCCTTCTCCTGCTCACATATACCTCTCTCTTCTCTCTCTCATCTTCTCCCCTACCTCTACTTGCTAACCATTCAATATATGCCTTCTTCTTTTGTTCCACAGCTCGTTTCACCTCATCATTCCACCATGCTGTCCCTTGCACTCCCTTGCATCTCTTCCTCACTCCACAAACCGCCTGACACGCTGCGCCTATCTCTTCCGTGAATATCTTACATACGTCTTCCACCCCTTCCATCTGCTCTAGCTCATACCTTCCCAGTCTTTCTTCCACTATGCTCTTATACTCTGTCATTTTCTCACTATCTTGCAATTTCTCCACTCTTCTCATAGGAGTTGCTTCCTCCTGTCTTCCCCTTCGTCTCCTCAACCACTTTCTTTGCAGCTCTACCTTGGCCATCACTAAGTGATGGTCCGAGACTCCATTCCCCCACCCTCTCCACACTCTTGCATCCAATACTTGTCTTCTCATTCGCTCATCCACACACACGTAGTCTATCATTGCCTTTCGTTCAACAAGTTCACCATCCATCCTCCTCATTACTCTCCATGTATACCGGTGGATCATCTTATGCCGAAAGTAGGTGTTGGCTATTGCCAACCCCTTACAAGCACAGATGTCCACCAAAGCACTTCCATTCCCATCTACGTCAGCTGGCACACCCCACTGACCAACCACTCCATCCACTCGTACATTCCCAACTTTGCCATTCATGTCTCCAATCAACAGCACTCTCTCGCTCCTCTCAAACTTGTCCATACACGCTTCTACACTCGCCCAAAACTCATCTTTCACTCTTGCCACTCGATCCTCTGTTGGGGCATACACACATACAATCGCCCATGCTTGTATACCTACTTTCATCCTCACCCATACAATCCTTGCACCCACTGTTCCTTATTCTCTTATATTCTCCTTCCACTTCTTGCTTATCATCAGACATGCTCCCTCTCTTGCCCTCTCATTTTCATTGACTCCCGCACATATACCTAAACCATATTCCCATTCTCTCACCCTTTCACCTTTCCATTTAGTTTCAGTCAATCCACATATATCCACTTTTGCATCCTCAAGCACCTGAACAATCTCTCTCTCTTTCACTTCATCATTCACTCCTCTCACATTCCAAGTTCCCACCCTAAGAATGTCCTTCGTCCGTTCCTTAGTCATCAATGTATGGTCCATCCGGGTCCGAGGTGCTTTGTTCGCTTTTTTAGTTCTTTTTACGGGGTGGGGCACTAACCCACCATCAACCCTTTTAGTCGCCTCATACGACAAGCAGGGATACTGGGGGAGTATTCCTGAAACCCCCCTACCCCCAGGAGTAGTTATAGCCTGATCCCGCAAAATATTTAGATTCTAAGTTTTTGATGGTTTCGTATACATACTATGTGTCCTTGATGTGCCAGCAGTTAAATACCAGAATGGTATATTTAGGTATCCTTAAGAATATGCATACCGTCAAAATGGTTGTCTCAACAGAGGTCAGGCAGAACATGTACAAAAGTTCTAGACAGATGCTGGAGCATCAGGGCAGTAATATGTGGCTTTGTCTATGAGAGCTAAGCACCCTATGTCTGAGAAAAAAAAAAAATCCTGACAAGGCTGCTTCCAGTGATATCATGACGTAGAAAAAAAAATATCAACAGAATATTTATGAGCGCATTGTTCTAATATCTTGGTTGAAGATTTTAGGTGCAACTCATTCAGTTTTCATCTTAAAATTAGACTGTAAAGAAAATGGTTGAACTATGTCTGGGACGCTTTAGAATGGAGATTTGGGGTTTTAGTTGTTGGAAAAATCACATTTAAGAGTTATAACAGACATTTTATTTTTTCCTGGAATGGCGAAGATCGTGGCAGTGAGGGAACTAATGTTTTCACATCTTAAAGATAGTTCGTACCAATAAATTAAAAATAACTGTGCACCATGAACAGTTTACTACAGGTGATGACAGAGTTGCACATGAGAGGCCAGCAGTGTACTGACCACAACTTTACATGCACATCGTGCTATCAAACAGACTTAATTTCCCCCTGATCTTCAAATTGCCCTTCCTCCTCCTCCTCCTCATCTAACTTCCCAAATAAATGCTCTCTTTCTCCTCTACTGAACACGGTCGTAATTGCGGTTGCAGTAACTGGAACAGGTAGATATGCTTTAAACCAGTTGCCTTTGGTCTATGCACAATGGTTTCCCCTCAGTTCTGCATTGGCTGAAAAACAGCATCCATCAGCCAGAACATGCTGGAGGTCCTGTGGCAGTGCGTGGAAAAGGTACACCATCACGATCTCCCAGTTAAAACCTGTACTTGCAAATGAGCCCTCAATATAATGACTGGTGACATTTTTTCCCCCTCTCGGAGGCTGTGCCAGTAAGGATACCTTGCCTTTCTTTTCTGGGTAAATTGTGTATCTCGCCACTTTCATACTCTTGCTGTTGAAATCACTGCACAGCCCATAGAACTCTCTTCCCGCCTCCATCAAGTCGGTTTCTGTATCAGCCTCATCTCTCAGAACACTGAACAGCTTGGGAAAGACTGCAACCATGAATTTCTGCATGCAGTTACTCCTGCTTCGTCAAATGGACGAGAAGCAGTGCCACAACAGGTCAGTTTATGTATACTATGATGCTATCCTGTCCTATCAGCTACATTCTAAGAAATAAATGACTTTGAACAGAGAATACATGAACCCCACCTTTTCCTTCACAACAGTCTTCAGAACGTTGCTCACTGTGTGAATGTTCATCTTTTCTTGGTCGGGAAGGCCTAACATCTTCACCAGTGATCAACACGTACACCTAGGCCACATGTAGATGGAAGTTGTGAGAGTCTACTTTTAACTTTCCTTTATGACACATCAAGTAGGAAGACTGAAAGTCAAAGCCAGTTTGAGAGTTGTGATTCAAGCAGTACCGTCTTGTCATGCGCTTTCACGATCACTAGATTCTATAATAACAATCCAAGAAAACAACCAAAGTAGTTGTCTGACTGTATCTCTGGAGATGTCTGGTTATTCTTGGAATTGCAGTTGAGACAGCACCTCCCCAGGACCACCAGTGTAATACAGAACTTAATTTGCATTCATAATTACAACACATAACATCTTTGGCTTCAAGGTAATGGCGAGTGACCCAACAAGATTTGACCCTTTCATGCACGGACTCCAATCGAGTCATTAAATACCATCTTGTACAACGCACCATGATGCACATCGTGTCAAACAAAGGAGGACACAAGTTTCCCGCCGATGTGTGTGCCATATTTTGGTATGTTTTTTTTACCCGATTCGTGTCATGGGGCGCTTTACAGGTTGTTAAACAATCTAACAACTCAAACCACCTGCGCCTGAGAGGGTTAATACCTTTGTTGTGGAAGCCAGACTCATCCAAATTTTTGTGGTACTTCATGCCCATCATAGCCAAGACAAATTCCAGGCTGACGTTTTGTGTCTGTTAAAGAAGTATAGCAAAACAGAGCGTTCACTCTGAATGCGCTGTTAGACCCACTCTTGACAACCTTTTCCAGGGTTGTGAAAACCTTTTGGTAGGTATATATTTTTGAATTTGCATGCTATGTCTTATCCGATTGCATAATTGTCAGCATTGTTGATACAGTGATCAGCAGCATTGCTGATACAATGATCAGGAGCAATGCTTTTTATAATTTCTATTGTATTATTGGTCGGGTTGGTGAGTTTATTGACAGCTCACTTACCTTGCATTTTTTATTGTCACTCTACATTTTATCATTTTGTTCCACCTTCTTTATGTTTGTGTCCAGTGATAAATGTAACTTCTCCCTAGCCCAGCACAGTACATGGAATTGCAGGTATACGTGACTGTTGATAGGCTGCATATGATGGAACTCACCAAGACACCAGCTCAAAAGAGGGAGGCAGTTCATCTAGGCCAAATGGTGTCTTATTTTTCGCTCTGGCATTATTCGGTGCAGAGTTATAAAGGTTTAAAGTTTGTTTACATTTTGGCTGGAACCCCCGCGGGGGGGGGGGGGCAGTTGGGTCAAAACAATGCCTGTGGTTAAATGGTTAAGGGTTAAGAGTGCACCATAATATACACCCCCATAACAATTTGGCGACCTCCTGCCAGAATAGCTCTGTGACATAATATTGGCAACCTTGGCCACATACACAGTGCTTACTCTTACCTACTGAATTATAATCAGTAATCATGGTCCTAATGAGTGACAGTGATGGGAAAGCATTTTTGGATTCTAAGCCTTCCCTAACCAGAGTGAAAACACTCACAAAACACGAGCTCATATTGCTTGCCCAGGCTTTACAGTTGAGATTTCATGCCTCAGTCATTAAGACTAAGTTACTTGATTTAATATTGAACACCATGTTTGAGCAAAGTGAGTCCTCTATAGCTAGTTCTAAGCCATTTCATACTGCACAAGGTGTTGACCCTGAGCCTTTGGCATCGGAGATACCTCGCACTAGTGATTTTTCTGCTCATGATACTAGTGACAAAGTACAACTTGAGTTAGCCAAAATTAAGATGAGGGAACTTGAAGTGCAAGCCAAAATGAGGGAAATAGAATTACAGGCTCAAATGAGACAAAAGGAAATGGATCAAGAATTCAGACTGAAGCACCCTGATAGTTTACTTAGAGCTAATAGTTCATCTGCCAAGGAATCTTTTGATGTTGCTAGGAACATTAAGTTGGTACCCCCCTTTAATGAGCAAGATGTCACCAAGTATTTCCATATGTTTGAAAATGTCGCAGGTTGTCTTTCGTGGCCAAAAGACTCTTGGACAGTACTGCTGCAGAGTGTTTTGAAAGGAAAGGCTTAAGAGGCTTATATTTCTTTATCTGTTGATCAAAGTGCTAACTATGATTGTTTAAAAGATGCCATTCTCAAAGCATATGAACTCGTGCCAGAGGCATATAGGCTTAAATTTAGATCCACCTTTAAACAGAAAGATCAGACTCATATGGAATATGATAGAGTACTCACAGACTTATTTGATCAATGGTTGCATTCCAAGAAAGTTGATGATTTCTGTAAACTTAAATAATTAATGATCTTGGAGATCTTTACTGGTAAGATAGATAGGGATGTGGCTACATACCTAGTGGAGAAAGATTTCCCTAGCTGAGGCTGCTGTTGTGGCAGATAACTATAGTATAATTCATAAGCATGAACGTAAGCCTCAGTTATTTGTTAAGGGTAGGAGAGTGAACCAACCAGTTTTTGTGAACCCTTCTTCTGGTAAAGGCAAGTTAATGTCAAGTGACACTAGTGAGAACACTGCAACCCCAGAGCATGTTAGTTCTACGAAAGTAAGTGAGGACAGTGTTGCCAGAGGGTCAAGAAAAAGTGTCAGGTTTTGCAAGTATTGTCAGAAAATGGGACACTTGGAGGATTGGTGCTGGAAAAAACGAGGGAAAAATCTCTCTGTAAAACTTTGGTAAACTCTTGGAGATCTTTTGACACCAACAGAGAGCAGCCACCCACAGATATTGTTAGCCGTAGTCAGACACAACCCCAATCAATCAATCAATCATTTCCTGTGGCACCCCACGGGATGCATAGGGCCTCAATGAACTCTCTCCACCAATATTTGTCTCTTGCCATCTCCTTCAGGTCCCACCAACACTCATCTCCTGCTTCTTTTTTCATTGTCCTCAACCAGGTTTCCCTCGGCCTACCTCTACCTCTTCTTCCTCTAGCAGTCCACTCTGGCACATCCTGTATTAAACTACCTTCTTTTCTGTATATGTGCCCCAGCCACTTCCAGCGAGACAGTCTCACATATTCATTAACTGGTTCCACTCTCGTAATATCCCTTACTCTTGCATTTGTAACTCTGTCTTGCCACTTTACCCCAAGAATTCTTCTCAGTATTTTATTTTCAAATCCTAATACTTTCTGATCTGTTGCAATTGTACTGTACCATGACTCATGCCCATAAATTAAAATTGGTCTAACCATGAACTTGTAAATTTTCACTTTAGTATGCACCGAAAGCATATTATTATTCCAAACAGATTTCAACATTCCAACAGCTCGCCAAGCCTGTCTAATCCTCTCCTCAATTTCATTGTTTAATGATCCATTAGATGATACAATCGTTCCCAGATATTTAAAGTTTTCTACATTCTTCATCACATTATTCCCAATTACACAATCGATTTGGTTCTCCACCTTCATATTAATAATTTCAGTCTTTCCACAATTTATTACCAATCCCACTTTTTCTCCTTCCTCCACCAGACAATCAAGCACCCTCTGCATCTCGTAAATACTTCCGCAAATCAGTACAATATCATCACCATAGTCCAAATCCATCAGCTTCTTATTTTCTTTCCAGTTAATTCCTGCACCTGTTCTCCTTACAACCTTTTTCATAACATAATCCATAACCAAAACAAACAGCAATGGCGAAAGAACTCCACCTTGAATCACTCCTGACTTAACTTGAAATGGATCACTCAAAGAACCACCCACCATTACCTTACAGAAAGTACCTTCATGCAGACTTCTAATAATATTTACAAACTTTTCTGGTATACCATAGAATCTCATAATTTTCAATATAGCTCCACGTGAAACACTATCAAACGCCTTTTCAAAATCCACAAAACACATGTTAAGTGGCATTTTCATCTCATTAGCTTGTTGCATTAGATGCCTTACAATAAAAATCTGATCATTACAACCTCGACCCTTTCTAAATCCCGCCTGTTCTTCTCTTAAAATTTTATCAATTACTGGCTCTATTCTGTTCAACAAGATTTTAGAAAAAACTTTTGCAACTACAGGTGTCAAAGTTATGCCCCTCCAATTGCCACACACACTTAAATCTCCCTTTCTTGGTATTTTTATAATCACTCCATTTTTCCACTCTTCTGGAATTCCACCATTATCCCAAGCCACATTAAAAAGTTTCAAAAGCGCATTCATCAACTCATCATTTTCCACCTTAAGCATTTCAGGGAATATTCCATCCTCTCCTGGGGTCTTAAAGTTCTTTAACTCCTTTATAGAATTTGCTACCTCTTCCAAAGTTATATCCCTTGTTTCTATCTGCAAATCTCTCTCGGCTGGCAAAATGTCCTCTTCAGCTGGGATTGGTCTATTTAGAACAGATTCAAAGTGCTCTTTCCACCTTCCTTTTATATCCAAATCTTTAGTCATCAAAAATTACCATTTCTATCTCGTACAGGTATTTCCTTCCTTCTATTTTCAGTCCCAGTTAATTCCTTTATGGCCTGATACGCTGCTCTTGTGCTCTGACCGTCATTTTTACTTAATTTAATTTCTGTCTCTGTCGCCTTTTCATCATATAGTCTCCTCTTATCACGTCTAACGAGTCTTTTTACTTCAGAATGTAAACTCCAGCACATTGCTCTAAGTACTTCAACTACCTGGCCATTAGCATGTTGTTCTTCACTTCTTAACTTAGCCTCTTTCCTTTTCTGAATTGCATTCCATGTTTCATCTGACATCCACTTTTTCCTTCTCATTTTCCCTTTTTTCTTAATAGTAACCTTAGCACTCTCATGCAAAACCTCTTTTACCTCTCTCCACATTTGAGTAATATCACTGTCTTCAAATTCCATCAAAGTCTGCAGGACTAGAAACCTGTTCCTACATTCCCACACAACCCCAGCAGGTCCATATTGTTGATAAGGCCAGAGTGGAGCCGTCAGTGGTGGACAGACAGACTCCTGTAGAACCATTGTTATTCACTAGTAAGACTGGAGCAGTGCAGCCGTCAGGTTCAGGTGAGAGTGGTAATAAGACTCCATCAGAGTGTCCCACCCCAAGCAGTACTCAAATCGACTCCTTCCCAGGTCATTTATTTGCTAACTTTATTTCTAAGGGGTTAGTTTCAGTTGCTGGAAAAGGTGGTAAGGAAGTCACTATACTTAAAGACACAGGAGCTTCAGTCACTAATGTTGAAGGGGATTGTTGATGTAGCTGACCCTAATGAATGTGTCTTGCTACAGGGTATAGCTGAATTTGTATCTGTTCCCCTAGTTGAGGTGAAGCTCCTGTCAGAGTTAGTTACTGGTTCAGTGCGTGTGGGTGTTGTTGACCAGCTTCCTGTACAAGGGGTCACTTTCCTTTTGGGTAACAACATGGCGGGAGGACAGGTGAGTGCTGTTCCCTGCATGCCAAAAACTCCCCAGAGTGAGAATAGGACTAAAGAGTTGGAAGATACATGTCCTAAGTTGTTTCCCTCATGTGCTGTAACTAGAGCTATGATGGAAAAAGTCAGCCATGAGAATGTTGACAGTAAGGGCACTGGAAATGCCGATGATGATATTGAGCTTGGTGATACCTTTTTTGCCCAGTTAAATGACTCAGAGGTTGATGATTCTCCCTAGACTGATGCAAGTGGAAAGTTAGCTGATATGCAAAGATCTGATCCTGAGATTGCCACTTTAATTGACTCAGAAGTTAGGGAAAATGAATGTGAGTCTGAACTGACTGAGTGTTATTATTTAAGGCCAAATAACTTGTTAATGAGAAGATGGAGACCTCCTAGTGTTGCTCATGATAACGAGTGGGAGACTGTACATCAGGTGGTGGTTCCAAGACCCTTTAGGCAAAAAATTATGTCCATTGCTCATGACTCTTCTTTAGCAGGTCACTTAGGGGTAAGGAAGACTCTCTCCCGCATCTGGCAGGATTTTTACCGGCCTGGAATCCATCGAGATGTCTCCCGGTTCTGTAGGTCATGTCACACCTGTCAGCTAGTCGGTAAGAGCAATAAGCCCATCCCTGCGGCTCGTTTGATACCTCTACCTGTGTTTGAGGCCCCATTCACTAGAGTCCTTGTGGACATTGTTGGCCCTTTGCCTAAGACCTCTTCAGGCCACCAGTACATCCTCACAATGTTAGACATGGCCACTAGATATCCTGAAGCCATTCCCTTGAGAAATATTTCAGCTAAATTGGTTGTAAAGGAGATGCTAACCTTCTTTACCCGTTTTGGTCTCCCTAAAGAGATGCAGGTGGATCGAGGCAGTAATCTTAATTCCAAACTGTTCAGACAAACCCTTAAGGAGTTAGGAATCTCACAGATCACTTCCTCACCATATCATCCTCAGAGTCAAGGTGCATTAGAGAGGTATCACCAAACTTTGAAGAGTATGCTCAGAAAACTATGTGTTGATGAAAAGGAATGGGACAAGTGTTTGCCTTTCCTACTTTTTGCAACCAGAGAGGCACCGAGCGAGTCCTTGAGCTACTCCCCATTTCAGTTAATCTTTGGCCATGAAGTAAGAGGTCCCCTTAAACTCCTCAAAGAACAATGGGTCAAGGATGATGACCAAATTAACTTGCTAGACTATGTGTCAAAATTTAAAGAAAGACTGGCCTATAGTAGGGTGCTTCCCTACTATAGGCCAGGGCACACTTGGAATCCTCTCAGAAGATGAAGAGGTGGTATGACCATTCTAAGAAAGTTAGGCACAGAGTGTTTCACCCAGGTGATCAAGTTCTTGTCTTGCTTCCCATTCATGGTCAGCCTCTGCAGGCAAGTTTTGTAGGCCCTTATCTAGTGGAAAAGAGGGTAGGTGAAGTGAATTATGTCATTTTAACCCCAGACCGGAGGAAGGAACGAAGATTGTGTTGAAGGAGTACTACAGGCGAGACATGGACCCCCCTAGTGCTGCATGCATGGTGTCGGCTGTTGAGTTTGCGGACCCCCCAAGTGCTGCATATGTGGAGTCGGCTGTCGAGTTGGCGGAGGACGAGGGCTGCCCTTTGACTTTGGACCAAATGACCAGTTGGAGAGAAAACCAGGAAGCTGGGAGTACAATGACTGATAAACTCTCCTACTTGACTGCAGAGTGGTGTGCTGAGCTTGTTGCCCTTCTCAGGAAGTTCCCTGATGTCTTCCGGGACACCCCAGGATGGACGGAAGTGGCACAGCACGATGTGGACGTTGGAGATGCCAGCCCCGTAAAGCAGTCCCCCTACCAGTATAGTCCTCAGAAGCAGACCATCATTCGAGAGGAGCTGAACTACATGTTGCAGCAGGGGCTAATTGAGTCCTGTCAAAGTGAGTGGTGCTCCCTGTCATAGTGGTTCCAAAACCCAATGAGTCACATCGCTTTTGTATTGATTTTCATAAAGTCAACTCCCTTACCAAGACTGATACTTACCCACTTCCTAGAGTAGATGATTGTGTGGATGTGATAGGCAGTGCTAAGTTTATCGCAAAATTTGATTTAATGAAGGGACATTGGCAAGTCCCTCTCACAGAATGGGCCCAAGAAATTTCCTGTTTTGTGGTCGGTGGCAGGACTTATAAATGTAAGGTCATGCCCTATGGTGTGAAGAATGCTCCTGCCACCTTCCAAAGGCTCATGAATGATCTCACCAAGGATGTTGAGAATTGTACTTACATTGATGATGTTATTTTAGCAACACCTGGGAACAACACTTGAGCCAACTACATGCCTTGCTTCAGAGACTGTCCTCTTCTAATTTAGTGCTTAATTTAGCTAAATGTGAATTTGTGAGGGCTCGAGTGCAGTACCTAGGTTATGTGGTCGGTTTAGGCCAAGTGAGTCCACCTGATGTTAAAGTCCAGGCCATAGTCAATTTCCCCCAACCCAAAAATAAGAGAGAGTTGCAATGATTCTTGGGTATGGTAGGGTACTACAGACGTTTTGTCGTGAACTCTGATCTTGTAGCTCCCCTCACTGATTTGTTAAGAATAGGAGTCAAGTATGAGTGGAAGTTAGAATGTGAGGAAGCCTATTCTAATGTCAAAGCCATCCTGTCAGGTCACCCAGTGCTTCAAGTTCCCAATTTTGATATACCCTTTAAATTAGCTGTTGATGCCAGTGGCCTAGGGGCTGGAGCAGTTTTGCTTCAGGATAATGATCAAGGCTTTGAGATGCCTGTGTGCTATTTTAGCAAAAAGTTCAATAAGGCCCAGAGAAATTATTCAACTATTGAGAAAGAACTCCTTGCACTCATACTTGCCCTTCAACACTTCTCTGTATATGTTGGTCCAGGGTCAGGTGATGTTGTAGTGTACACTGATCACCACCCTCTGAAATTTTTGTCCCGATTTAAGGACAAAAATCTTTAGATTGACCAGCTGGGCCCTATTTTTGCAGGCATTCTCCCTTGATGTAAGACATGTAAAAGGTGTTAGTAATGTTTTACCAGATTACCTGTCCAGAACTTGATTACAGTATCCAGAAATTTCCCCTTGGGAAATTTCTTCTCTCAGGAAGGGAGGTCACTGGCGTAGTTACCCCAGTAGTAAATGGATGAAAGAGAAGATAAGATGATAAAGAAAGGACGAGCAGTTAAGAACATAAATCTTTTTTCTTATCAGTTTTGCGGGCCGTAAGGGTAACCCTAGTCCCCACGTTTATATACCAAGCGGTCAATTTTTGCCTTCTCAACTGATAACACACCAGATGTTTTTCTCACAAATTACCCAGAAAGTTCCTCTTGTCCTTGTACTGTGGGTGTGACAAAGTAGGAATGCTTGCCAATTAGAAGCCTAAATGGCGCTTTCGTCACGTTTTTGATGGCACGCAATTGGTTCTGTGTGGAATGCATGAGGCCCTCATTGGTAGCAGGTGCCTCTATTGTTTCTATATGGACAAAGATTATTTTTAAGACACCCTAGTGGTTAATTAGCTAAGAAAGGCGGAGTAAGTCTCCTTTATAAGTTCCAGGAAAATGTGAAGAGACACATCTTTATCTCATTTTGTACACACATCCCTGTACACGTTTTGTCATTTGTACACATTTACTGTCACTTTACACTTTTGTCACATTGTGTTGCACTTTTCCCCAACACTATTTAATACGTGACTTTGATTACAAAACCCACTATTTGTGTACCATTTCCCATTTTTGATTCACTCCTCCATTTACACTAGTGTGTCATTTATATTTGGATTTAACCTTCGAAGTCTCCACGCTTCCTCGAGCTTTGTGAGTACTTAGCTTCCTCTGAGTGTATTCTGGTTAGGTAAGAAATAACTTGTTTTATATTTGTGTCCTGAGGCCTATATGAATCCGCCCGTTTGTAAAACGAACCCTGGTTTCTTCTTTGGTTGTATATGTTATAGTGTAAAGGTAAGTTAGTTTTCTTGCAAACATTATCTTATCCCTTTTGGTGCTTAATTAAGGGTTAAGAGTGCACCGTAATATACACCCCCATAACACTACAAACAGCCATCCATGCTTCCATATCTGCTTTTGCTTCATCTGAAAGAGAATTCCTAATCTGTCTTAGTCAGTTGTGATTCAGCTAGAGATGACAACCTGCGAAAAAACCCAGTAACATGAGGTTTGCGGCAGAACTCCTGTAGGATCCTGTTTCCTTCGCTTATGGGCAATAACAGTTGTCATTATTGGACAATCCACCCAAAGCTGATCAGTGAAATACTTCTGAGTCCAGTGCTGTCCGTCCAAAGGCACAGTCTCTCGTAAAAGACATGTATGTTCTCAGGGAGCTTAATGCACTGAGACAGTTCTTACCCTTCTGTACTCATTGGTCCCTTGCTGGATGCCCCCAAAAGCACCTCCTCCTGGAATGATTCATCAGAATTCCGATGCATCCCAGATATGAAATCAGCGTATGCATACCGCCAGAATATAAAGTGATATTATTATGCCTTTGAAGATCTGACACGTTCTCTGATCAGACCAACATATACAATAGCATGTGAGGATACAGGTGCATAGTGCGATAAAAGGTGTGTGTGTGTACATATATATATATATATATATATATATATATATATATATATATGTATATATATATATATATATATATATATATATATATATATATATATATATATATATATATATATATATATATATATATATATATATATATATATGTATATCATCATCCAATCCTACATCGCCCCACGAGGAGCGCAGGAGCCCGGGGCCAGGCAGTTGGTCCCGACATTTAAGACGAGAGTGACCAGCTTCACTCATCCCTGAGTGGCATTACATAAGCAATGAACCCCAACCATCCCTTGGATATAAACCTGTACCGGCCCAATGCGATTGGAATGCAATAATTACCCACTAAACCACCAGGTGCCAAAATTTGGTTATATGGTTACCACTCAGCGTAATAAATAGTTTCCTGGTGCACAGGAAACCATTTGGCTTGTCACTCAGTGTAGAGTCACCCACAGGCAGAAGGAAGAGCAAAGAATGAAGGAAAGAAAGACAGAAGAGGGAGTGTAAAGTTACCCGTAGGCGGAAAGACAAGGAGAGAATGAAGAAAAGGAAGACAGAAGAGGATAGAAGGAAAGAAGGATGGAGGAGAGGAAAGAGCAGACACCTGACAGGAGCACTACATCGAGGGAGTGAATTGTGAGCCCCCCCACCTACCACAATTTATATATATATATATATATATATATATATATATATATATATATATATATATATATATATATATATGGAGCCTCTGTGGAACAGTGGTAGAGTGTGCGTTTCGTACACGGGTGGGCCAAGGTTCACGCCCAGCCAAGGTAATAAACTTTGGGAGTGTTCACCCGGCCACGTACTGCATTGGCAGACACAAGGGTTGCTGTGGCTGAACCACTGTCGCTTACTATAAAGTATGCTTGCACCCATTCGGCTTGCGCGGGCCGATTACACTTGGTTCACAGACTACACACACATCCAAAGCCACTCCAACACTACAATTACACTTACAAACACTTCTCACCCTACATACAATCTCTACCAGACAGCCTAAGCCACTTTGTAGAGATACATTGGCTGTATCGTCCCGACTTCGATCGGGATAGGCCAGTTCTGCAATGGATACCCAAACGGCTGATGATGATGATATATAATATATATATATATATATATATATATATATATATATATATATATATATATATATATATATATATATATATATATATATATATATATATTGTTACATAGCCTATGATTTCATCATCCTTTGTGTAATTTTAATGCACAGTATTCTACATGTTTGATCACGAGCGTGTTCTGCCTCAGTCCCCCTTCTAACGTTATAGTAGAGTAAGTCGTTCTTTCTGTTGTTCAGAGCGGGATTGTCAACTCTTTGTCCCCATGGCTTCATTTGCGCGTCCTTCTTACAAGTTGTATCAAGCTCTGCCGACCCCTATATAATGAGCTCAGTTTCTGCATTATTGCCACTTAGATCTACTCGTCATTTTGTTCACATCTCTGTCCTCCCCTGTACAGTTATTATTGTGAGTGCTCATGAAGTCTCCAACCATCTAGCAGCTGTGTAATTTGAGTATAAGTGTTATTGCATTTTGTTCTTGTACTGTATAGCATAAGTTGTTAATTTGTAGGCCTGGTGAGGTTTTTGAAATTCATGTAAGGTTCTTATTGTTAGCCATTGTTCATAATAGTTTGTATCTGTAATAATTTATCTTGCATTAACTGAGCATTACCCAGTGTATTCTCATTTTAACAGGGCTGACTTAGATAAATTTACTCATGCTAATTTCGTGTTAATAGAGGCTATTGCAGTTAACCATATATTTAACCTGTTTTTTGCCATTACATTAACCTTATGAGTCCTGAATGTTTTGTTGTTAGTTTGAGCATTAAACTTTAACTTGTAATTTTACCTAACTCTTTGTTTTGAACCTGGAACTTTGCGGGACAGTTTTCTCTGTTCCGTAACATAAATTTGGCGACCTCTCATCAAGATAATCAGGATATTATCATAAGGATTTTGCTCGATATTTTGTGACTGATTTATTCATGATGTCTACTATTACTACACTTGATGAAACCAAAGATTTTTTGTCAAATGTGCAAACAGTGTGTGATGTAGAGAACAGAACAAAGAATGAACTTAAGCTTGTTGCTCAACAATTGGGAATTGCTGTTCGCTCTCATCATTCTAAAGATCAAATTGTTGGCATGATTAATAAAAGCTTGTTTAATGTAACTCCTCCAAATGAGCAAACGCAGATTGAATTTGCTAAGTTACAGCTAGCCCTGCAGGAGGCTCAGGCTAAGGAGGCGGAGTCTCGTGCTAAGGAGGCTGAATTTCAGGTCCGTTCTAAGGAGGCTGAGGCACAAGTTGAAATTGCTAGGATTCAGGCAGACCATGAGTATCGCATGAAACAAGGTGGAACTGGATCATCTAGCTCTGATGATTTTGATGTGGTTAAAAATGTTAAACTTGTCCCTCCTTTTAATGAATCTGATTTAACAAAGTATTTTCAGTTGTTTGAGAGGGTACCTACAGGTTTTAATTGGCCCAAACAGTATTGGCCAGTACTCCTTCAAACTATTCCCACCGGTAAAGCTCAAGTAACTTATGCATCTTTG
The DNA here is from genome assembly GCF_032717465.1 of Coenobita brevimanus. Classification (NCBI taxonomy): domain Eukaryota; kingdom Metazoa; phylum Arthropoda; class Malacostraca; order Decapoda; family Coenobitidae; genus Coenobita; species Coenobita brevimanus. Next base: position 20,084,586 of record NC_137046.1, read on the forward strand.
CCTCAGGATCAATCTGATAATTATGATGTAGTTAAGAGCTTGATTCTTAAGGCCTATGAGCTTGTTCCTGAAGCTTATAGAGTAAAATTTAGGACAACTTACAAGCAAGATAAGCAATCCCATGTTGAGTATGCAAAAATCAAAGAAGATCTGTTAGAGCAGTGGTTAAATTCTAAGAATGTGGATTCTGATTTTGGTAAATTTAAGCAGATGATTTTGCTGGAGGACTTCAAATGGTGTATTTATAAAGATGTAAGCCTATATCTTGATGAGAGAAGAATAGATAATTTGTCTGATGCTGCAGTTTTAGCTGATGAATATGTTCTCACTCACAAGAGATATTCTAAAGAAAAAGGGAAAGCTGAAAGTAAGTACGTTGCCTCTACTCAGAGTACAGGTAACAGGAAAGAGAATAAAGATGATGTTTCTCAGGAAGTAAATACCAGCTTCACCTCTAGATTTCAGAAAAGTAAATGTACTTATTGTAGTAAAATTGGTCATACTATGGAGAAATGTTTCAGGAGACAGCGTGATGTGAACAAAAAGGAGTCTTTAAATATTCAGTCAATTGGTCTAGTGTCCACCCTTGAGAGTTCCCAGAATTCTTTAACCGAGTTAACTGAACCTGCTTTGAGGGGTAACTTAAATTCTCATGATGGAGCTCCTCTTTTGAGCAGTAACGTGGGTGACACTCTCCAGAGTTCACGTGCTAATTTCCTGCCTGATGGTTTTGTCAGTCCTCTGGACAGTAATAACAGGAAATCAGTTAAAATATATCGTGATACAGGTGCCTGCCAATCCCTTATGCTGACCAGTGTTCTAGGTTCTAATGTTAATTCCTCTGATGAAACTGTAGTCTTACAAGGTGTAGGGAATAATTACTTCTCTGTCGCTCTGTGCAGAGTGAATTTAGAGTCTGGTTTTGTTAATGGTTCCGTTATGGTTGGGTTCTTTGAGACACTCCCAATGTCAGGTGTAACTTTCTTACTTGGAAATGATATTGGTGGAAGTCAAGTGTGTCCAGCTCCTCAGTTGTCTAGTGAGCCAGTGGCTGCGTCCCAGGATTGTGATGTCCCTGATGTGTTCCCTGCATGTGCTGTCAATAGGGCTAAGTCTAAAGTTACTGGTGATTTAGAGGATAATGATGATGATGATGGTATCCTAGCTGACACTTTTCTTGCTAATTTGGACCACTCACCAGATGAGGCAGTACCCCGTAGTGTTGATAATTTGTCTCATCAAGAGTTGGTTGAGTTGCAGGTTGCTGACCCTGAGTTGAAAGGTCTAGCTAACTCTGCTTACAGTGAAGAAGAGTCAGCCGGTGCTTCTACTTGTTATTATGTAAAGTCAGGAGTACTTATGAGGAAGTGGAGACCCCCAACAGCATCAGCCGACTGTGAATGGGAGATTGTACATCAAGTTGTCATCCCTCGTGTTTGTAGGCAGGATATCATTAGAGTGGCTCATGATTCCAGTTTGGCAGGACACCTTGGAGTGAGGAAGACTGTGGCACGCATTTTGAAACACTTCTACTGGCCAGGTATCTTCAGGGATGTTTCCTGGTATTGTAAGTCTTGTCACACCTGTCAAGTTGTGGGGAAGTGTAATCAGACCGAAAAGGTTGCACCTCTAGTTCCCCATTCCTCCTTTTGAGGCGCCTTTCACCCCGTGTGTTGGTGGATATTGTGGGCCCTCTTCCTAAGACTTCTTCAGGATTTTCTTATGTGTTGACCCTGATTGATATGGCTACTCGTTATCCTGAAGCCATTCCACTTAGAAATATCTCAGCAAAGAACGTGGTTAAGGAAATGCTAGGGTTCTTCACAAAGTTTGGTCTGCCCAAGGAGGTACAGTTAGACCGGGGAAGTAATTTCATGTCAAATGTTTTCAAGCAGTCTCTGAAAGAGTTGGGCATCACCCAGATCACGTCTTCAGCTTGCCATCCCCAGACCCAAGGAGCGTTGGAGAGATATCATCAAACACTCAAATCGATGCTCAAGAAATACTGTTTGGAACATCAGAAAGACTGGGATAAAGGTCTTCCATTCGTTGTGTTTGCTGCAAGAGAATCTCCAAATGAATCACTGGGCTTCTCACCTTTTGAACTACTGTTTGGCCATGAAGTAAGAGGACCCCTTAAGTTACTCAAGGAATGCTGGCTGTCGGAGGAAGATGACGTCAACCTGCTGGAGTATGTGATGAAGTTCAAAGAACGGCTGTCCACTGCTTTACAGCTGGCGAGAGAGAATTTAGGAGCTGCTCAGGAGAAGATGAAGACTTGGTATGATAAGAAGTCCAGGTTACGCCACTTTCAGCCAGGAGATCAGGTTTTGATTCTGCTACCAGTTCATGGGCAACCTCTTCAAGCCAAGTTTAATGGTCCTTATTTCGTGGAGAAGAAACTCAGTGATGTCAACTATGTCATCGCCACACCAGATCGTAGAAAGAACAAGCAACTATGTCACATCAACATGCTAAAGTTATATCACAGGCGGGACGAAAATAATCCAGTCTGCACTGTAGCTGTTCCACCCGAGTCTGCAAGTGAAGCTCTCCCATGCAGTATGAGCCTGAGTGATAGTTTGGGGAAGAATCCTGATATCATGAATGATCTCCAGACTAAGCTTTCTCATCTAACTCCCGAGGAAAGGCAGGAGTTTCCGGCATTACTGCAAGAGTAGCCGCAAGTGTTCCGTGCCACTCCAGGAAGAACCACTGTGTTGATGCATGATGTTGATGTTGGAGACGCAAAGCCAATTAAACTGCCTCCTTACCTTGTGAACCCAGTGAAAGTTCCTCTCATCCAGAAGGAGCTTGGCTACCTGTTGGACCACAAGATGATTGAGCCCTGTCAGAGCGAGTGGAGTTCTCCTGTCACTCTAGTCCCTAAGCCAGGTGGGTCACAGCGGCTTTGCATCGACTACAGACGTGTTAATCAGATAACCAAAACAGAGACTTACCCTCTCCCTCACGTGGAAGATTGCATAGACAAGATCGGAAAGGCTAGGTACATAAGTATGTTTGATTTTTTAAAGGGATACTGGCAAGTACCTATGACTGAACGTGCTAGGGAGATCTCATGTTTTGTAACACTAGGAAAGACTTTTGCATGTTCTGTAATGCCATATGGTATGAAGAATGCACCAGCCACATTTCAGAAGCTCATGAATGTTGTAACAGAGGGTTTGGCAGGGTGTGTTGTTTATATTGATGATGTATTAATCTTCAATGACAACTGGAAAGATCACCTATGCCATGTCAGTAAATTTCTTGAGCGTTTGGTTCATGCTAATCTTGTAGCTAATTTATCAAAGTGTGAGTTTGGTCAAGCTAAAGTTCAGTACCTTGGGTATGTAATTGGTGATGGACATGTTGCACCACCAGCAGCTAAGGTTCAGGTTATAAGTGATCTTCCCAGACCTAAAAGTAGGAAAGAGCTACAAAGATTTTTGGGAATGGTAGGTTATTATAGGAGATTTGTTCTTAACTTTTCAATTCTTGTATCACCACTTACAGACCTACTGAAAAAGGGAGTTAAATTTGTCTGGACCGATAACTGTGAATCCTCTTTCAACAAACTTAAAGCTATCCTATTAAGTCAGCCAGTGCTCGCTACTCCAAATTTTGCTAAGCCTTTTAAGATGGCTGTTGACGCAAGTGATACAGGAGCTGGGGCTGTTTTGCTGCAAGAGGATGATCAGGGTATTGAACACCCTGTATCTTATTACAGTAAGAAGTTCACTCCACCTCAAAAGAACCACTCAACTATTGAGAAAGAGCTTTTGGCCTTGATTTTGGGTTTACAGCATTTTTCATTTTATTTGTGTTCTGGTTTTGACCCCATAGTCATTTATACCGATCATAACCCACTGAAATTCCTTAGTAAGTTTAAAGATAAAAATCAGAGATTGACAAGATGGAGTCTACTTCTTCAGGAGTATTCATTAGACATACAACATGTCAAGGGGAAAGAAAATGTTATTGCAGATTGCTTATCTAGACTTTAGACTGATTGTTTTAGAGTAATAAGAAATTTCCTTTGTAAATTTCTTTTTCTTTGTGGGGAGGTGTTACATAGCCTATGATTTCATCATCCTTTGTGTAATTTTAACGCACAGTATGCTGCATGTTTGATCACGAGCGTGTTCTGCCTCAGTCCCCCTTCTACCGTTATAGTAGAGTAAGTCGTTCTTTCTGTTGTTCAGAGCGGGATTGTCAACTCTTTGTCCCCATGGCTTCATTTGCGCGTCCTTCTTACAAGTTGTATCAAGCTCTGCCGACCGCTATATAATGAGCTCAGTCTCTGCATTATTGCCACTTAGATCTACTCCTCATTTTGTTCACATCTCTGTCCTCCCCTGTACAGTTATTATTGTGAGTGCTCAGGAAGTCTCCAACCATCTAGCAGCTGTGTAATTTGAGTATAAGTGTTATTGCATTTTGTTCTTGTACTGTATAGCATAAGTTGTTAATTTGTAGGCCTGGTGAGGTTTTTGTAATTCATGTAAGGTTCTTATGTTAGCCATTGTTCATAATAGTTTGTATCTGTAATAATTTATCTTGCATTAACTGAGCATTACCCAGTGTATTCTCATTTTAACAGGGCTGACTTAGATAAATTTACTCATGCTAATTTCGTTTTATTAGAGGCTATTGCAGTTAACCATATATTTAACCTGTTTTTTGCCATTACATTAACCTTATGAGTCCTGAATGTTTTGTTGTTAGTTTGAGTATTAAACTTAAACTTGTAATTTTACCTCTTTGTTTTGAACCTGGAACTTTGCGGGACAGTTTTCTCTGTTCCGTAACAATATATATATATATATATATATATATATATATATATATATATATATATATATATATATATATATATATATATATACGGCATACACTATGATATTAGAAAACAAACATTTTCTTTCAAAATGACTGTTAAGAAGTAGGAATGGCAAAAGTGCACAGATAAGAGAAGAAAAAAGCACACAAACAAGAGAGCATTCAGGATGGGAGGTCATTAGGAGACATACCCATTACTACATTCCACACTTTACTCACAAACTTGTTGCTGGTGGAATGTAGTAATGGGTATAGGTCTCCAAATCTCCTTCCATCCTGAATGCTCTCTTGTTTCTGTGCTTTTTTCATCACTTCTCTGTGCACTTTTGCCACTCCTACTTGTTAACAATCGTTTTAGAAGAAAGACTGACTAAGAGGGTGTATGTAGGTGAGGTGGAGGGAGGGAGAGGGAGGGGTAGACCGAGGATGAGGTGGAGGGATGGAGTTGAGAGGTATATGATTGAGGGGGGGGGGATGAGTTGGGGGGAGGGGAGTCAAATGGTGGGTGACAGAGTGACTTGGAGGCGTTTTGTCTCCGGCCACCCTTTGCGGGATTAGGGCGTCGGGCTATAGATAGATAGATTGTTTATGGAATTTTAGTGGAAGTATAATTATGCATAAAGCAAGAGTCAGAGTTGGATTGTTACATGTATAGCAAATGAAAGACTAAAATGAGAGTCCCTTCCCGTGAAAAGAAGTGTCTTGGGGTACCTTCTTTAACTGTAGGCGAGTTGTAGCTAACCAATTTTGAGCAAAATGGCGTTCTTACGGGTGACCGCGATGAGGTTTATAGGCCGTAACTCGCGAACCGTAGCCTGAATACTTTTCTAAACATGAAAAGAAGCATTTACACTTGACAAGTTGGATCTCAGTGTATAGTTGGCTAGCATACAACTTTTTGTTTTGGAGTTATGACTGATGAAGAAGAAAGAACAAAATCAATATTTTTGCGGTTCGATTTTGCGACTCATACGAAAGTTAGCAAGACTGCGAATAGTTTTGCACTTGGATAGCGAGTCTTTTAGTTCACAAGCTTAGAACTAAGGTTCGTGACCGTTTTCCCGCAAATGCTACTGTATATATCATATAAGAGAGGATGCCACTCAGAACAGGTTCGATTCCTATTTCCGGAGTGCTACCTCACTCGGTGATATAAATATAGATAGATAGATATAGAGAGACAGACAGACAGACAGACAGACAGACAGTTGTATGTGACACATATCGAGCCAAAATTGTCTTGTAGGTATGTTGGCTATTTTCATAAACATGAATTATTGTCATTTGGTTGGCTTCACGACTAAGTTTTTTATTCTTCATGAGTCCAGCAGAAACTCTGCTAAAGCCAACAAAATCCGGGTTCACAGTAGTAATGTGGCTGGTGAATACTCAACACGTGTTGCAGACGACCTTCACGGATACTTACTCAATATAATTAATCATACAAAAGAAAACTGGCTTTCATAGAGCTGTTTTAAATGGCTACAGGGAAATGTGATATATTCGGCTAAAAATATTGATTTTCAGTTTCATTCTCTGTCCTTCGTCTTTCAGTCTTCCATAAATGCTAGTCATGATGTACAGCCAATCCTTCTTAATACTTCTAAATGTATAAACATATCAGTATAGTAAATATTGACAGCATCCTCACAAAGTTTAATGTATATCCGTTTCTCTGTCACTTCTTTGCTCTCGCTCTCGTTATAATTATGTTTCATCCGTCTTTCTGCCTATCATATTCAGCTTTCCTCTTTTACTCCATTTTTCTACATTCTGTGGTTTAGCCATCTACATATGTCACCTTCACCTTTCTCTCTCTCTCTCTCTCTCTCTCTCGTCACGTGAAATCTTTCTGGGAAATCCTCCAATAATCGGCTTAAGAGTGGGATTAAAGCTTAAGTGTTTTCTAGCGTTCCATTTTCGTAGAACACTGGATCATACTAGGATTTTAAGCCAGGTTTGGGCCTCTATTTTAATACTGACGTATTTTGTACAAGTAAATGAACTATAATTACGCCACATAAAGATGCAGACTAGAAGGGTGGCGGTGCTGGGGAGCCTCCTATACCTGCCACAGTACAACCGCATTTCCCATTGATTTGTCAGTTTATATACACCCATGCGTGTTTTTTTTTTTTTTATGTGTCCGACTCTAGGCATAGGCTTCGCAGCCTGCTATCAAGGCCCAGCAGTCCTCCTACATACCATACACCTCTACATGTCACCATTTCGGCACTAACACCCACCGTCCATATTGAATACATGCTAGGGCTGTCTCATACAGGACTGGTGTATTGGTATTAGCGGGGGTATTTTTACGACATGTCGGCGGGTCTTCTGGTAGATCAGTAAAGCCTGATTTAATGAAATTCAAATCCTTAAACTGTTCCCTGTCCCAGCCGGGATTCGAACCTGGGTCCTTTAGGACTGTAGGCCACCTCTCTACCGATTGAGCCACCGGTGTGTGTGTGTGTGTGTGAACAGAACAACTTGGAGTATTTTTTGGTATTTGAACAACACTAGTTACTGGGGGTTTAGTGACCACTCAAGAATGAAATGATTCGATTTTGAAAACAATTGGATAAAGGTTAAGGTCACAGAGCAAGGTCAGCTAAAATATTTCCTACCTTGTGTGGAACAAACTTCGTGAAACTGCTAAAATTCAGCAATGGTTATGTGCTTCAGTCCTCAGATTAATTAGACCAAAGATTCTTCACGCAAACACTGCATGTTAATGGTACCGACACTGTTCTTTATGCAAACTTGACATATTAATAATAAAGACAGTTTCTTTATGCAACACTGCATGTTAATATTGCCGACGCTGTTCTTTATTCAAACACTGCATGTTAATATTACTGCCACCGTTCATTATGCAAACACTGCGTGTTAATATTACCGCCAGTGTTCTTTATAATGTGGCAGGTGGGGGCGCCCACCATCCACTCATTTGATGTAATGCTGTTCTCGGATGTCTGCTCTTTCCTCTCCTCCCTCCATTCCTTCATTTCTCTTCTGTCTTTCTTTACTTCATTCTTTCCTCGTCCTTCTGCCTACGGGTGACTTTACACTCTCTCTGTTGTCTTTCTGTCCTTAATTCATTCCTCTTCCTTCTGCCTGTGGGTGACTCAACACTGAGTGACAAGCCGAATGGTTTCCTGTAACCAAGGAAACCATTTACTACGCTGGGTGGTAACCATATAACCAAATTATGGCGCCTGGTGGTTTAGTGGGTAATTACGGCATTCCAATTGGATTGAGCCGGTGAAGGTTTATATCCAAGGGGTGGTTGGGGTTTATTGCTCACGTAATGCCACTCAGGGATGAGTGAGGCTGGTCACTCATCTTAAATGTCAGGACCACCTTGCCTAGCCCCGGGCTCCTGCGCTTCTCATGGGGCAACATAGGATTGGATGATGGATGGATAGAATGTTCTTTATAAAAACGTTTCATGATAATATTACTGGCAATGTTGTTTATGTAAACACTACCGTTTTAGAAACATATAAAACACTGTCCCCGTTTGGATGAATTGTATATACATGGGAAAAAACAATGTTGACTGGAAAGTTATAACGCTTATGTCAGACATGAACTCTCTTCAGGCATGAAGTGGATTAAAGTTGTCCGAAATCTGCTGCACCTCCAGAATAAATCATTTTTCCAAATGACTCTATAATTCCTCTTCCTGAACATTTCACCGCAATGTGATATCAAGACACATTCACAAAATATTGAGGTGCTGTGGGAAAACTAAATAATACAGACCATAAACAGTGCAAAGAAACCGTCAAATCAAACCAGAATACACTCCCAATATATCTGTCTGTCTGTCTATCTATCTATCTATCTATCTGTCTACCTATTTGTATACCCATCCATCTTCTAATAAATAAATAAATATATATATATATATATATATATATATATATATATATATATATATATATATATATATATATATATATATATATATATATATATATATATATATATATATATATATATATATATATATATATATATATATATATATATATATATATATATATATATATATATATATATATATATATATATATATATATATATATATATATATATATATATATATATATATATATATATATATATATATATATATATATATATATATATATATATATATATATATATATATATATATATATATATATATATATATATATATATATATATATATATATATATATATATATATATATATATATATATATATATATATATATATATATATATATATATATATATATATATATATATATATATATATATATATATATATATATATATATATATATATATATATATATATATATATATATATATATATATTGTATATATATATATATATATATATATATATATATATATATATATATATATATATATATATATATATATATATATATATATATATATATATATATATATATATATATATATATATATATATATTGTATATATATATATATATATATATATATATATATATATATATATATATATATATATATATATATATATATTGTATATATATATATATATATATATATATATATATATATATATATATATATATTGTATATATATATATATATATATATATATATATATATATGTATATTGTATATATATATATATATATATATATATATATATATATATATATATATATATATATATATATATATATGTATATATATATATATATATATATATATATATATATATATATATATATATATATATATATATATATATATATATATAAAGAGAGAGAGAGAGAGAGAGAGAGAGAGAGAGGAAGGGGCATTTCATGGTCACAGGGTGATTTTTTCAAACTGAACCTGCATGAAAGCATACATATTTATTTGTTTCTGCTGGAAAGAAAAGTAAACAAAATCCCTTTCTGTTAGAATGAAAATATGTTACCCTGCAGATGACATCCTGTTTTACACTAATGGACCATGATGGCAACTACGAAATCAGCCCAAGAAAATGATATTTTCCAACAAATATGACAAAGATTCGGGTCTAGGAAAATATCCCACCATGCACAGTATCCCCCGAGGACACAATCCCCCCAGACAATCTTCCCCAACGCACAATATCCCCACGAAGGACAAAATCCTGCTGGACAATATTGAAATATCACCATTTTGTTCTCCTCGTTACCATTTCCTCACAAACTTCCGTAACAAGGGTGGCACCTGTTGTTATACCAAATCTGAATATTCACACTGTTTCGAACTTCACTTCAACTAATCTTGATTATTAACTATATAAAATAAATTATCTAAATATTGCTAGATATTTCTGTGTAGTTTATTGCTCTCCTAATGCTTCTTCAGAACCCAGGGTATCTGACTCATATCCACAAAGCTGACTAACCTTAACCTCACCCTTAGCACTGAAAGTATGGTTTGGGGTGATTTTAACGTACAAAATGTAGACTGGTTATCACTTTCTGCCAGGACTGACGATTCTGGTCTAGAATGTGAGCTGTTTGCAGAATCGATTAATCTCGTGCAGTTGGTAAAGCAACCAACCACAATACCAAATGATCTTGACCATAATGTCTATCTCTTGGATCTGTCCCTGATAAATAATCCAGATCAATACAGGATATAAGAACTGTCACCACTTGTATCCTCCAACCACAATCTCATCAAAGCCTTATTACTCGGCTCCCCCAAACCTCCCCATTCTGAACTTGTCAGGGTGACCCGATAGCACTTTGATAAGGCAGGCTGGGATGGATTCAGAAGTTATTTTGCTGACATTCCATGGCAGTCTTCGTACTCTAGTGACATCAGTTCTACCCACTCTGACATTAATGACTTAATACAAGCTGGTGTGAAATTGTTCATACCAAGTCAGCAGTTCACCAAAAGATCAAACTCTTCAAAATGGTTATAGCAATTGTGCCACGGCAACGGCCAGAAATTCATTAGCATTATAACTCTTACTTGAAATAAAAAACGTGTTAATCACTCAGTCAATTTAAAATTGCTAGAAACCATGCACAGTAATAAACCTTGCTAAATCAACCTTTCTCACAACCCAGCATCCAAACTACTGAACAAACCTAATCACAATAGAATATTCTGGTAAGCTTTCAGTTCGTTCAATAAAAACTTTAAAAAGCCATCATTCATTCCGCCACTAAAATCGTCAGACAGTAACATTACAAATGACCCATGTGGTAAAGTGAATATCCTTGCCAGTACATTTGCCATAAATTCTACATTACAGGAAGTCAGCCAGAACTAGAACTTTTCTCTCCCAAAATTACTACTCTTAAAAAAAAAAAAAAAATAGATACGTAAAGTCCATCATAGACAATTTACCAACCAAAAAAGCTCCAGGCCCAGATGGAATTCCTCCATTTGTTTTGAAAAAGTGTTAACTTGCCTCTGTTCTACTGTAGCTAAATTGTTAAGACTATGCATATGTACTTTCTTCATTCCCTAATTTATGGAAAGAAGCTAATATCCACCCAGATCCAAAGAAAGGAAATTCCTCTGGCCCCTATGATTACAGACCAATGGCTATCACATCTTCTCTTGGTAAAGTATTTGAAACTGTAATTAATAAGCACATAAACTCATTCAATCCAACAACTTAACCCCCTCGTGCAAGATGACGTAATGTGAGTCATAATCCTTGTAATTTGAAGAGTAACCGATGATGCAACATCACACAGCTTCACTGTAAATGGTCATGCAAACTTTCCCTGTGGATAGATTTGCATCAAATTTGGTTGAGTCAAAGCTGAGGGTAGCCACGTCTAGGGGAAATATATGGCAACACCCGGGAGCTTATTGGAGGGGCAAGCGGCCTATATTTAGCTCAGTATCCTCCTGGCAGTCAGGCTTGAAGGGTGTGTGAATGTGCAGCTGAGCATTTAAACCCACATTTCCTACTACCACACCATCCATACCATACATGTGTATAGTGATATTGTGTTATATATAGTGCAGTATGCTTGTGAAGAATGTTTATAAGTGTTTCTTATATACTTTCAGAGAAAGTCAGATTTGAAAATTTGTAACTGATTTTCACTGCTCTCCTGCTGTTTACACTACCGGAAAAATGCCTCGCAAGCGGTCATCTGAAAAAGAATATACGAAATACTTGTTCAGTGGCAGTGAGAGTAAAGAATGTAGTGATAATGAAACAGAGTGTGAATATGTTGAGACGAGTGTGAGGAGAAGGAGAGTGAGAAGCAGGAGAGCGAGGAGGAAATCTGACCCAAGGGGTGATAAGTGCAAACCCACAGTCAAGGCTGTGGAAATAAGCACAAGAGAGAGTAGTAGTAGCACCATCAGTACCACCACTCCTTTCACCACTGACACCACTGGTGTAATAACTACTACTCCTGTTGCTGCCATGACTCCAACAGCAATTGTCACCTCTGCCATTACTTTGGAGACAACCACCATCCCTGCCATCAGTCCTTTCACCCCCGACACTACTGCCATCACTGCCACCAGTCCTGCCACCACTGAAACCACCCTGATCCTCGAGACTGAGCCGAATTATTGCCACCTATCTTCCACCCCCCCCCACTGCAAACACTAACCTCTTTCCCCCCAGACTCGCCCCACACTCTCACCACACTTCAACCCACCAGCATCTCACCACCCATCCAAGATATTTCCATATCATCTTCCCCAGCTAAATCTGGAAAGTTACTGTCCCCTTCAGACTTCATTCCCCCTGAATATAAGCAAGCAACATCATCAGCAGCAGCACCACCACCACAACCACCTCCTCCACAACCATCTTCACCACAGTCATCACCACCACAACCATCTTCACCACAATCATCACCACCACAACCATCACCATCACAACCATCTTCATCACAACCATCACCACAACCATCTTCATCACAACCATCACCACAACCAACTCCATCACCAGGATCACCTGAACCTTCGTCCACCCAGCTATCATCAGCAAAATCATTATCACCATCTCCCTCCTCACCACAAAGATGAAGGCAGCGTGGGCCTAGACGAGGTAGTGGTGGGGAGCCGAGAGGTAGTCATCTGTCTCAGGGTCGTGTGCACCACACACATACACAGCCAAGCATTTCCCCAGGTGGTGACTGTCAGGAGGAAGCCTGGAGTTCTGGATCATTTACACCCAATGCTGACCCCTTCACTGAAACCCCAGGTTTGAGAGTGGCAGCACTAGCAACACCACTCCAATACTTTTCAACTTTTTTAACCAGGGAGTTGCTCACCTACCTGACGGTCGAAACAAACAAATATGCCACGTTTCTGGAGACTGGACTAGATGTTTGGTACCTCTGCAATGAAGAGGAAATGGCTCAGTTCCTTGAATTCTACTTTCTTATGGGGATTTGTGAACTGCCAACCATAAGACACCACTGGCGTTCATCAGAGGTTCACGAATACCCCATATTTCGGCGAGCTATGAGTGGAAAGCGCTTCAGGGCCATCCTGAAGCACTTTCATGCTTTCAGTAATCTTGCCATACCCAATGGCAATCAGGACCAGCTGATAAGGATTCGCACAGTGATGGAGTATGTTCTTCAGAGGTTCAGGGAGGTTTACATCATGGGCAAATATCTTAGCCTGGATAAGTGATCTCTGGGTTGGAAGGGGCGGCTCTCCTTCCATGTATATAACCCTATGAAACCCCAAAAGTATGCCATAAAACTATACATCTTGGCTGAGGCAAGTTGTTACATTGGGAATTTGGAAGTATACTCAGGGGAGAAGAAGTCTCTAGAGAACACAGTGTTGGGCCTTGTTGAACCTTCGAAGGCCAAAGGATACAAGTTGTATATGGACAATTATTACAACTCTGTATCACTGTGCGAATGCCTATTCACAGAGGGTGTGTATGTGTGTGGCATAGTACGACCGGCAAGGGGGACATGGAGGGACCTGCAGGACATCAGCAGTGCTAAATGCCTTCCTGATGATGGAGTGGAAGCTAGACACAAGGGCAATGTAATGGTGTCGTTGTGGAAGGACAAATATATCGTAAGTATTGTGTTCATCTTCCACAGCGACTCCACCGTCCCTAAGCAGGTGCATGGAAAGGTCAAGGGTCCAGACAGGGGATTCCACCATGTTCTGAAAACAGTGGACAAGCCTGTCATGGTGGAGGACTATAATAGGCACATGGGCGGGGTGGATCATTTCGATCAGATGAGCCAATACTACTCCGCCCAAAGGAGGACAGTCAAGTGGACCAAGAAAATGACCTTTTATTTCATCAACATGGCCCTGTTCAATGTCTATACCCTCTACAAGAACAACACCAACAGGCCTATAACTCTCCTGGAATTCCAGGATCACATATGCCACAAACTCCCGACATTGCGGGAGGAAGAGTGGCCAGAATTGGGTCATGCCCTTCACCATGCCCCTGACCTTCCTTCGTGACAACGACCACCTGTACCTGCAGCAACCACTACATCAACTGCAGCCTCCGCTATCCCTGCAACAATCGCTCCACCTCCCATAACAATCGCTTTACCTCTTGCAACCATCATTCCACCTCCTGCGGTGGCTGGCCCGTCAGGAGTAACTCTGCCAGTTACTGCCACGACTGCACCACCTTATGCAGTAGCTGGCCCATCAGGAGTAACTCCGCCAGTTACTGCCATGACTGCTCGACCTCCTGCAGTAGATGGCCCGTCAGGAGTTACTTGGCCAGCTCCTGCCACTGCATCTCCAGCAGGAGAATGGAGATGAGGAGATGGAGGAGCACCGCCGACCAAGCGCCATCAATATATCGACGATAGGACATGCTTGGACTCAACTCTGCACCACACCCTGGAGAGAATCCCCAACAGGAAAAGGCTGCAGTGTGTGTTGTGCTACTTCAACAAGAGGAGGAAGGACACCAGCTATATATGTCCAGTTTGCGATATGCCTCTCTGCACAGGACTGTGCTTTCATCAGTATCATACTGATGAAAGCATACAGCAGTAAATCATATCACACACACACACACACACACACACACACACACACACACACACACACACACACAGCACAAATACTCACACACACACACACACAGGCTGTGATTGTATCTGTCCTCCTCTCTGCAACTCCATCTCCTCTCAGAAACACTACAACACTGCTAGTTTTTATACTATTGTATTGTAAGGCATAAAATGTGTGTTTACTATACATTTCTCACAGGGAAAATGTGGTGGATTTCATTGCTATTCTCTCAGTCATTATACTCGTAAAGTATAGGTCGCATCAAAAGTCTGATGAAAGCTTGATCAAGCTGATGATTTCTTATGCATACTTTTATAAAGCAATGTAAACTATGTGTGAAAATAATTGGGCAAAAGTTACGAATGACGAACATAATACT